>NC_071355.1:211813114-212120951 GCF_943734655.1 Sabethes cyaneus | reverse complement strand
GTAGCCGTTTTCGAGATATTCAGCGAAAAAGTTAGATTTATTTCAATTTTTTATGTTAAACACGTCTTTTTCATATGTTACTCCAGTTGCTCCACTGTTTCTTTAAAATTTCTAATAATTACATTTAATTTCCTACAACTTATCCGAATACACGTTATTAATTTAACATTTCGCTTTTGAGTTGTGGATATTTTAAAAACTGTATTCGAAAAAACTGGATACACTGATTAGTTAGTAACTTTTTTTCGCGTGAGTAAACATATCAGAAATTTTGACTAAAACTAGTTGAAAATATGTTGTTTATATCGGTAGAGTTTTACCAAAATAGATTAAGAGGTTGCTGTGATATCTTCGAAACAAGAGAAAGTAGGCAAAAATTTTTGGGTACTTTCTTCGAAAAGCCTCATCGACGGAGCAGTAAACAGCTCAGAACCGAACACTCAACCGTAACCCAAGTAGTTAGACGTTCAAGAAGCATCAGACTGCCAAACGGAATGATGACAGCGGTAGGAAACGCGGCACCACAGACCCGACGAATGCCAGCATGGTAGTTGGGCATTCAAGCACAACTCAATATATCGATTCAGGGTGTGGCCAAAACAGGTTAAATTATTTAATTTATTGTAAAAAAATCATGAAAGTCGTTGTTCTACGATGTCCGTCCATGTAAGTTGCTCCATCTCAGAATAACTTTTAAAAGGTTGCAAATTACTTCTATTTTTTAAAAATTTTCAAAAATGGTATAGTTTTGATATTTTAATTCAAGCTTTATTTTCAAATTTTTGAAAAATTGGTAAAATATTTTTTTCAGTGCAAATTTTTTTCATGTTCAAAAATCAATTTTCCATACAACTTTTGCTTAGACATAATTTTTGTAAAATCGATAGTTTTCGAGCAACAATCTTTCAAACATAAAATAAATATACCCTTTGAAATACACATAAAAATAAATACGCCCTTTTTAAACATGAGTCTTTAATCAAAATGGCGGCAAAACTTGTGGAAGGTGCATATTTCCTCCTATCAAACTCGTTTGTAAAGTTTCATCCAAATCAAAGAGGTTCATTTCAGATTTCAGCTTTTTGAAGGTTTGGCGTGGAACTGTTCTATATAAACGATACTTCCAGATGCTTTGGTTAACATATCCAGTGCTTCTTATGGTTGCAGTATGAATAATCCACATTATAGTCCACGTCGTTCAGCTCACATTCCACCATTGCAAAACGATTTCAAATCACGCTTTCAAGCTCATCGCTAAAGTCGCTGTGATATATAAGTTATCTTTTCTCGTGTTTTCCCACACCGAATTCAAACGCAATTGTTAATTCACTTTATGTACCACAATCCATGTCGAACGAAAGTCATTATTTGAAGAGAGTCGCAGGTAAAACTGCGAAAAAAAATTAAAAATCCACAACAGCAAGCAACATCGTCGCCAACACCACCACCACAACCACCACCACCACCACCATCAGCAACCACAACACTTTCGGTAGTCGTGCAGTACGCGCTTAGCGCCATAGAATGCAGCCCACCGAATGTGTGTCAAGGGGAATGAATGAGCCGCTCAGCAGAGGCAGCTCAGTAATAACAACGCACGAGACAACAAACGAAAGCGTTGCGTGCGAATTATTCCTCTTGAACTTTTTTTGTTGGTGTTGTTGTTGCGAATCTAGCTAACTACCTACCACACTATTGCTTATTACCAACCTGTGGAAAATGTTTGCCAAGAGAAAAACTTACTGCACTGCCGAGCCGTGCCATGCCGCGCCGTGGCGGACCCGATCGCGCGGTACACCGCTTTCGTTTGGCACTTCCGACCCACAGTGGAACAGCGCAGCGCCAGAGCGGTGCGTTGGCTGGCTGCGGCGGCGGGGTGATGGTGAAATGGTTAGCCAGAAATGGAAAGGTGGTGCGTTGTGTGGTTGATTAGCGGGGAACCAGCATGTGTGTGCCACGGAGTAAGCGAACGACAGTGGTAGTGTGTGCTGTTAGAAGCAGCCAGCCAGCGCCAGCGCTTCGGCACGCGGTATCATTGGGAATAAATTAGGCAATTCGGGGAAATTCAGCTAAATTGGCTGGTCTGGTGGCATTGGCGGTGGCTGCGGCTGCGGCGACGCGGATGGCGGTGCAAATGGACGGAACTGGTGCACGTTTGTTTTGTTCAGAGCAATTGTGCGGGGTTGTAGCTAAACACGATGGTGTTAAAGTCAATACTTTGCTATTGTTGTTGTTGTTGTTGTTGTTGTCTTTCTGCTGACAAAGGCTCTCGAAATAGCTAAATGACAAAATTTGAATTTTAATGTTTTTGATTAGAGGAACATGCAACTTTCACAGACACTGTCACCGTTTAACTGAAACATTTCAAAAATGGCGTATTTTAATAGGAATTACGTTTGAAAAATCGCATCTTGAAAACTATGAATTGCACCAAAATTAAGTCTAAGAATGAATTGTAGAAAATTGTCCAGAAAGTATCCCCAGTTGCTCCCAATTGGCTTCGAGGTATGACGCTGGTCTAATAAGCCAGTCGTCGTATGTTCGAATCTCAACTGAGAGAAGCTGTTAGAGTCAATAGGATCGTAGCAACTGGCCCTGCAATTGTCCTGTACTCTAACAGCTGGCGAAGTCTGTCGTATAAAACAGAAGGTCAAGTTTCGTTAACGGAATGTAGCACCTAGGCTTTGCTTTGCTTTGCTTTGTATCCACAGTTAATACTTTGGTGCTCTCTGAATAGTTTGCCTAGCATGTAACCCTATGCATAGAAGTCGAGAGGATTCTAATCAGGCTAAAAAGCAGGCCACTCTTTCGATGAAATGAAATCCGAAAAATTGTTCCCATACCAAACCTATGTAGCTTTTGCCTACTGAGACGGTGCAGAATCTTGTTGGTAGCAGTATGGTGCATTCTTGTAATATTTTTTGAAGCCAATGGTTCTTCAAAACATTATAGCTGTAATATTTAGTGTTGATTTTAACACTAGGTTGAATGAGCAGCAAAGGAACCTTCAAATTTTTGAAGAAACATCCCCATACCTTGAAAACATTCTGGAGCCCTTGAACAACCAGTTGGTCTCGAGGAATATCATATCCGATCTTTTTGTTGGTTGTAGTGATGTAGCAAGAACATTTTTGCGTCCGAAACCTGGGGTCACATTGCGATACTCGTTTCGAGTGATTTTGCTTCGAGACGCCCATTTGTTTAACGTGGTCGAAACGAACCAAAATCACTCGAAACGAGATGCGCAATGTCACCCCTGATTTTCACAATCACCGCACGCTTGAGCAGCTGCCGACATCTTTCGACTCTTGTAACCTTCTACTTTTCAGTCAAACCATGCACCTGTTGTGTTTTGGATGGAATCTGGTTTAGTTTCCGTCGAATTCGTTCTCTTAAGGTTCAGACACAATGCATACGGGTTTGACTACATTGCGGCAATTTGACAGGTTTTCCTTGGGTTTTCTGTAATATTTCCGCAATCTAGTAAAATCCGTATGCATTGTATCTGGGGCTTTACTCTTGTGGTCTCATAAGGCTAATGCTAATGCTAATGCCAACTCGTTCTCTTACTCTTGTGATGGCTCCCGGTTACAATGCGTCTACGGCCAGGTTTGGGGAGTATTTTTCCTGAACCGTATTCCTTGTATCGCTTTATGGTATAAGGGATGAATCTTTCGTTCATTCCGAATGGCATCAGCTTCGTTAAAATATCACTCGGTCGATTTTTTTTTCAACAGCAGACTTATCTCAAGTTCCCTTTTTGCGTCCATGATTACCACGACTCTTAAGCAAATGAAAATTCAAAACAAACTTTCAAGCTATGTTGACATTTCCGGAGTGATTCACGATCAGGGCGCAACTAGCAACTCCATCAGCCTTAAAAAGACTGATAATATCTATCGCAAGATTCCTTTTTTTCTGTAGTGTAGTTTTTAGTGATGAGCGATAGAAGTGTTTAATCAAAATAAAAGTCAATTTGCAGTTTAGCCATTTCTTTGTTATCAAGTAACAGGCTCATTTGCAAATCGTTTTGGAAACAGGCAATAGTAAAGAGCGAAACAAAGCTGTTTTAAAAACATAGGCGCATATAAACAGGCGAAACTAAATAAAAAATCAAAACAAGGCGAAACAGCACTGAGCGAATGTTATTGTCAAAATGTTGTGAGGGGCTCTACAAGAAAACTTAGATTTTGAGCATGAATGCACAGATTTAATGCAGTGTTGTTTGGAAACTATAAGATTGCTTTATTCTACACCAATTTATGTCTTTAAACTCGATTTTTCTACCTTTAATTTGAATAACGACTTGAAAATGTACTTGCAAATTATCAAAGTGATATTCCTCATTGTTTACGTTTTGCTAGTTGCGTCCTTATCGCAAATCACTCCGGATTTTAATACACTCTAAACGAAAAAATATGCAAAAACGTCTGTGATTACCCATTTTTAACATGTTCAAAAAGGCTTTTTCCCATCCAATTCATGGCCTGTCTGGTTAGATTGATAAGCAAATAAAATCAGAGGGGTTGTGCACAAGACACGATCGCATAGGTGACGTAGGACTACGTAAGTCTCTTTCCAGCGATAGTTGGATGTATCCATGTATGTAATAATACGATTCTTCATGTACCTATACATGCTACATACGTAACGTTGATCAAAGTAGTAACATTGTATATGTTAAAACCTCAACCCATTTCGGGTTTTTTTCCCCTGAATTGAATGAATCTATTTTATTAAAACGAATCGAAGTCACACTAAACCAAACAGTGAATAAATTTTCATGCTCTGTTTCTACGTTGAATAGTGCTTTTCCTCTGGTAATCGGCAGACGGTACGCGCGAGTTTTCAAAAAGCTGAAAATTTTGCGCAAAACTTTTCTGCGGCTTGCAGAAGAATACTGATAATAAAGCAATTACAAGCTGCAGACGTTTTGGAAGTGGCAGAAAATGTTGCCCGTGACCAGAAAGCTTATTTCCGCCATTTGTTGGTCGTCCGCAACGGCGAAAAATTCAATTTTTCCCTCGTTGCCTGTGTTATTATGGTATTAACTGAGCAAGAAAATGTAATATAATTATAACTCTAACTCTTCAATTGTTGTGTGGCCCTTAAAAGGACCGATTGTTTGATTATCATAACTCCAGCTTGCAATAAACTTGCACTAACGCACTTAACGTAATTTTCTTTTCGGTTAATTGGAGTACCGATAACCGCAAACCAGCCACGGCTTGTTGCAACGAACCAACGGGAAAACCTCAGCAGCTATGCGATCGACGAAGCCGTTCGTGTATGGTCATGAGTCACGATGAAATACCAGTCCAGGTGGCCAGCTGTCAGTGACGTGGGATAATTCTGGTCATTTTGTTGAAGCGAGCAGCATATTTCCTGCCAATTTCAGAACTTTAGCAGCCAGATATTCCAACACGCTCAGCATACTTTCCTTTCCTTAGCAGCCGATGAACACGACCGATCGAGAACTGCAGACGCGTACGACTCGAGCGTTACTTTCGCTTGCCCTTGATGCTTCCTCCTTTTTCGCGTCCAGACATATGCCAATAAGATGTTGGCAGTAGCTCAGCTAGCGTTTGAATAATGCTCTTCGCCGGCTTATCTCGTGTTATATACCAGGCAAGCGACAAGAATCGGTTCCGCCTATTTTTCATGGTCCATCATTCCATCATTTACGTTGAACAAACTGAGCATTTCAATTTCAGTCTGAACAAAAAAGCAAAGTTACCAGTGAGCCGTTCACCTTCCCGAGCAGGAGCGAAGTGCAATATAATATCAAAATAATATCAAAATGTGTTATGGAAATGATTTGCAATGGCCTATTGAACTCACCTTACAACCAATATTTTAAATATCTACTCAATAACAAAATCAATGTTATCAATGTATCTCCAAATCTACTTAATAACAATATAAAGTACAGTCAGTCCACAATCATGGGTCACACACAGTTATGAGTATTTTAGTTTTATCTGCCGATTAATGAGTGATTGTTATACTAATTAATAGCTAAAATTGTTACTCATAAGTAGCACTAATAAATTGAATAGTCATTAGGTGATTTTGAATCGGAAATTAGCAGCTAAAGCCAAAATGACCCACAATTGTGGGTGGCCCATGATTGTGGTCTGACTGTATAATGCTATATTTTGGTATTGAATAGATATGGAGATACATTGATAACACATTTTGTTATTGAGTAGATTTTTAAAGATTGGTTGTAAGATGAGTTTAATAACTGATTTTGTTATCATATCTTATTATGGCCTTAAAATGACATTGGATATATTTCATAAAAAATTTTTATTGATTAAAGTGATTTTAAATTATAAATATTTTATAAAATGAATATGTCATATGCTACTGCATTCGTTATTCAATACCTTAATAATACTAAAATATGTTACTCCAGACTCTGAATACAGTTATGTTATTGCTTTGTTATTCAAATAACACAAGTGGCTATTCTTTTGACTCGAAAGGAACAAAGTTTCGGTATTATTTTTTGTTATTTTATCGACTATGTCAGCCAAGACAAGATTAAATTTTGATATGAGTTATTCGATTTCCATAACACATTTTCATTTTATTTTCATATTATTTTGCTCTTCGCTCCTGCTCGGGAAGGTAAAAAGCTCAGTGGTAACTTTGCTTTTTTGTTCAGACTGAAATTGAAATGCTCAATTTGTTCAACGTAAATGATGGAATGATGGACCATGAAAAATAGGCGGAACCGATTCTTGTCGCTTGCTCTGGTATATAATTTTGATATTATTTTGCTCTTCACTCCGGCTCGTGTTTTGCTGCCAAAGAATACTTCCGCTACGTATTACTGTAGTATTGGTGATGGATAGACTTGTGTTGCTAAAGATAACCGAGTGAAAAGCCCTAAGTTCCAAGTTTCCTAAGACTCATCGATTTCCGAAACCGTTCTTTTAAGAACGAACAAATTCTTATATGAAGATGCAAAAGATGCCACTAAAACTGCTAATACTAATACTGCCTGTATGAAGATATAAAAGATTGTTGTTGCGGTTAATAGTGTTTAATTTGGTGTTATCTTGGTTTTAATTGCTATCACATGTTTACGGTAGGCAATTTTTCAATGTGACGATTATTGAAATTAAACTAACTGCGGCACCGCTGGAAATTATTCCAACCAATCACAAAGTGACAATTTCTAGTACGACCGAGTTAGAGTTATTTTCAATTTTTCAATGACGCGCATAGAAAATCAATAGTTTTCTATATTTTCCAATTCGATTTTCCGATCAATTGGTGTAAATATCTTTGAAATCTATTGAAAATTTACTGAAAACTGAATTATAAGCCGAAGCGTGAAAACGTGTTACCACTTTGATGACGTCATTTCCAACAACCAATCATGCGAGAATTTTGGTTAAACATAGGTTCATTATTTTCAATAGTTCAACATCAAGAATCCGTACTTTTCTTCATTTGGGTCAATTCTTAGAAGATTTTCCGATCGATTGGTGTAAGAATATTGAAAATCGATCGGAAACAGCTAAGCTATTAGCGTTCAAAACCTGACCATTTTTCGAGAAAGATTTTTTGGAATGACACCCTACCCAGCCAAACCTTGCCGTAAGAGGTAGTCCTACGTCAAAAGTGAAATAAAGTAAAATATCTGTGGAAGATGCTAGTTTCTTTCTTATCAAAATCGTTGGTAAAATTTAATTCTAATCAGAAAAAATTACTTTAGTTTGGATTCCAGCTGTTTTAGGAAAATTTGCCGGAAAATTGTTTTTTATTGGTACCAGAACTTTGGTTGTCCATAACAAAATCACAGATTTTGTATCGCTGAAATAATTCTTTACCCTTTGAACCCGGCTGGACAGATGAATTCCAACAATTTTCGAGCTTCTCGCCACTAGCTTATGCTCTTATCGCTTCGTTAATATATGAACTCATACGGCCATGAATCAGTTTTATAGTCCCCACAAATACTTTCGATTCATTTATGGAGAGACGTGTTAAATAAACATTCAATAAATAAATTATATTGTGGAGGAGTTTCGTGCCCGTGTTATCGCGCCCAATTAACTTTTTCACACTTCCAAACCAATTCTAACTGGAAAAAATTGCTCTATACGTGCGTCATAAATGGAAAGCTTTTATGGTACCAACAACTTTACAATGCCAATTGCATCTCGAATCAAAGTGATTCACACATGCAGGCAACTAACTTCCGCAAGACGTACGTTTAATGACAGCTGATGTTCCATTGAATAAATTCCAACAACAGAAAAAATCCTTCACCGCCTGAGGTTGAACCAACTGTACTGTCTACATCCCGTACATCGCCTTCATCGAATCGGACTAATAATCTGCCCTTCCCATGTTTGAACTAGAGCGATATTGCTGTTTTTTTTTTCAACGATGAATAGCAACATCGAAGGTAGTTCCACTTTTTGCGGCCTAATTTTCCTTTTCGCGCACTCGCTAATTGGTACACGTCGCCAGCCAACGACGAGACGTGCTGCCATGCATCATCATCCCTGTGCCTGCTTGCTATAGCTGCGGGTGACCTTCACACTGATAAGATACGGCCCTGGCGTTGGTTGTTCTCTCGTACCGTACCAGCTAGCTTTGCAAATTCTACCCCGTTCCGTGAGAAAATAAAGCACCTGTGATACAACGGCGGTGGTGCCGACGCGACGTGTTATCATCGCCTGTACCCGTTTAGCCCTGAAGTAACCAAGGGTGACACCTGGTTCAAACTGATATCGGACGGCGGGTTGATGAAATGGTTGCGTGTTAGTTCCACGCAAAAAACATGATCAACGTCTGGCACATTGAGGTAGGTTTCAAGGTTCCAACTCATAACATCGGTAACAAATAAATGATTTGATACAAAGTTTTTTTTAATTAATTTTTTCTATGACGGCGTACCATGGAATTCCCAGTGGTTTCGGACCACACCGCAATCATACACTGTCAAAGCAATCAAGAAATCACTTTGTTTCAATTTCACATCTTATAAGCACTTCTGATTTATCCATCAATCCATCAACACCCCCACCCGTCATCCGTCGCCGTTTCCCCGGACAGATGTAGAAGCTAAGATGTATTGGACGGAGGATAGCCAGCGTCATCCATATATGAGAAGGGACGACATGGTGGACACTAATTACGCGGTACGTACGACAAGGCAAACTATCCAACCAACCACTGACGCTGTTAGCAGGGCCACAAATCTAGTTACGGAAAATAATAGAAAATGAATTGCATTAGGAGGATGCTCCCGTTCGTTCAATTTTCTTTGTCCTGCAATTTGTCCTACATTCACAGTTTGGCGCATCTGTGTGTTGGATGGATGAAACTACAACCGATGAACTGCCCCGGATCGGGTAGTGCCTGTCTTTTCTGCTGGCGTTTGTTTTTCGAGTGAGACTGCTGCTGCTGCTGCTGGTGGTGGTGGCGATAATTTACTTACGGCTAATAATAATTTGCTGACAGATTGTATTTAGACACCGTAATTGGGGGGCGGAGGAGTGCAAACAAGTGTAACCTCAGGGGCAGTGCAGCAGCTTAGACTGAAGTAAAAGCGAATGTTGAAACCATCAGGCCTCAAGTTACTGTGAAATACAAATCAGAATTTTTTTCAAGTCGCATCATTGAAATAGCATCACTTTAACTTTGATTTTATTTATTCAATACCATTGTGGTGACTAATATTAATAAATAATAAAAATTGCGCAATTTTCCCCCAATATTTCACAATTTCCCAAACGTTTCACAAGTCGCTTATTACTTTCGACATGATCGAGCCATCGTGCACGTTGAGCCCCTCTATTTCTGGTGCCGATTAGGTTGTAGACTTTCCCCAGATGTACGATGGGATTCTCTCTAAGCATTGACTTAGCTCCGCTCTCAGTTTGCATTCCGTCAATTACCAACAGCAGCTCCTTCTGCTCGAACATGACTAGGGTACGATTGGCATCCGTCCTCCGTGTCCAACGTCACAGCACCATATAGATTCTCCATAACGAACTACTGGAACAAAGGAGCCTGTACATTTTCAGTTTCGTATAGCGACGTATGCTTCTTGATCGTCGTGTTTTGCGAAGGGCAAAGTAGGCCCGATTTCCCACTTGAATGTGTCGTTGGATTTCCTTACCTACTTGTGTTATTGTCCGCAGTCATCAGCGATCAGCGAAATTCTCAGATAATTTTTCCAACCCATTTATTCCTTTCCACCGCTTGATCAAATCAGTTATTTCGTAGACTCCGGGCTCTGCACCTAGTGCTTTGCTAACGGCTTCTCCGCAGGTGGTCGAGAGTGCTCTGCCCCAAACGTCTTCGAGGGTTGAAGCACCTAACTCCTCGGAAGAAGGCAGTGCCTCATGCAGTATTCGGGTGATCCAGGGACCTAATGTTCAGCCGAGGAGCGCGGCTTTGGCGTGTCTGGTAAATACAGTTGACAGTTTTGAGCGCACATATACTGCTAGTAGATGATGATCAGGGTCAATGTCCACAGTCCTTAGGGAACGTATGTTCATGATGTTAGACAAGATCCGGCCATCTATGAGAACATAGTCAATCTGGTCAATTGCACGTTGGTCAGGTGATCTGTACGCTGTGAAGTTTATGCATCGATGACCGTTATCGTTCGTGTCGGTGTGCAGGCTATGGGGTTCTACCAACGGTCTATACCTATACCTACACTTACATACTTACTTAGTCTATATCTATTCTTACTAAGAATGCAATGCTTACGATGGCAGAATTTCACCACCATGTGTAATGTGGTTTGGTTACAGGAATAACCAACCCCAGTGGAATCCAAGACAGGGAAGAAGGTACCCGTGCGAACGTTGAGTGTAGCAACGAGTAATAGCCTTCCATTCCAGGGGCGGCTCTTGATGGTTTAAAGATTCCTCAACCAAGTAAGCGCTTGTACCCCAGGTTAAGAGCGGCTTACAATAGCGTCTGATCCAGTGCAGACGGCTGAAACAAGAAACGCGGTGTCTCGGCACTAAAGGGGCTACTATCTTGCCCCTTCACGAAACTCGGTGGCGTGACCATAGTTAGGCAACCTACCAAAATCAAACTACCATGTAAATTCAAGCATACATTGATCGGAATATTCGGCATCAACCTAAACAACGAAACAAGAACTACAAATGAAAACTCGCTACTTGGAACTGTAGATCTGTAGATGTAGCTCTGTTCCTCTGCAGGAAAGCGGTCGCAGAAGAGAAGGTTAGGCTCCGTTTTACCAGAGCAGTGGCACTACCGCTTTGTAGTATTCGGCAGAATGTAATTTTGCCTGATACATTGTACTGTGTTCAACGCGAGGATGTGTCTATTGAAGATAAAGGCCCATTTCTTAAATTACGGCATTATCAATGGTAATAGCTCGCATGAAAGTAGACCCGAAGATGAGAAGGAAGCGTTTGTAGCGCGGCTAGCGGCAACTTGTGAGAGCTTTTCGCAACGGGACATCTAGATAGTTTTTGAGTTATGAACTCCCAGGTCGGCAGGAAAGAAATGTAGGTATAGACCGTTGGTAGAACCCCATAGCCTGCACACCGACACGAACGATAACGGTCATCGATTAGGGCTGTCGGTATTGGGTGCTTTTGGTGAAAACCGGTATTTCGGTATTGGGGTAGAAAAAACCGGTAGTACCGGTAAAATACCGGTATTGGTAGAATGATTATTCGGAATCAACAGAAATGTCGATGTTTCTCAGTAAATGTCTCTATTTTCAAACTTTAGTTTCAGTGTTGTTCCTTAGCAAAGTAGAATTAAGGCAGATATAATACGCATAGTGGTTTATTTCCTTTGCTAGATTTTACTGCCAGCGCTTCCAACGATTAAAAAACTTCCGCTTTCATCGAAGTCTGACAAACGGCTCTAAGCGCATCAGGATTTTTTCTTTCATTTCTTCAGATTTATAGTACAGAAACCCGCTTGTAACTATTTTTAAATGTCCCGGTATTGTAGCTTCCAGCATGTTAAATGCCCTGGTCTCCTATTGTCTCTTCACGAATTTTTCCTGCATCCCCAGAGCAGAACCCTTGCATAGCGTCATCCTCTTCATCATCGTTCACAGATATCTTCTCTTCTCTATTATCAATCCCACTATTCACAGAGCTTGGAAATTTTATCTGATTGATTGATCAATGTATCACTCGAAATACTTGAAGAATATTCCAAACTCTTTCTTGGCAGATTCTTTAATAGTAAAAATGCCCAAAAAGCGGAAATATTCCCGTATTCAAACAAGGGTTCGGCATCCTCGAAACAAATAAATGAAGCTGACTTTCTCTTACCTTCGCTTTATACATAAAGCGATTTATTTCATTTGATGAACAGAACATTTTAAGCAAGCTTCAGCTGAAGTTAGGGACTATTTCAACGACGACGATTGACAGTCAGGCACGATTTGTTGATGTTGAGTAAGTTAATTATAATATGCGCAAAATTGTAGGAAATGTTACTTAAATTCAATTCAATTGCATTCAAAGTTGCTGGCCTTCTACAGAATATTTGATAGATATTTGATTTGACAAATGAAACTTTAAAATCGGTCGACATGATGAAGTGAAAACAGTTTTATTGAGGCTGATTAAAGCCAGTTTTAAAACGATGCGGCGTTGCTTCAGTTGAAACTAAAGCTTCATTACTTCATTGTTGAGTAGTGATTTACTTATAAGTGACGTTGCTGGGCCCTGATCTTGTTTCCTAAATTCGTTATTTGAGATTTGAGAATAATTTGGTGGCTTTTAAATATTAAGTTGTTCAAAAATAAATTGAAACGCAACGTCTAGTTCCTACAATGAAACTTTTTTACGCCAAAGATGCTCTACTGTGCCTTAAACGGATTCAAGAGCATTAATTATTTGACCCACAATTTCACCTTCTTCATTGCTAGTAGTCGCAGAATCTCGTCAGCATTAACACCAACTTGTTTCTATATGAGTTTTACAATCTTCCATCAAACTTAGTTGCTCTTCGAATAAGGAGTTTGAAAAAACTAAGATATTAGAAAATACCGGAAATACCGGTTTTTTGCTTTGGCAAAACCGGTATTTCGGTATCCAAAAATTGGTCGGTATTACCGGTTTCGGTACTACCGGTACTACCGGTTAGACAGCCCTAATTCTTACCTAGTTTCAGACAAAATTTCATCAATTTTTGCTCATACGTTGAAAAGTTACATGTCTCATTTTTCTGCAGTCTTTAATATGCAGCCTTGTTCTAAGAAAGTTTAGATCCACCTTGAACAAGTCATGGTTAACTTCAGAGCTAGGCAATACTCTGAGGAATACTCGCAGGCACTTTTTCCTTACAAAATTTAACGACGATCACGAATCTCTCGGAAGTGCTGAAGCAACCTACCGCGAACGGGTCAAATCTACCTACGACAGCTATACTTCGTGGACCCAGTCTAGCGTTAAACAGATCCATGCACGCTTTTGAGATTTCGTCAGGAAACGCAAATCAAATAACTGCATTCGAAACAATATGACTTTCTACGAAACTGAAGCTCACACTTACAGTGAAGAGACGGCACTTTGTGCTTTTCTTGATATTGAAGGCGCTTTCGATAACACGTCCTTTGCGTCAATTAATACGGCTCTCTGTCAAAAGAGAATCGACCACACTACAATGAGCTGGATTCAAGCAATGCTCTCGAGCAGACAAATTACAGCATCATTGGGAGATACGTCGGTCACGATTTCGGTGATCAAAGGATGTCCACAGGGAGGAGTTCTCTCCCCCCTGCTCTGGTCACTGGTGGCCGACGCACTCCTTCACAAGCTGTCACAGCTTGGTTATGAGACCATTGCTTACGCCGAAGACGTTGTACTTATCGTCAGAGGAAAGTTTGATGCAGTACTGTCAAGTCGCTTGCAAGGAGCTCTAAACACCACCATGTTATGGTGCTCACAAGAGGGACTTAATGTAAATCCCACCAAAACAGTCGTTATACCATTCACTAGGCGAAGGAAACATACCATTACTCCGCCTATACTGAATGGTGTCAGACTGGGCTTTAGTAATGAAGTCAAACACCTCGGAATAATTCTCGATAAAAAACTGAACTGGGCTGCCCACTTAGATTATGCTGTTAAGAAAGCAACTTCGGCTATCTGGGCATGCAGGTCACTGTTTGGCAAAACCTGGGGATTGAAACCTTAACTAGCCTTCTGGTCTACTATTGCACGGCCTAGGATAACCTATGCTGCAGTCGTATGGTGGCCAAAGGTGAATGAGGTGACAGCCCAAGCCAAACTAAACAAAGTTCAGCGCCTGGCCTGTCTTACAGTTACCAGTGCCATGCGTACAACACCTACTGCAGCCATGGGGGCAATGCTATGCTTACTGTCTTTGCATCTTCATGTGAAGAAGGAAGCAGAGCTCGGCGCACTACGGTTGCAAAGGAGTAAAACCATACTCGAAGGTGACCAAATCGGTCATCTTCGCATACTTCGGGAATTCAATCTGACACTCTTAGTAACTTCAGTCTCTGACTGCATGGAAGCCAGGCCCAATATGGACGTTCCATATGAGGTGATTGAAACAGATCGCTCAATGTGGAATAATGGAGGGCCAGATCTTCCATCTGGAACTATCTGTTTTTTTACAGATGGTTCAAAAATGGGGGCCTGCACAGGCTCCGGAGTCTACGGACCCGGCATCAGGGAAACTATCTCATTAGGAAAGTGGCCCACCGTTTTTCAAGCAGAAGTATATGCTATATACATCTGTGCGACAATATGCTTGAAACGAAAGTACAGGCATGCGAAAATCGGTATCTTCACGGACAGCCAAGCAGCACTACTGGCTCTCAAGTCCGCCAAATCCTTGTCCAAATTAGTTTGGGAGTGCAGCACAGCATTGAGGGAAATCTCCCGCCAAAACAAAGTTTTATTACTTTGGGTGCCCGGTCACTGCGAAATCGAGGGCAATGAATTTGCTGACAACCCAGCAAGACAAGGATCAGCTCAGCAATTTATTGGTCCTGAACCGTTTCTGGGCACCTCCACATCCGCCGTGAAAGGCGAACTGATGACATGGGAAAAGCTAGAAATAGCATCTCGTTGGAATCAAACACAGGGTTGTAGACAAGCTAAACAGTTTATCTACCCAAACCCTGCAGTAGCTAAAAAACTACTCCATTTAACTCGTAGTGAAGTACGCACGATCACGGGACTCCTAACAGGACACAGCCCCGCTCTTTATCATTTAAAGAATATCGGCAGGGTATCATCTGACACCTGCCGCTTTTGTAACTCTGAACCTGAAAGTTCAGCGCATCTGCTCTGCTATTGTGGAGCTCTTGCATTATCAAGGCACAACTTCTTAGGAAGTTTCCTTCTTACTCCATATCAGGTATGGAGCCTAAATCCCAAAACGGTCATTGGCTTTATAAACCATGTAGTACCGAATTGGGGCACAGGTTTACAACTATTCCGCTCAACTCCATCAATGGGTATGAGCGATCCGTAAACTGTGTACAGCAATCGGGGCCTGCCACAAAAGACGATCATTAAGACTGTCGCAGTGGCCTTTTAACCCAATGCCCTTCTGGCATACAAAAAAAAATACAGTGAAGCTGCTAATTTCTTCGTAGATTTCTTTGAAAGTAAAGGGTGTCCCACATCAAATTGCATCACGGAAAAAACGTTGTAGAAAATTAGCTAGTTGACCGATCCTCACACCTTACGCTTAACATTTGGCTGCAGCTTCTTCTGTACGAAAACTCACTTTTTCTAAATGTCTTCCTCAGATTTGACCTCCTTTGGGATGGTTCCATAGTGCCTGCTTTATAATAGTCCGGTATGGTCGACGCTCCTTAGCTCCAGTGCATTGAAAGGGTTCATGTCTTTGAGTACAAAAGTGACCCGTTGCACAGTGGTCCAAAAGGGTGGAAAGTGGAACTTTTTTCGTAGTGTCATTTGCTTTCCTTTTATCCTTTATGGTCTTCAGCACTTTTGTTCGTATGAATATCTCCTTGAATCCAAAAGTGTCAAAAGCTAATCATCGCTTACTATAACAAAAATATAAAAATTACTTTTTGTGTTAGGAAATATAGACATAGTTTCTTCGGCAAAAGTGCATATAATGTAAAAACTCGCAACTTTGCTGAAGAAATAAAATGTCTATCTTTGTCGAGTGCTGAACTATAGAGCATTTTCTTTGAAAGTTGTTTAAAAATCAGTTTAGCTTTTGTTAGTTGCATTTTACAAGAATACATTGTTCTAAGCAATTACCGAAGCACTCAAAACACATGTTTTTGCAGAAGGCCGCAAATCTCTTGGACCTTTACTTGCTGAGTTATCGCATATTCAAGCTTTAAATTTCCATACCTTCTCGAGCCTCTGGGGTAAAATGGGACAAGCCGATGAAAACAGTAATACATCTTTTTTGAGCTTTATTTTTCCTTAATTTTGCGAGTCAAAAGCGATAACTTTGTAAGAAAAGGTCCTAGAGATTTGCGACCGTTGGCAAAAACATGTGTTTTGAGTCCTTCAATAATTGCCTAGAACCATATATTCTTGTAAAATGCAACTAACATAAGTTAGGTATGAAAAGCTTATTGTTAAAGAATTTCCAAAGAAAATGCTCTATAGCTTTGCACTCGATAGAGATAGAGATGCCATTTGTTCAAAGTTATTTTCCTTTATATTTTCTGCAACTTTGCCGTAGAAACCATGTGTCTATCTACTAACATACTAAAGTGTACATGTATCGAGCCCATAGCGAACACGAAACACATAAAACGTATGCTTGCCGTACTCTCATTTGGGTGGTTAAACACAATGAGCACCTATACAAGTTTGTAGTACTCGACCCATGCTTTAAGGTGTAGCACTGATTTCAAAAATCCGCTTGCCCCATTTTACCCCAGCCCCAGAGGCTCGTGAAGGTATGGAAATTTAAAGCTTGAATATGCGATAACTAGCAAGTAAAAGTCCAAGAGATTTGCGGACTTCTGCAAAAACGTCTGTTTTCAGTGTTTCGATAACTGCTTAGAATAAGGGTAGGGGTCTAGTTTTTCGACAATGTGCTAGTTTTCGCACCACTGCTGAAATATTCATCAAATGAGTCAACAGTATTTTTTATAATTTTCGGAGGGAACGGTAGCAGAAAGCCTTGCTCCTACCGTTCCCTCCAAAAATTGTAAAAAATACCGTTATAGAAACTTATTTGATGAATATTTTAGCAGTGGTGCGAAAACTTGCACAGGGTCGAAAAACTAGATCCCTTACGTATTCTTGTAAAATGCAACTAACAAAAGCTCAATATGAAAAACTAATTTTTAAAGACCTTTCAAAGAAAATGCTTCAAAGTTCAGCACTCGATAAAGATAGCAATTTTATTTCTTCAGCAAAGTTGCTAGTTTTTACATTATTTGCACTTTTGCCGACGAAACTATGTCTATATTTCCTGACACAAAAAAGATATTTTTTTTATTTCTATCATAGGGTACGGGAGGGTATTTTCAGCACGCTACTAAATTCGGCATACATTACCTTTTTTTGCTGCGCTTTCCCAAATATAACAATACTGAAACGAATGTAGCACTCATAGGCTTTAATGTGTTATAACTATTTTCATAAAAATATAAGTACAGTGGACTCTCGGAAAAGTTAATCGATTGTGGAATGGGTCGATTAACTTTTCCGAAATATTAATTTTTCCGAGTAGTCCCAACCATCATTGAAAATGATAAATACAAAAGCGAAAAACGCATTTCAGGATATAGAATACACATTTTTATGTATTTAGAAATTGTAATGGAAAGCAATATGTAGTAAGATCTTAATGAAATAATACTTAAGTTCCTTTCAGTAAGTTTAAAGTAGTCGGTTCACTTACTTTTGTCGTTTTCATAGCCTGCGACTACGTTTTAATGGTTTATATAATGTTCGCGCTCATTTTTAGTTCCTTCTTTTGCATTTAAAATTCAATCTGAGTTTGAGCTTTTCCAGTATGTTATCAATAATTCTGAAGTAATTATGTGCCCGTATTGAACTAATGTTGGAGCTATCCGGTACAAGAGTTTAATTTATTCCCAGTTATAATGCGACTGTGTATGAAACTGTGGAAAGGCGACAATAAACCGAAAAATGAGATATAAAGATAGAAGGAAAACACGCTTATGTGAATAAACGCTTTGGACAACCAATAAATTCAAACTTTCAGAAAAGTTAAGGCAAAAATTAGCTTTTTAGAGCGTTGCATGAGAGCTGATATTTGCTTAACTTTTCTGAACAATTAACTTTTCAGAGAGTTAACTTTTCCGAGAGTCAAAACCACTGCTTTTCCACTAGCACGTAACTAGGCTGAAAAAACCAGCTGCAATCGCATACGCGTTTCCGCTCTTGATGATGGTTTGGAAAACACACAATTATGATCACGTTTACTTATTCTAGAAACTAAACAGCTGTGAATATGCTATCACAGAACAATTCTACTTCTTTTTATCACGGAAGAACATTCCCCTCTGATATAAAAATATAAATCAATTTTCATTCACTAACCATTAGCAGCATTTTGTTTTTAATTCCAGCATATGGTGCGTTATTTACACTACTACCGTGGACCCCCGTTCGTTTGACCATTTTTAATCTGAACACTTTTTAATTTGAACTCCGCTGGTTTGCACGACGTGCAAATTAAAAATGGTTCAAATGTCATTCTCAACATGACATCATTTGTTTATGTAGACAATGCACATAAACACGATTTGTTTGTACTGACCTAGCGTGTTTAATCGGTTTCACATTTCGTTTTCCTAACGATTAAGATAGAAATTCGATCGGAAAATGCAATATTCGCACTTGCAACTGCCAACTAAAACAAACCACCAAACCAATAACAAAGAGCAGGGCGGTCAGTTCACACAGGTTTCAGCATATTTCGGGTTACCAGTTGTTAAAAGTTAAATAGTAACCCCGTTAGTTTGCATGAGGAATCGTTCAAACGAACGGGGGTCCACTGTACCAATATGTGAAGCCTGAAACGCCTGAAACGCTTTAATCGTGTTGAGAAGCTAGTATTCGAGTGACAACCACTTGCTTCTGGTGCTAATGTGTATGTACGATTCAATGATACACTCGCGCCAGCAGCAAGCTGTTGTCACTGCAAAACTTATCTTCAATGAGCCAGTATCTAGGCAATACCGACTCATTATCCAACGGTCTCTCTTTTGATCTGTTTTTGAAAAGCATCTAATCCCTGTGCAGGCTATTTCGGCCGGTCGTATTTAAAAAACACAGACACCACTATAGAAAATGGGCCCAATTTAGCCGCAGCGACTTCATCATTTCTCGCGACTATAACTCAAATTCAATAGCTTTTCAGTAAGACCAAAATACACGCCGATATTCAGTAAATATTATTCTATCAACTGGTATACAAATCTTGTCTCGAATGAATGTAGTTTCAACGTAATTCCTGAATCTTGTTCAGGCTACCGCTTAATGGGCTGAAAATACCCTCCCGTACCCTAGCAAGCGATGATTAACTTTTGGAACTTTTAGATTCAGGGAGATATTCATACGAACAAAAGTGCTGAAGACCATAAATGATAAAAAGAAAGCAAATGACACTAGGAAAAAAGTTCCACATTTCACCCTTTTAGACTACTAAGGCTTGTTCGCGACCAAATCTGGACACCTCAATTTTGCAATAAAACAAATTTGCTAGAATTTTAATCCATAAAACAATTTTATATCATTTATGTGTGTATCGTTAATAATTATCAAACAAATTAACATAACTTATTTGGTCTGCATGAAAAATTGGCGAACTTTGGAGTTTACCCTTGCCATGAGGGTCAGTGCAGACTTGTTGGCAACCAATTTAGCTACGTTTATCCAAGATTTTCGAAATTTATCTATAATTGTTGCTTGTTGTTTGTGCTGGGATAGCTCTCTCTTCACCAAAGCCCAATACCGCTCGATGGGGCGCAACTCTGGACAGTTAGGTGGATTTGCCTCCTTCGGTACAATATGGACTCCATTAGCATTATACCATTCCAAAACATTTTTGGCGTAGTGACAGGATGCCAAATCAGGCCAAAACAGCGAGGGGTACATCATGCCTGTGTAGGAACGGTAACAATCGTTTCTACAGGCATTCTTCACGGTATATTTCCTTGTTAACCGTTCCCGTAGTGATGAAATTATTGCTTGCTCGACCACAGCTGCATATGGCCTGCCATACTAAATATTTTTTGGGAAACTTGGCTTTCTTCTTTGTCCTAAAATGCTCTGCAACGCTATTCCGTTTTACGCCAGTGTAAAAAGACATACCAGAAAGCTGTTTAAAGTCTTCTAGGACATACGTTTCATCGTCCATTATAACGCATGGAAACTTCGTTAAATATTCGCGATAAAGCTTACGAGCGCGTGTTTTGGCCGTCGTATTTTGCTTATCATTACGGTTTGGCACAGTCCTCACCTTGAAAGATTTCATGCCTTGTCGTTGCTTAGAAGTGTGCACGAAAGTTGGCGACATTTTTATTTTAAGAGCAACGGTACGTACAGAAAGATCTGGTCTCCTCCGTAATATTTGTTTTACCTTCGCATCCTTGTGGTGGTTCCTCAGATTCGTTTTTGTTCCACTTCCCTTCCTAGCCAGCACCAACTCGTATATCAATGTACGAAAATTATCGTAAATATCTCTTAACAAATTCGGATTCGTAAATAAAGCCTAATAAAGCGCGCATAAGTTGATATTCTATCGTTTATAATGCTAGTAGCTGACAAACATACGATTTTCAGCACAAAGTTGTATAGCTGTATGTAACTAGTAGCGCTTAATCGGATCTTATCGTATTGAAATACCTATGTAAGTGTATCGCTCAAAATTATTCGTCAGTGCGCATATCGCCTCCAAAATGGTATGAATAAGCGGCTTTTGCGCGTCGAATACGATTTTGTTGCATACATATCAGTACGTAGCTCTTATTTGCAATCTAATTATACATACAAAAATGCTGACTGGGTTTTTCCTAGCTGTTGTCAAGCGAGTATCAAACGATTTTAAAACACTGTGAACAGTGCTTGGAGTAAATCCATGCTTTTTGGCAAGTTTTCTTAACGAGAGATCCGGATTTTCATTGTGACCGCACGCAATTGCTTTTCGCGCCTGGTCTTCTTTCGACGCCATTTTCCGCTGAGCGCTTGTAATATAATTATTATATTTTCAGAAAGCACAGACATACGTCTACCACTCTGCAAAATATTTCACTCATTGTTGATGTATTTCCGAAGCTGTGTGTTTAGGGGTGTCCAAATTTTGTCGCGAACAAGCCTTATGCGTTGGCTTCGTACCACTCCAGGACATCCTTCGTGTTGCTTCAACAGAGGAAACTGATGACGCTTCTGTAGAAACTTCTGTATTTCTTGGCAAACTTTGAAAATTTCTGCTCCCTTACTTCCTCCGAAATTTCAAACTTGTGCTGGGCAGTGAAGAACAGTAGGCTATAGCCCCGGAAGCTACCGGAAGTTCACCTTAACATAAGTCTCATCATCCATGACGAAACAATGAGGCTTCGTCAGCAACTAGGTGTACAGTCGTCGGGCCCGTGACTTTCCCACCGTATTTTGCCATTTGTCACGATTTGGAGCCTTCTGCACTTTGTACGTATGCAGTCCCTCCCGATCCTTGGCTCTCTGAACGAAAGACTTAGACAGATTCAACTTGTTTATTTTGTTTATTTTGTTTATTAATTTAAAATTCATCTGAAGGTATGTCTTAAGGAAAGTATAGTTACACAATATCTAATATTCTAAAAGCTACACAATAATATTTTTTGCAAAAATCTGTGAGACGGCACGCCAAAGTCGAACAAATCCTCCACTCTGCAAAAGGTACGTACGCTGGATGTCAACGGTTCGTTAAATCCAAACGCCGTTCGATGGAAGCTGAGCTGAAGCAAACCAGTAGATCGAATGGTACGTTGCACGGCACGGAAGTTCAGCTGCGATAGAATTCTCGGGCTGTCGACTTCACCATTAAAATCACCTTAGCTACAAACATCGCTTGCTCGATTTTTCTGTGTCGTTCAAGAGTGTCAATGCCAAAAAGGCGGCAGCGGTCGGGATACGGGGGCAAATTCACTGGATCACGCCAAGGTAGATCACGTTGTGCGAACCGGATAAACCGTTTTTGTACCCATTCAATTCTCAAGTTCCTTACAAGTTGTTGAGGACACCGCACTAAACTAGCGTATTCGAGTAGCGGACGCACCAGTGAACAATATAAGGCCTTCAAGCAATAAGGATCGTTGAAACTCCGAGCAATTTTCGAGATAAAGCCGAGCTGACGTGTTGCCTTAGTGATGACATTAGTGTGATGTAAATTGAAGGAGAGCTTGGCATCCAGCAAAACACCTAGGTCGCTAACGGGATCAACTCTTGCTAGTTGCTGGTTAGCGATTTGATACTGGAACACTATTGGGTTTACTGTACGGTGAAACGTAATAACATAGCATTTAGCGATACTAACAAGTAACCAGTTATTACGGCACCAGCATACGAATACGTTCAGCAGCTCTTGTAGTCGGTTACAGTCTTCAATGGAACGTACGGGCAGATAAAGTTTCAAATCATCGGCATATACAAGTTTTACGCCAACGCCCAACAACAAAGTAACATCGTTGAAAAATAATGCGAATAACAGAGGCCCCATGTTACTACCTTGTGGGACACCAGAATTGTTGGTCACATCCCTGACCGAAGTATTGGGATTCCGCTTAAACGCATTCTGACCACATTTCTCCCTTCGTTCGATGCTCAGAGTTTCGTAGTAACGTTAAATTACACGACTTACCGTTGACTGCACGATTCTGAGTTGTTTTCCGATGTCCCGATGAGAGAGTTGATAATTTTTCAGGTGCTTGTGCAAAATCCATTCGCGACATTGCTTTTCGGTGACGCCAGTTTTTCAAATTCAAACACCTTTCATTTGGTACTAAAAGCATTTAAATCGATTCAGCATTTCAAAACTGTATTTTTCACAAAAGATAAAATGGCAAAAGGACGATTTTTAGCACCACCCTAATATATTATGGTAAAAAAAACTGGACTAATTTTCCTAAAAGGAACAAATACACAGAATTCGAACAAAATCAGAGAACTTCTAGATTTCGACAGCGCGTTTTTTCATGGAATTGCTGCTTTATGATTTATGCAGTATTTGTTTTGAAACAATAATCGAAAAACGATTTCCATTAAAGCACAAATAGCGCTCAGTTACGCCTTGCATCGCCATTTATTATGACCGTGGTCATCCGAAGCATTATTGAGTAACCTCGTAAACTACACTCGTAACAGCAAATTAGCTCAAACTTTAACAATGGCCTTTAGGAGCACCACCAAACAACAACAGCAACAACAACAATAAATCGCATCATAATTCGCTGATGTGTAAACGTCGTCGTCGTCCAGCAGCAAGCAGCAAGGTACTCGGTATCACTTTTCAGCAGATAAACTTTAATGTCGCACGCGCTTCTTCACTACTTTTAGTTTTATTGCACTTTTAGATAAAAGGTATTGCCGCCATAAAACGGTACACCAAGCGAGAGTGACTTGTCGCATTTACTCGTGTCTTGTTCGGTTTTCATTTTACTGGAGCTATGCGGTGAAAGACCTGGCTCATAAAAAACTATAAAAAATGACTTAAATGTTCATCGGAGACGGTCTCTGAAAGGCAAACGAACAGCATCTGCATGCATGGGATTTATGAAAACTGTTTTAAATTTCCTCTGGCACGCCCCTATACTTTGTAACTTTTGAATTCAGCGGAATGAATCAACAACATCTTACATACATCGCTCAGAGGGGCGGTAATCTGACCTTAGACTGGTAACTTGAAGTGGTAGCAACTGAATCATAAAACTGAAAACATCATACGTGTTATGAATGCCAAAGTTAATGGTCAAACTAGGTAGTCAAACAGTTCAAACGTAGTTCAATGAAAATATAGTTTAGGAGAATATCACGTAAATACTTTACAGATCGGAAAACAGTGCGTCATTCACATTCGCAGCTTTTTGCATTAGTTAAGGGTGGAATATTTACATTAAAACTGGACTTTTTCGACGTTGGTTCGTGAAACGCCGAATGTTCAGTTTTTCTTAATCATAGCATGGCATATACCTAGCGTGGGTGGAATACCGTCGTTATTGCCCAGGTAGAGCACGTTGATAATATCACCTTGCAAACGGAAACCAAACAAGTGAAGAATGAATTGTTCGGAAAATAGGATCAGCAGGATGGTGTTCAAGAAATACCTTACATTGTTGCTAAGAAATACTGTCACGTTGCGGAATAATTACATTTCAGCTTGCCGCGCGCCACCTTACAGGTTGAATCTTTGCCAGGATTCGGAGAGGAAATTGAATCGAATCTTTCATCTGCTGTGAGGCTATGTGTGGCAGCAGTGTGTATATTTCACTTATCGGATTTGCTATGTTTCTGTCTAAACATCAGAAACAGACCATAACAGCAATAAAAACGCTGCTGCCGACCCAGACTTCAATGGTTATAAGACATGCTGCTCGGCTAAGCTTGGCTTCGCTGCCCAAAAAACGAGGAACGGTCTTAGGAAAAATGAAACACACAGGCTGTGGGCAGGAGGCTACGCCAATTTGATAGAGGAGCACAGATTCTTTATTTTTGCTACTTTGCCTTCCGCTTCTCTCCCGCTACCATCACTCTCCAGCTGTGCTACCTGACGTGTGTACACAAGCTCGGTCACCAGCTGTTGATGGATGGACGGATTGATGGATGGATAGATGGATGCCAGGACAGACGAACGCCGCAAAAGATTGCGCGGGGACATGAAGGCCAGTAGCGAGCGAATCAATCGCGGGAGAACGTCTTTATTCGCCGTTCGGATGATGGTGACGATGCGATGGTCGATTGGCCGGTCGGTCGGATGGTTGAAAGCCAATTGAAAACCTGTTCTGAACACGCTGGCTTCCGTTTTGTGCTCGGAATGAAACTGTTCTACCTCCGTCGCCGCCGTGTATAGTCACAGCACAGATCGGATCAATATAACCGGCTGCTGAGCTGCTGAAGGAAGCCGAACCGAAGGAAGTTTAACGTTTTTAATGGCAACTGTAATGGGCATACATCAATGTCATTGGCTAGTGGCAACGGTGTTGATAAGAAAAATAACAAATTTACGAGATGATAGCATTTTTCAGCCAGAATGTCTAGCTTGGAGGCTAGAGTGAATGGAGATTTTGGGGAAAAAACCTCTTCCATCTTTTAGTTAGATGTTGTTCGTTGAAGGCTCAAAATTTTCTAAGCTGAGAATGATCTCGCAATCTAGTTTCAATGAATATTTGAGGAGCGGCGAATTTTATTTGATGACGGAGAAACCCGTTTCAATCGGTCAGATGTTAAGCTGGCCATCCTATTCTAAGCCAAAAATTTTAAAACTTTTTGGCTCCAAAATACGTAATTTTCGTAGTCCAGAAAAAACAATTTGGGAGAGATGACTTGTAGAAATCTAAAATAATGTATCTGCTTGACGCTTTTGGAAATCCGAAACATCTATTTGCCACAGCTCATTTTGCTTGACCGGACCGTACGCCGCCTTGAAGTCAACAAACAACTTATTTAGGCTATCTTGTTAATTCGTCTAGAATAAACAGAGCTATTAGTGTTCAAAGCTTGACCACTTTTCACTGCTTAGATTTTGATTTTACATTTTTACTTTCCGCGTAGGATGTAATTTTACATTAAAATATCAATATTGATTTTGAAACATCGCCACTAATGCAATATTTTATTAGTGCAATATTTATATCTTGGATAAGAAAACCAAACTAGGCAAAGCCCAACAATTATCGTTCAAAACATCCGCGATTCAATTCGAGCGCGAGCTTGAACGAACATTTATCGTCGGAGGGTTGTTATTGTTATCAGGAACTATTGCGCTTGAGAACGTCATAAACTGAGCTAGCTCATTAATTTCTTCCAGCCGAGGAATCACGCATCAAGCGTTTCAATCGAAACTGACTTCACGTGCCTCAGTTCGCTCGAATCAATCAAGTGTCAATAAATCGAAACTCAATTAGCCTTCGAAGCCCCGCGAAGGCGCGTGCTGTACTGCCACTACAGACAGGAAGGATCTATCCAGCGCACACGGGGATACACGTAGCAAGAACTTTTACCTTCGACTGACTACCGACGTGAGAATCGATGGACTAGAAAGATAATCAGCAATCGCTGGCAACAACCGACACAGATCCCTGCTCCGTGTTCATAATTGCGATGGTTAGGCGCGTTTGAAGTTTGCAACCTCCACGCAGTCGGTGTCGGTCTTAGTTATAGCTAATTGATGGAGAGGCTGCAAAGTTTTATCGACTGGAGCCATGATCTAATTTCATTGATGAGATGGAACACAACTGGTTTGCTGGAAGGCGAAAACAAAAGGCCTTTTGAAATTATTTACGGATGGTACTGCCATCCGTGATTAATATATTTCGAAGGTAATTAAGCATCTGTTAAAAAACAGCACGCCAAAGCGAACACAAGTAACGTCTTGTCTCGAGCAAAAACTGCTGTGAATCATCGGTTGGAACAGATTACGGTGAAGAAATGACACCGGCGAGCTGCTAGGCAGGCAGTCGAAAGTAAACGAGCAAAATTACTGTTCCCGCTAGCCGAAATATGAACCACAGACTCGAAAGACTATCCCGACGATCGCTCAGAATCTGACAGTATCATAAACAGCCACTCATGTTCGTAATTACCCATGTCAGATTCATCAAAGCAAATCATTAATTCTACACCCACCGCAGGCCGCTAGCAGCTGGTTCGGAACCCATGAGTAGCAGACACTAAGTCGTTAAATAAACTTTATACATGCGAAACATTAATAGCTTTCTAATCTTTAGCAAGCAATACCCTGCTAGAACTGAACTGATGCCCTTAGGCATCAGCACGCACGAGAACGGAACAAATCTCAAACCGGGCGAATATAAACACGCCACTTGATAACCGAGCGCAGAATCTTCTTCTGCCTTGTAGTGTAGGTACGTACGTTGTCGAATAGACACTTCCTATGAGCCAACTGACCAACTGTACTGGAGCTGGCAATTGGCTTTTAAACGAAATCGATGAGCTCCATGCCATGTGCCATAAGCTCTAGCGTCTATATGCTGCCAGACAACTGGGTAGTTGGTAGGTACCTAGCCGTGGACTGAAGTTCTCAAAGTCTTTAGCGATCGCAATAAAAATAATGACTTTTATTGTTGTGACAATAAAACCTGTTGCGGTTAGTCGGCTCTCGTCCGACCTACTCCGGCCTGCCCTGCCCGGATAGTTAATGGGTAAAGTGAGTGAGTGAGAAATAGTAGCCACTCGGCGGTCGTCTTCGTCGTCATCGTCGTAGTTGGCCCGTGGTAGAAGCCATGTGAAGTGACTCACCAACGAAGGTGGAGTACACGCAAACTTTCATCGACCGGTGCGGTGCTGCTGCTAACTACTTCAATCAACAACTAACTTGCGCTGTTAGGAAAGCAAGGAAAGGGAGCATATTCCGGTTTGGTGTTATCTGTATTACTTTTTGACATTAATGTAAGCAGTATTCATTGTCCGATGATTTCTTTTTCCTAACCACTATTGGTTAATATTATTATTCACACATTAAAGTTAACGCAGATGCTGATTAATTGTCGTTACAAACTATGATAAACTTGATTTAAAGTTCTCTTGAAAGGATTTATATCAAAAAATAGAACAATTTTGAACGTGATAAAAATGAATATAAGAGAAGCCCTAGCCCTAGCCCTAGCCCTAGCCCTAGCCCTAGCCCTAGCCCTAGCCCTAGCCCTAGCCCTAGCCCTAGCCCTAGCCCTAGCCCTAGCCCTAGCCCTAGCCCTAGCCCTAGCCCTAGCCCTAGCCCTAGCCCTAGCCCTAGCCCTAGCCCTAGCCCTAGCCCTAGCCCTAGCCCTAGCCCTAGCCCTAGCCCTAGCCCTAGCCCTAGCCCTAGCCCTAGCCCTAGCCCTAGCCCTAGCCCTAGCCCTAGCCCTAGCCCTAGCCCTAGCCCTAGCCCTAGCCCTAGCCCTAGCCCTAGCCCTAGCCCTAGCCCTAGCCCTAGCCCTAGCCCTAGCCCTAGCCCTAGCCCTAGCCCTAGCCCTAGCCCTAGCCCTAGCCCTAGCCCTAGCCCTAGCCCTAGCCCTAGCCCTAGCCCTAGCCCTAGCCCTAGCCCTAGCCCTAGCCCTAGCCCTAGCCCTAGCCCTAGCCCTAGCCCTAGCCCTAGCCCTAGCCCTAGCCCTAGCCCTAGCCCTAGCCCTAGCCCTAGCCCTAGCCCTAGCCCTAGCCCTAGCCCTAGCCCTAGCCCTAGCCCTAGCCCTAGCCCTAGCCCTAGCCCTAGCCCTAGCCCTAGCCCTAGCCCTAGCCCTAGCCCTAGCCCTAGCCCTAGCCAGGGCCTTTAATTATCACCGAATTTCAAACAAAACAGAAAATCTTTTTTCTTAGCATACATTGTTTTTTATGCCTCTGAGTTTCGTATGTACAACTGCACAGTGATTTTCATCGTAGTATACAAGTTCAATATATCATGAAAATAGAACAGGAGAAAGTGATTTTCAAATCCACAAGGTGATATTCACTTCAGGAAAAAAACAATTTTAAATGCAGTAAATGAAAAGAAAAATCTTATGTCCAACAGCTGAACGCAATAGATGCTAAATAACAACATAAATTTATTTTATTGATTTTCACTGCTCAAACGTGAATATCAGTTTGTTACAATATCACAGGGCGCTGATATTGTATATTCTCGTGCATGAAGTTCATGCTTGCTGCATTTAGTTATTATGTACGTTTGATCAAAGCAAGCAGATTTTCAATGCAAGGTAGACTGATAATCCAGAAGTTTGAACGCTATGCTGATGAATATTAACAGCACTGGCCCTAGCCCTAGCCCTAGCCCTAGCCCTAGCCCTAGCCCTAGCCCTAGCCCTAGCCCTAGCCCTAGCCCTAGCCCTAGCCCTAGCCCTAGCCCTAGCCCTAGCCCTAGCCCTAGCCCTAGCCCTAGCCCTAGCCCTAGCCCTAGCCCTAGCCCTAGCCCTAGCCCTAGCCCTAGCCCTAGCCCTAGCCCTAGCCCTAGCCCTAGCCCTAGCCCTAGCCCTAGCCCTAGCCCTAGCCCTAGCCCTAGCCCTAGCCCTAGCCCTAGCCCTAGCCCTAGCCCTAGCCCTAGCCCTAGCCCTAGCCCTAGCCCTAGCCCTAGCCCTAGCCCTAGCCCTAGCCCTAGCCCTAGCCCTAGCCCTAGCCCTAGCCCTAGCCCTAGCCCTAGCCCTAGCCCTAGCCCTAGCCCTAGCCCTAGCCCTAGCCCTAGCCCTAGCCCTAGCCCTAGCCCTAGCCCTAGCCCTAGCCCTAGCCCTAGCCCTAGCCCTAGCCCTAGCCCTAGCCCTAGCCCTAGCCCTAGCCCTAGCCCTAGCCCTAGCCCTAGCCCTAGCCCTAGCCCTAGCCCTAGCCCTAGCCCTAGCCCTAGCCACCCTATTAATTGAACAGAAGAAAGTCAAATACAATTCAAGCCATATCAAGCGTCCCCCAAGGCTGTCATTCAGGATTGTTTTTGTTGTGATCCCTAGCCCTAGTCGACAAAAGATGACGAATAATAAACAGAAAGATGACAAACCGATGAAGAAAAGACGCCAACAGAGTAATAAAATCATTACCAAAACAGTGAAAGCCGCCGAAAGAGGAGCAAAAATGCCGAAAAGATATCGAAAACGATTAACAGATGACGAAAATGTGATAAAATGATAACAAAAAGAACATGAAAAGACAGCACAAATACATCAGAAAGATGACAAAAAGCGTCGAAGAGACAATAATAAGATGAGGGAAAAACGGCAAAAAGATAGCAAATAGACGGCGAAGAAGCGGAAAGATGAAAAAAAAAGTGATGGAAGTAGGTCAAAAGATGATGAAAAATTGTCGAAAGTTGACAAAAATTCGATGAAAAGTCGCCGGAGCACCACTAAAGAAGCGGCAAAAAATGCCAAAATAGACAATTAAAAATGACAAAAATACTAACGGGTGGCAACTAAAATTTTGGGATTTTTTTCTCAAGCTGTCAAAAAAAGACAGAGATACATGATCTTGTTTACCGAAATTAAAGATACATCATCCATTGTTGAAAAAAAAAATTAGTGTACATAAAACGGTCCGTAGTTGGGCGTTCGGCGAAGCTTCCGTTTGACGTCGAAACAGGAGCGTTGTTGTACGGCCGTCATGTCAACTTGATTCTACCAATCAACTGTTTGCAATTAGGGGCTCTCCAGTTAGGCTAATACAAATTTGAAAAAAGGTTGTCGCCCCCCCTTCAAAAATTTCCGAAATGTGAAGGGGCAAAAAAATAAAGTGTTATATTATTATGTTGCATTCTTTAGTGAAAAGCAGATTTTTTACAGTTCAACGAGTTTACATCTATAAATTATCCAATACACTTGAACTTTTTTTTACACGGTTTGTTTTTTTCGATTACTCAAGAACGGTGCAATTTAGGGACCATTTACAAAATACGTGACGAATGTCGGGCCTCTCCCAAACGTATTGAGAAATAAATGAATGGTCCCTAAATAGCCCCGTTCTCAATATTCGAAAACACAAACCGTGTAAAAAAGTACTAGAGTGCATGTGCAAAGTTAAAGCAATTATCCCGTTAGTATTGATCAACTTTTTTTCACCAACTAACCTTTATGGTTCCTATTGCAAGTCACAGGCGACTATTTTACGTTCGTTCCATTTTAATTCAACTTGTTTTCAAAGAACCGAATTAGATTGAGGCAAAAATCAATCAAACAATATATGAGTGAAATTCTGTGCCGCTGTTGATGGAGAAATTCCGAATTGCAGTTGGCGTCATAGGTACTAGATAAGATAGAAACACGACAAATTAGACACTCCGGAATATCAGCTATTGGTGCTTGAGGAGCTCCAAATTGGTCGTTTTATTCGGTAAAGTGTCCAAGTACGTACCCTAATTTTGGATGTTAGGAACGTAAAACACAGAGATACAGTTCTTTACCATGAATTGGATGCATGCAGGAAGGACGTGACTGAACTGTTCGAAACTTGAAATTTACGAAACAGTTTGCATCCTTAATATACAAAGATGAACACGTTATTGTTGGAGAACAAGCATCAACAGAGGAATAAACGGCCTGATATTTATGACTAAAAAGTTGACCAAGAAATAAGCGGTTTCAAACGTGAATAGTTTCAGAGATTTGTTTTTTTAAACATGTCGGTAGCACAGTATTTGCGTTTCAAGTAAAAAAGTGGTAGGGACCTAAACTGCCATTTTCACACTATGGTCAAACTGGTTCATCTCTACCAGGATCCTTACTTTATGTGCTTGGGTCGAAAAATATCGAAGTTTGGTTCGGTTTGAACTAAAATTTAAGTACTGTACAAAATATCTGTATTAATTTTTTAATAATATGGAAAAATATACGCTGGTTTCTTCTCTTTTGTTTAGTTATTGAAAGTTTGATGTTATTTTTTTTCATGCCCCCCCCCCCTTCAACAATATTTTGAGACCAGGACATACACTTTTTTCAAATTGGCATAAGCCTTATTTTTGTACACCAAGGAACTCAAAATCCCGAAGAAATCTTCGATTGGGCGCACTGAAACAGATTTTTCGGCTGTTGGTTTTGGGTAAAAATGGGATCGAACGGGTATTCAGGAACGGTTTTGTTTTTTTGGCGTAATTATTATTATTGTTTATTGTCCAGTAGTTTAAGGTACAACCTTTTAAAATATACTACCTCCGGTTTGTCATTTTTAGCTCAAAGCTTGTAAAATCTTGCAATCCTAATTAATTATTTATACTAACTAACTAAAACTAACTCCCTACTGACGATTCCAAAACTCGGTGCAGCCTTTCTTAAAAACTACTTTCGATGACGCACGCTTAATTGTCGGTGGTAAACGGTTCCAATTTAGCACACTTCTAACGAACAACGAGTTGGCGTAGTTTGTTGTGTTATTCATAGGGACCAATAAGTTTTCCAAACGGCGACCACGGGAACGTATTAATTTTCTGTGCAGTATGGCAGGATTTTGTGTCGCTATCAGTTTCCTCAGGAAAATACAGGATCGATACGAGTAGAACACCTGTTGAGGGCATCCCAACAAATTTTTCTGCAGATGAGTCACATGATCATACCGGTTTAACCCATATATAAAGCGTACGCAACAATTTAGTGCCGTAATGCGATGATACTCTATCCGGCCAAAACACGTATTGTCCATCTGCATGATGTTTTTGTAGAAACGGGATTAAAATTTTCTTCAAACATTCGTCTGGTGCATTTTAATTGATAGCCAAACCAGAGGGTTTGTTATTAAAAAACGAGAAAGAGAACAGTCGAATCCGCAACATATTTGCTAAATGTTATATCGCATACTTTTTGCCGAGATTTCTGTCGCAGTTCATAGAAGTGTACAACGCGCTCCCGACATGCTTCTTGTTTCGACGCCATTTTTAGCAAAACTGACCTAGCATTAACAAAACAAAAAATATTGACAAAAAGAGGAGAGAGAGAGAGAGCTAACACATACATAATCCCATTTATCTCTGAGCTCGTTTGTTATTGAGTATTAGGGCCACGAAAAAATTCCAAAATTTTATTTGCCACCCGTTATATGGCCATTGCAAATTATTTTTAAGGTTTTTGTCACCACCGCCTTTGAAATTGGCTTGAAAAATCGAGGGGCAAAAAAATAATTTGTAGGATGTAAGTTAAATTTTTTTCTACAAAATTAGTTTTTTGTGAGCTCTACAGCCTTAAGAACTCCAAACATGAGTGTACCTACTTCTAACACAAACAGAAATAAAAATTCAAACAATGGAATTTTCGAAATTCGGCAAAAAAATCTTTCTTGTTGGTTTTTGCATGAAAAATTTTAACGTATATATGAAAAGCAAGAAAAATTTTGGTTCTCACATTTAAACTTCGAGTAAAAAAGCTTAAAACACATTTTTTTTGTTCGATTAAAAAAATCTCTTTGTTTTCTACGGGTAGTCTATCTAAGCTAAGCTCGATTGAAAAAATTTCTTTGATGACCCGCTATGGCCTTTACCTGTCGCCATGAGCCTCTGGGTCTGCCTCTTCTACGCTGTCCTTGTGGATTGTTCGCTTTCAAAATGCCCTCTTGGACCCTATTCAAGTCACCTCTGGGGTTCCCCAAGGTTCCCACCTAGGGCCATTTCTTTTCATTTTGCACGTAAATGACATTTCCTTTATACTTAACCACTCAAAAGTACTTGTATATGCAGACGACATGAAAATATATATGGAAAAAAAATATGGAGTTCCTCATTGGATATTTAGTTGTCATGTAACCAGGCACGAATGATCTAATCTGTCTAAATGATAGCAGAAACTATAAATGGTGAAGAAACGACAAAAAGACGGCAAAACAGCGATGAAAAATGCCAAAAAAGATTACAAATGAAGATAAAAGACGTCATCAAAAGCAACCAAAAACGCCACAAGAGACGATAAAAATTACACCAAAGCACTGAAGAGACCAAAAGTCTCATTGATGTAAAAATGTCAGAAAACCAAATATTAAAAAGAACAAAAAACGACTGATAGACATTAAGAAGAATACAACAAAAGAGATACGCCAAAAAGGCAACAGCAAAAGATGAATCTGTATTACGAATATGTGAAAAAATAAATGCCGTATTTCACTTTTAAGGGGATTAATCGCATTATGGTTCCTGTCAAATAAAGGGTTTGTTATGTCAAGAAATATTGCCTTAAGACTTTACTTTAGTGGCAACGGTCCGTTATCGATCCTGCGCTGAACGAAATACGGTCCTCCAGTACGCGAACACTCATCGGGTGCGGGGCCTGCCTTGGAGTCTACGCCCTCTTTTTGGTTCTCTGCTGAAAATAGTTTTGGCTACTCTTTCGTCGGGCATTCTAGCCACGTGCCCAGCCCGCTGCAGCCTGCCACATTGTACTATCTTCACTATATATCAGCAAATTTGTATACTTGGTACAGCTCGTAATTCATGCGTCTGCAGTATTTTATATTACCGGGAGGATTAGTGTTCTTTAGAGCGCCAGTTTTGTGCGAATTTGCAAACTTCGGGACTTCAGCTGGCTACGTAATCCGTAGAAATCCCGATTCGCGGCTACAATTCGTCGTTTCATTTCAAGGCTTACATCGTTGTCACATGTCACGGATGTACCAATGTATATGAATTCCTCCACTACTTCATATCGTTCCCCATGTATTTTCACCTCGGGACCAACACCACGTTTCCTGCCAACAATCATGTACTTCGTTTTGGCGGTGTTAATGGTAAGCCCCAATCTCGCCGTTTCCCTTTTAAAAGGCCTGAAGGCCTCTTCCACTGCTCTACGGTTGATTCCGATGATATTGACGTCATCCGCAAAGCGGAGAAGCATGTGAGATTTCGTGTTAATAGTTCCATTCCTTTCCATGTTTGCTCTTCGTATTACAGCTTCCAAGGCGATGTTGAATAGGAGGTTAGAGAGTGCATCCCCTTGCTTCAGTCCATCAAATGTCACGAAAACGGCTGAGATCCACCCACTATTCTGAAGCATGATTTGGACCCACCCAGCGTCGCACGAATCACCGTAACTAGTTTCGTCGGAAAACCATGTTCTAACATTATCTGTCACAGCTCGTTTCGTTTGACTGAATCGTACGCCGCCTTAAAGTCCACAAACAGATGGTTTGTCTGCTAGTTGTACTCCCGGAACTTGTCTAGTAACTGACGCAGGGTAAACTTCTGATCCGTCGTGGAGCGACCCTCATGGTAACCAGCTTGGTACTCGCCGACGAAGGACTCCGCTAACGGTCTCAGTCTGCAGAACAGGATACGGGAGAGCATCTTATAGGTAAAATTGAGCAATGTAATTGCTCGATAGTTTTTACACTCGAGTCGATGCCCCTTTTTTAAAATTGGGCAAAATCCTGACATTGATCCAGTGGATTGCTTCGTACAGCCGCTCGCTGTGATAATCTAGATTCACTACAACGGAGATAGCCGAAATGTATGACAAAAACATCTAAATGTACCTCTAACAACGGATGCTTGTCTTCACTGCAATATTGCATAATTCATTTGAGTCTGCGCTTACATCTACATATATACCAATGTCAACTGTGGCGCTGGAGGTTTAATCAGGGTTCTGGCATCTGTACATCGTTGTATCATGAATATTGTTATGTTTGTTGTACCAATTTTGGACCCCCGCTTTTTCGGGTCCACAGTAAAGCCTTTTCCCGGGTAAGAGAGTATTTGTGAAGCGCTCTTACCAGCTGTTGTTTTGATGCACATTCATTAGTTTCCGTTTTGAGTAAACCATTTAGGGACCGAGCTGCCAGTCTTCCCTTGAAAACATGATGGGCTGTCAGTGGCCTGGTTTTCTTTACAGACGGAATAAGGCTCTTAAAGAGCAGATTCAAAACTGAAGTCTTGTACGAAACATCAAAGGTATTTCACTTTGAAAAATATATTAATGTTTTCCACTAATATATAAATCGTTGTTTTTTAATTTTTGGCCATCTAATAAGGCTTAGAATTATCGAACAGCGTCTAAAAAATGTTCTCAAAAATTGAACAAAGCCAATTTCCAACATCACCCACAGTTAAAGTTGAAGATGCATGGCAAAAAAAACGCTCGCTATAATTACTTCTACATTTCGCACGTACACATGCCGCCATCGCCCCACCTGACGTAGGTATACGTAGTTTGTCGAGAAGTTTCAGCTGCAAAGGTGCAAAAATAATAGAAAAAGCAGGGTAAAGTGTTTTTCTAACATATCGACAAATTATTCTCTCGAAAAAAACTTTCCAGACTTTTGTTTGCACAGAAGCATTTTACCCCTAGCCGCTACCCTGAGGGCTGCGCTGTAGCAACACTCAGAAATATTTGACGAACACCACCAACAACAAAAAAAAGATGAAGGTGATTATGGAAATAGATGTTCAACTAACTGACTGACATTTTTTTCGTATTTATCTTCCTCGCAACTATTACACGGGGGGGGGGGACTAAAGCCGCCAGCAGCAAACCCTTTGCCTACTGCCCGTGAGGCTGGCTGGCTGTGGCTGGCTGACAGGTTGGTTTTCTCTTTTCCTTTCGTGTGTAATTGAGCTTTTTTCGCCTACCCCACAAAAACGGCTAATAGGTATATACAACAAACGTGAATGGCATTCTTCACAGACCGTCAGCAACGAGCCGAGCTTAGCTTAGCAGCACCGTACCCGGCTCTGCTGCTGCCGATTAATGAAATAATTGCGGAGATTTAATTATTGTACTGCCAAACCCGAATGTGCAGCAGCGCTGCTCTGCGGCGGAGTGCACTCACTCGTCAGGCTCGGGTTTGCAGCAGAGCCACACCGGACGGATCGCATTCAGCCTGGCAGTGGCAGCTCTGTACCTAGCTATGCAACGTACAGAAGCTATAATTTACCACCTTGTAATTTCGCTTGCAAATGTCCCTGCGGTTTGCGATGGCTTGAGTCTGACGTTGATACGGACCGACCGTGCTGTTTCTGAGATTTTCTAGGAGTGTGAACCCAAAAGTAAAACAATTATAGAGAGTTAAATTGACTTGCCACCACAAACGCACACACCCACATCCACACAGCTTGTGGTTGAACTTCGCAGCAGTTAATAAGCAACTATTTACGAAAGCAGCCTGTTTTTGCTGATAGGTACCAACTCTTGCCAATAGTCTAAAATATTCTATGTTATGTTTTTTTTTGTTTACAGGTACGTATGGACCATGATGATGATAATGATGACGACGGCGATAGCGATGGTGGTAACGGAGGTGGCGTCTGGCACCAAAGCAAAAAGTAATTATCGTTCAGCTTGGACTAGTGACTTAATAGCGATCGCCTCGGCAGCTCAGTGTTCAGTCACAAGAGGCTGTGCAATCGTCGTTTGCCGTCGGTGGATTAGCCGTGTCGGTCGGTCGGTCGGTAAGAATCGTCACTGTCGGTGCGATCCGGTGTACCCACCCATCCGTTCAAAGTATAGACATCTTTTGCCTTTAATTTATACTAAATTATTAGTTGGAGAGCTGTTGGTTCTTACTTCTTGCGATGAGACTTGCGCGATTTTTTTTCTCGCTTTGCTGAATATTTTCTGTATTTCGAGACCATTTGCTGCTGTTGCAAGCTCACTTGATTTATTCTTTTGTTATCCGATATCGTTGAAGTTGGATTAGTCTTGTTGAAAATTAATCATTTCTGTTTCTGGCTTTTTTTGGCTAATAATACAATGCACTTGCTATTATGACTAATTGTAGCACGTAATAGCAATAGCAAAGGCTATCTCAAAAGTAAGATATTTGTCGACTGGAATATACTACAAATTTGTTAAATTTATAAGTATTTAGCTGACCCGACAAACTTCGTATTGCCACAAATTAAACTGTGTTGTACATAAATCGTGAATCTCGGATGATCTTTGTCACAATCTCGTGTTTTGCAAGTTTCTGGGGGGTTCATGGGTGGTTTAGGAGGAAATTTGTATTTCATTTGTATAGGAGCCCCCCTTCCTAAAATGGGGAGGGGTCCTAATTCATCAGAGAAAAAAATCTAGCCTCTAAAAACCCCCACACGTCAAATTTGGTTCCATTTGGTTGATTAGTTCCTGAGTTATGAGGAAATTTGTATTTCATTTGTATAGGAGCCCCCCTTTCTAAAGTGAAGAGGGGCCCTAATTCATTATAGGCAAAAATTCTTGCCTCCAGAAACACCCACATGCCAAATTTGGTTCCTTTTGATAGATTAGTTCTCGAGTTATGAGGAAATTAGTACTTCATTTCTATAGGAGCCCTCCCTCCTAAAGTGGGGAGGAGTCCTAATTTGCCATAAAAAAAATTCTTGCCTCCAAAAACCTTCACATGCCAAATTTGGTTCCATTTGCTTGTTTAGTTCTTGAGTTATGAGGAAATTTGTATTTCATTTGTATGGGAGCCCGCTCCCCTCTTAAAGGGAGAGGGGTCATAATTCCCCTCCTAAAGAGGGAAGGGCTCTCCATTCACCATAGGAAAAATTGTTGTCTCCAAAAGCACCCACACGTCAAATTTTGTTCCATTTGCTTGATTAGTTCTCGAGTCATGCAGAAATTTGTGTTTCATTTGCATGGGAGCCCTGCCTCTTAGTGGGAGGAGGGGTCTCTAACCATCATAAGAACCTTCCCCGGCCCCAAAAACCCCTAAATGCAAATTTTCACGCCGATCGGTTCATTAGTTTTCGATTCTATAAGGAACATACAGACAGACAGATAGACAGAAATCCTTTTTTATAGGTGTAGATGAACAAAAAATTTAAACATTTTGAATCTACTTTTCGAATCAATAGGACACCATACGAACTGTTGCTTTTCACGAGATGGCGCTTTTCTAGTGGTAGTAAAATCAAAATTTCTCGCCTATTTATGTTTACCTACCTGAAAAATAATCACTAATCATATTTTATGGGGTCAGTCCAGTTTGAACGCCGAGGACCCGGGTTCAAATCCCAACCCCCCAGAAGTCATGGTTAAAGTGACTATAATCAAACAAAAAAAAATCATATCTTATTTGTTGTACAGCTCCTTTGTTATCCTTAATTTTCATGACTTCTGCCTAATTTTGATAAAAAAAACAAACATTTTCTATATCTATATCCCTAAAAAGTGATTTGATACCGTACGAGAGCCAGGAGTTGAATATGTTTGCGGCATTTCGACTCGAAAAAATTAAATTTCGCAACATAAACGCAATAAACACAAACAATGTTTACCAACTATTTATTGATTCAAGTGTCAAACGTTATATTGCGATTAGCGATAAACACAAAAGAAACTGAGATGCATGAGAGAGTAAAGTTGTTGCGTTCAGGAAATTTATTGTCGCGCAAAATTCAGCTGTTACGGAAGTGTACAATATGCGTTACGAAGTAACGACATCTGTTGTATTCAACAGGGAAACATTGATAGTTTCAAGCATACTCTCACGCTTGGCGCATGATGAAACACTTGCGCCAACTTCTGTTATTTATTATTAGAAACTAGAGGCGGTGTCCTATTTTCACTTCCCTTCAATTTCATTATTTCTTCTGAAAAGGTTTACTTTTCTGACAAACTGGAAACTGATTTCTGTTCACTCTATCACCAAATAAATAAAAAGCCAGTAAAAATTAGCGATATAGTGGATTGTGAGTCTGTAGGTACCAAGTGGAAGAAGATATTGTTTAATTTTTGAATTTAAAGGTGCTAATAAGCAGCAATGTGATGATTGAAGCAATTTCGTTGTCAAGGCTAACTTTCTATTAAATTGTCATAGAAAATTTGCCATATACAACCCTATCAAGTTATGAAACAAAATTTAAAAAATTGGTCCTAGCATGCTACCTTGTAGTACATTTGGAAGTCTAAAATCTTGATATTTTTTGAAACGGTGGTTGTACAATTGATGAAGGGGAAAGAAATGAAATTTTTTTGGCGAAGGAGGTGGATGAGCGGAAAGGTGAAGAAGGGGACGAGGTATTGATAGTTACAATTAACAAGTAGTCGTTTTGACTCCTACGTTTTGTCCAATGCTGGAAGGTGCATGGGTCGAACCAAGCTATATTCTGAGATTATAACCGGATTCGAACCCACAACACCCACCAGGGCATGTGGTTCGCTGGTACTTGTACCTTTGAACCATAGAGGCACTGGACAAAAGGAGACTGCAAAACCCACTTATTAAGATAGCGACGCGTCTGGTTGGATTTTAGACACAAATTGTCCCTCTTCCTCCTTCTGCTGTAGATAACCACCGACCGAAAAGTTTAAATCTAACTTGTTTTTACTGGCAGGACGACGACATTATGTAGGCCCTTACGACTTGCAAGGTACTACACGTGACGTTGTTCGTCTGCCAGCGTGTTAGCCGCGGGGCCTTTCCCCGAAAACCCGCGCTGAGAATCGCGGCTAACTCGCTGACAAATGAATAATGTCACGTGTAGTACCTTGCAAGTAGTAAGGACCTACATAGTGTCAGCGTCCTGCCAGTAAAAACAAGTTAGATTAAAATTTCTCGGACGGTGGTTATCCACAACAGACGGAGGAAGAGGCACAATTTGTGTCTAAAATCCATCCAGACTCGTCGCTATCTTAATAAGTGGGTTTTGCAGTCTCCTTTGGTCCAGCGCCTTTCAATGGTTCAAAGGTACAAGTACCAGCGAACCACATGCACTGGCGGATGTTGTGGGTTCATATCCGGTTATAATCTCAGAATATAGCTTAGTTCGACCCATACACCTTCCAGCATTGGACAAAGGAGTCAGGAGTCAAAATGACCACTTGTTAAGCGTAGCTACCAATACCCCGGTTTCCATTTGTACTCCGCCAAAAATAGTCCGCAAAAGCTTTCATTCTAACACGGCAAGGGCACGTATGTCTTTCGTAAGCAAAGTTACAGTCCCAATTCCGTAGAGGACTCTGTCTAATTTCCCGGAGGAACAAAAAACATTCGCACATCGTCTCTGCGGTTCCTCGCATAGCAATCGTAAGGAGGAATTCTGCAGAAAATTCGTACAAAATGCCCTGCTTATAGCAGTGATGGTAAAAACTCAAATTCTCAAAACTCATCAAAAATCAAAATCAACTGTGAATCATGTAAGCTTGATTCTATGCAGAAAAAAATCACACGTGAGTTTTTCTGTTTTCATAGCAAGAAGCACAAAACTCACACATATTTCTTCCCGCTTGATCACATTCTGCTTTGCTTCAACTGCTACCCGGAGCTATTCCTTGTTGAACAGCATTGGCATTCTCTCGTGCGATACGTAGCTGTGAGTAAATAAGTGAGGGAAGGAAGTGAGTGAGTGAGGGAGTAAATCTCTAAATAAATCGTAAAGTTAAACTACAACGCACATTTAAATTACATGTTTATCTAATTCTTATTAGGCTTGTTACTTTCTAGTTAAGAAAATGTCGATTACCGCGAAAGAAAAATGTAAATTCCGCCAATGTGTTTGCCATCTAAATTCATGAATGTGAGTTGCAATTTTTCGCTGCTGATGTTTTCTCTGACGGGAGATTCTCTTTTGCTCTCTGGTTCGTTGTATGAAATGTCAGCTGTGGAAGAATTAATCGCATCGCATAGCAACAGAGACATCGCGAGATAATTGCGAGAGAAATTCATATGTGAGTTTCGCGCTTGTGATCAAGGTTGAAATTTCATGTGTTTGAAATCTCATTGAGTTTTTTGCTGCTATGAATTTTTCAACACTGGTTTATAGAACCAGGATTGTTGAGTGAGAATCCAAAATTGGAATCCCCGTGATACCCGAATAACTCGCTAAATGAATCGCATTGTTTATAAAATAAGAATTCTCGGAATTTTGAAAGCAGGAATCCTGGAATGGTGATAAAGGTATTGCATCGTTGAATCTCTTTACTCGTATCATTGTTGGCGGTAACTAGAGATTTTCAAATAGTTGTTCTCTGCCCTCCTTCTGGCAGATAATGGTCAAATTATTCCGTGCTTATCGATACTTGGGCATTGGGCAAATTCTCCCCGTGGGAGTGGTCAGATAGTTTTTCCAAGCTCCAACTTTTTCTGCTTCCTTCCTTTTGCGGCCTTATTGCGGGGAAAGGAAGTGCTTCTCATTACCAGACCTCGGGAAGCTGTAAAGTTGATGCATTGATAGCCGTTATCGTTGGTGTCGGTGTGCAGGCTGTGGAGCCCGATCACCGGTCTATACATTGCTGTTCTGCCAAGGCCAACTCGGGCGTTCATATCCCCGCTTACGATTTTGATGTCCCGTTGCGAACAGCTGTCGTACGTTAGAAGCTGTGCATAGAACGCTTATTCCGCGTCGTCGTGGACGTTGTGGACAGCGCAACCCATGCCCAAGTAACGTGGATAGAGATCCTTCATTCGGCAATGATCCGATAATCAGATTGTTGCTGAAAATGTAAAGAAAAGTAAGTAATGTGAACATAACATATCGTAAGTGTTAAGTGTTTAAAACGCATTCGGCTTTTTCGATTTTGCTGACTTCACAATACAGCTTCTGTTTGTGTCAAACCGCATAGGTAAGGATTGGACTTTAAAATAAACTTTTATTGCACTGAGAAGATTGCCTAGTTCAGCAAAATTTTCCACTCACTGCTGTCCCCCTAGCTAGAACACTGCAACACAACACTTGAACAATCTTTGCTGCTGATAGATTGCACGGCAGCAAAAATAAAAAAATCGCAGTGATTAGCTCACTAAAATCGTCCTTTTTTTCTTTCATCGCTCGCCCATCCATGGGGACGGGAAAAAATGCGCAGCAATTTTTAGCAAGCAATTTTTTCCACTCTTCTCTCAAGCTCTCTTTCGATTCATTTCGTGCGTTAATTAATGGCTCATTAGACGCTTGTTTTCGAATTCTAAAGCCGTCGTGGGACCGCCAGCGCCGCCCGCTAAATACAAGGACTATTGCCATGAATTTGAGTGATTTTGGATAGTTAGCAGCACAGCAAGATGGTATCTAATATGGCAGGGCTTTGTGTGTTAGTCCGTACGACTAACGTTGAGGTGAAGTCGTATTTTCGAGAACACGCGAAAACAATCAAAACAAACTCCGGCTTGGATCGCCGATTTTACGCCGCTGTCGCTGTGGTGGTGATTACAGCGACCTCTCGCACACACTTGGTCGGTCGGCGTGTGATGCAGCGAACGGTCGGAACGAAAAGGGGCAGTGAAATTTGCATTTTGACGCATGTCCAATGTGGTGCATGGAGACCGAAAGCAGCTCCTGCTGAACAAGAGCGAGAGAAAGAGCCATGATGGTGACTACATACTGGCGGCCACTCGCCCCATTGGACCTTCATGAGTGTCTGGGTGGTTGCCTTCATCACAATCTGCATGTTGTCATCGATCCTTCTCAACAGAAAAAATGCCATAAAATAGAATGCATAGTCGTGTCAACTATAGCTGCATACATAGGAACGAACCCGTCGAACAAATTGGCAAATGTCGTTTATATTTAGGACCACTGTCTAAACGCATGATGGAAAGTTATAAATACAGACCCCCTTCCAACCGGTTGACGTAAGTCGTGGAGAACCGCGCTTTGCTCTGCTAAAAAGTGGGGTTTACTCGAACAATTAGCATTTTTTTCGGGGACACCATCTCTCCGTAAGCGCTTCAGGTTTTAAATCATTTATACCTACTCTGCTGCCGACAGCACACAACGCTGTTTTGTACAGAAATCAAAACCGAATACCTGAAAGTGAAGACATAATTAGAAATTTCACAATCAAAACACGGCGAAACATCTACACGCGCGTCAAGCTATTTCTACAGTGTATAGGTTGATTGGGAGACTTTCTGAGTTCCGTGGTTCTCACATCCGCCGCCGTGAGAAAGCAGTTTAAAACATGACCGCCGCCGCTCAGTATTTGCACTTCAACAACCCCACGGAACAAGATCGCGGTGATTGATCATGGTTGAGCTCCATCATGGTGATGTTGTGTTGGGTGGTGGGAGGTTCTCTCTTCGTACTAGACTCTTTCTCTCATTTTTACCAAACCGAGCGGCGTTTCACTTCACCCACCGAAGAATACCAGGTTTCTACACAACAACAACAACGCTAGCAACAACAGCAGCAGCAGCAGTGCGAGCGGTGGAAACGAAAAATGCTGATGTTTTTGGTTTTGTTGATTACGCGCTGCTAAAAATACTGAGACTAGGTACATGTAGGTCTCACAACGCCACTAAACAAACTGGTTGAATTGTGCGACTGTATAATAGTTTACCAGAGTTGGTGTGAAGTATCGGTTTACTATCAGAGTCAGCAGGTAGTGTGTATGCGAACGGAATAAGTGCCCGTTCTTTTCACCGTTCTGCCGTTATACCTTACCGCTCGCGCACGTCTCCGCACCGAATTGCACGCATTAGATACATCAACAGCAGGCAGCACTTGAGTGGTCTTGAAATCCGACTAATAATCGCGCTAGGGCTGGCAGCCAGGCGGTGGGCCGTTTACGCGGATTGCTTTAGGATTTGGCTTGAGGCTTCGTAAAAATTATTAGGTTGCTTTTGGTTGTGGTGTATGTGGTATAGTACGTACAATAACAATTAGGCGAGCATACACTTCTTGCAACCTTCACATGTATAACCGTAAATCTTTGCCTTTCTTGCATAGTCAAATATCAAATTATGTTAACTTGAATTAATAATACGATATAAGCTCTCTCGTATTGCTATGTGGATTGGAATGTGGATTTCATACAGTTCAGTGGTTGGTAACCATCGCGAGGCCTGCGGGCTGATTTGAAAGATGGTAAGAAAAAATTGAATCAGGTGGGCAATCAATGAGAATATAGTAAAGAACATTTAATAGTAATGCTTTACGCATATTGTAAAGCTGAGTGCTTTTTAACTTAAATGCGGTATTGTGTTCATTGGAAATACAGTATAGTTCCGATTATATCAGCACCTCCGTGAATTTTGTTGAGCTGAGATAATTGGAAAACTAATAAAATCGGATTTTTTTTGCTCAAAGTATGCTAAATTTACTAATAAATTATGTTGTATCTTTTTGCATATTTAGGGTGGTCATGTTTCCACACATTCGGGTATTCCAAAAAAAAGTTTAAATGCGTACCAAAAATCCGACTTTATAAAAGTTGTAGAATATACTAAAATAAGTAACTTTGTCGAATATAGTAACTATCTATCTCTTATGGTTGTTGAAATATATTGATTTGTTTGTAAAAAGCACTTAAACATCTATTTATATCAATGGAATAATTGAATAGCTATGGAAATTTAAAGCTTGAATATGCGCTAACTCAGCAAGTAAATGTCCAAGAGATTTGCGGTCTTTTGCAAAAACGTGTATTTTGAGAGCTTCGATAATTACGCAGAATATTGTATTCTTGTAAAATGCAACTAGCAAAAGCTAAGGATAAAAAACCAATTTTTAAAGAAGTTTTAAAGAATATGCCTTATAGTTCAGCACTCGATAGAGATAGAAATTTTATTTCTTCAGCAAAGTTGCTTATTTTTACAATATTTACAACTTTGCCGAAGAAACTATGTCTATATTTCCTAACACAAAAAAAGTTATTTTTTTATTTTCATTATAGTAAACGATGACGAACTTTTGACAGTTTTAGATTAAGGGGGATACTCATACGAACAAAAGTGCTGAAGACCATACATGATCAAATGAAAGCAAAAGATACTAGGAACAAAGTTCCGCTCTTCCCCCTTTTGGACCGCTGCAACCGCTGATGGACGATCGTTTTCATTGAGCCTGGTGTCCTAGTAAAAGCGACAGATTAACGGGAAACTGTTCTGCAGGCTGCTTTGAAGCCGTGGTCAGACAAACGTTTCCGTCGCAGACCATGGACTTTTAAACAAGACTCAGCACTCTCTCACAAACCGCGAGTAAACCTTGAATGGCTGGAAAATAATGTTCTGAACTTTATTTGGACCTCATGTTTTATTGTGATATCGCCCAAGTGTTCTACTTTACCCACCTCGTTCCTCACGCCACTGGTATCTCATAGTATAGCTATCCTAGCGAGGACCTATAAAAGAAACTTTTTTACAGTATCTAGAGGCTTCTTTGGGGTGATATAAAGTTCTTCATGGAGGAAGGGTAATGAAGGGGCTGAGAATAAACCCATGCTAAAGTCACTTCGATATCGAATGGCGAGTTACAGTCCTTTAGTACTTTCGGTCCTGGGTTGCCGTTCTCCAATCCCATCGAACACCAGCTGAAGGTGTGTCGTTCTCGAAAGCGCACGTCCATCGGGTTTGGGGCACATTACCTTTTGCTAGTTCTCTGCTAAAATAGTTTTGGCTACTCTTTCATCGGGTATTCTAGCCACATGCTCAATCTACCGCAAGCTTACATGATCCTGTAGAGTGCCAGTTTTGTGCGAATTTGCAAACTACGGAACTTCAACTGACTATGTATCCGCCATATAAGTTAGACACGCAGCTGCAATGCGTCTTACTTCGCGGCTTACATCATTGTCACATGTCACGATCGTACCATGGTATATGGATACCTTCACTACTTTGGTTACTACCATTTGGTCGTCCGTGATCCCTGCCAGCAACTATGTACTATGTAGCTTATATGAACATTGCTTCAATCCATCCAACGCAACCCACCGACGCACGAATCAGCGTAATTAGTTTCGTCGGAAAACCATGATCTAGCATCGTCTGCCAAAGCTCGTTTCGTTTGACGGAATCATACGCTGCCTTAAAGTCTACAAACAGATGATGACGGGTCTGCATGTTATACTCCCGAAACTTGTCTAGTAACTGACACAGGGTAAATCGTGTAGCGATTTTCTTGAAAACCAGCTTGGTACTCGCCGACGAAAGACTTCGCTAACGGTCTCAGTCTACAGAAAAGGATACGGGAGAGCACCTTATAGGCAATGTAATGGGTCGATAGTATTCACACTGCCCTTTTTTTAAATATAGGACAAATAAGGCTGGCATTTGTACTTCTATCCAGATCCTGATAATGGTACTTGAAAGCAGTGCTTGCAATAGGGTTTACGTACCGGGATCGCGATACCTACATCCCTCTGATGGATCATACCTAAGATTGTGGTATGGCTTGCGGAATATAGCATTTCATATTGAGCCGTTCACTCAGAGACAGGCGCTGTTTAAGCCGCCCCCGAACTGGCGAACAGACGCTTAAGTTTGCACCTGCTAGCTTAGCTGATCCAGTATGTACATTAAGCATTTCCAGGTATGACCATCGAACGATATCGTTTGACTTAGATCTGCGAGGAGGTGCTATATTTGCTATATTGCTATATTTAACGCTCCTTCCAGGTAACTCTCCCCTTTGTCATGTCAAGTCCCATGTCAGGTCTAATTTGTCCAATCTAATTTCAAGTCCAATTTGAGAGGAATTTCACGTACAAATTCATGTCAAATTTTATACATAATTTTAAGCTCAGTTTCAAGTTCAATTTTAGGTAAAATTTCACGCCCAATCTTAAGCTCAGTTTTCAGAGTAGAGTAGAGCTTCAAGTCAAAATTGGCCTATATTTAAGATGTAATTGGCATGTCCGATTTTATGCCAATTTGAGATTGATTTTCAAGTCCATTTCGAATTCCTACGTTACCTTTAAGTCCTATTCAAACCCACTTTCATATCACATTTCTGGCCCTGATTTATAAACGTCCAGTGTCGGATTTCACGCCAACCCGTCTATGGGGTTGGTAGCACCCTCTCAGATTTCAATGAAGCTTTTTGTGTGTAAAGAGTTCATGTAAATAAACAACTTTGTATACTTAGTTTTTGGAAAATACGTTAGACTAACCTTTGGAAAGGGCTTAATTTTTTTTCTCTTTTTTATTAAAGAAAATATAACTCGAAAATTATAGGATCTACAAAAAAATAATCTATGGGTGACTTGTAGAAAATCTCCTAAATTTTCATAAAAAAATTCTAAAAAAAATTAAAATTAATTTCTAGGCTGAGAGAAAAGCATTTTAAAAACTAAAACTCGTTTTTCCAAAAAATGCCATCTCAGAAATTGATGACATTTTTTTGCTGTTAGATAATTATATGGGATACAATTCTTCCATACATCGTAAAATGGGCATATTTAAGGGGAAAAAGTTTTTTTATAAAAACTTTCCGGACAAAAAGGTCTTTCAGTAATTTTGAAAATTATAGCACCTACAAAAAATGATCTATGAGTGACTTTTAGAAAATCTTCTCAATTTTCATAAAAAATATCTAGAAAACTAAAAATCATTTCTACATTAAAGAAAAAAGCATTTTAAAAACCAAAATTCGATTTTCCAACAAAGCCCATCTCGGAAATTGCTGAAATTGTTTTGTAGGCAGATAATTATCTGGCCTACAAGTCTGTTGTATGTTGTAAAATGGGCATATTTAAGGGATAAACGTTTTTCTAGCAAAAACTTATACCTATTTATACCTAATACCTACCTATAAAGGGTCTTGATAGTTTGAAAGATACATTAATAAATGCGAAAAAACGAAGAGTGTACAAAGATTTTGTTAGTTGAAATATGGAAATCTAACAAACGGAATTATATACCATCAAGTACTTAAAATAAAAAAAAATAGTAATGATTTTTGCCCAATAAAAAGGTGAAGTCACTCTACAAGGAGGATTAGTTTAGTGTTTTTTATTAATTTGCAGATTGTCTAAAAAATTACGTTATGTCGAGGTAACAATTGCGTTATATCGTGTTACGTTATATCGAATCGCTACTTTAAATCGAGGTTGCTTTACATTGAGGTATTACCGCTTAAGTAAAAACAAAACAAAAACAACTTTTGAACCACTCAATCGATTTTTATGATTTTATGATCAAATGAAATGATTGAAATAGATTTTCAGTGAAATTGTTGCACTCAAGCTTAACCTTTTATAATTGCGAAAACAGTAAATATATTCGCTGTTTTGTATTTTCATAATTGGAGCATCAAAGGAACCGTCCTTTTTGTTGAAGAAACAATCTTGCGATAAAGAAAAGGAGACGCATGGTGATTCGCAACGAAACGGATAGTTTTGGCAAAGAAATGATTTCTCCTTTTCACACTGCTGAAAATAATCGTTTCCTTACTGATCAAAACAAAGCACCATGAGTCTCCATAGCATCATCGCCACTCAATTTCTTTATAAAGTGAAAGAATGAATATTTTTGATGTTTTGATCTATAAATCACCAATCTTTAATTTAATAGTTTTGCTAAAAGCTCATTAAAATACCTTGAATTTGATATTAAAGTCATTAAAATTGGTTTTGTGCTAAAAATGTCATAAATCGATTTTTGGAACCACCGTAACTCAACAAGTGGCACACTAATCTCTAAATAAATAAATGTGGATTTGAAATATTCTGTAAAGAAACAATTACCTATATGCAAACGTATCGCAAATTTAAGTTTGTATGTATATTACGGCAATTAATTTGGCAAATTACGTTTTTCAATCCTTTTTGTTTAATATTATTTTACCGTTTAAGTTTATTTCGGTTACTAAATTAGTGATGAATAAAGATATTTTTATTTTTGGATAATTTCTCTAGACAAACCCCGATTTCGTATTATTAGCAGAAACGATACGAATGTGTTCACAAATTCGAAATCCTGTTTCATTCACAAGTTCATATTGTCGCATTTGCTGGTCGCAACCAAAATGCCCTCCGATCTCCGGTTGAATCATAGTGGCCTGTTATGGCACACCAAACCAGCGAAACATCATCATACTACGTTTCATAATTCCACCCGGTGTTTGCGATTCCGCCAGCCTGATTCCCCATTCACCGGAGACCTCTAAACCATACCTGCCGTTTTTCCGCTCGTTTTGGTATCGCCAGCCGTTGAAATCCTCTGTCCTGACCAAACAAGGTCTTGGGAAAGTAGGTCTAGGTGGGCAGACCTTCAAAACCGTTTATCTGCCAACCCTAGACCACTTCCGAGCTGAGCTGAGCTGTGCACAGCAGCACCGTGTGTACGTACGTACGGTCTTTACTTGTTGTTGGTGTGTCGCTGGTGAGTGCCGGTCCGTGAGCAGCTCAGTGAGCTCACTCGGGGCTCTCTGTGGTCTCTCGCTAGCTGGTCGCCTTTACATGCCGTATCAGTATTCTCTTTCGCCATGTTGATGGGCACACGCAACCATCTTTGTGCTGAGCTCCGACTCCGGCTCAGTTTGAGTTCGTACGTCATGTGAATCGGTCGGTCGGTCCGGACGACATTACCGCCAGGGTGAACCGGTGTACCCCCGCTTCGCGTTACTGTCTGGCCGTACGTGCGTGCGTGCGTGCGCCCATTCGAGTGTGTGTGTACATGTACCTAACGCAATCACTGATTCTACTACGATTTGTGTCCAAAGTTCGCTGAAAAAAGTATGTCCTGTGGTCTAAAATCTCCGAATGTCGTCGTCGCTGTGCAGAGACCAGACACCAGTAGTGTCATCGGTTCCGGCACGTCCGAGTGTGATTCTTCGCCCTTCGAGTGTTTCGATTAGTAACAATTTAAAACGTTATTTATCCAAAATACTAATTAAAAATCCTTGATTGTTATTGTTGGTGGTGGAAGTGATTTCCCATATTATTTGAGAGTATTTCTTTGCTCTTCTACCAGAGCGCAGAAAGGAAGTAGCAGAAAACGGCAGCAGCAGCAGCAGCAGTAGTTTTGTGGTAGAAAAGAAGCGAAAAATATTTTCAAACTTGTTCTTGTGGTGGCCAGCGCTAGTTGTGTAGTGTTCGGTTCGGGCCAAGCAAGATACCAGGCAACTCGCGCGTCACGAAGACCCCCAGAAAACGAGTCTGGTCAGCGCGCGGACGACACTGAGCCTGTGTGCGCAAGTGGTACTTTTTGTTGTGTAAAGGTATGAGATTATGTGGCAGCGGCAGCAGCAGCAGCAGCACCAGCAAAACGGAGACGACGACATATGCAGTAACAACGAAAACAACGTCAGCAGAAGCAACAGCCGGAATATACGCTTTCAAGGATTGTGCAACGCACGAACAAACGATCGAATGCAACTTGTTCCGGAGGAAGGCTTTCGAGAATTTACCGCTGCTGGTGTAGCGGAATGTGCTGCTGAATCAAAAGCCAGTGAGTGAAGGAAAGAAAGAGGAAGCTGAAAAAAAGTGGAAAAAGAGAAAAGTGCGAATAAAGAGCAACACAAAAAGTGCGTTTCATATTACCCTCCTCATGCAAGGGGGAAATCGTGCGAAATGTGTTAAGAAGAAAAGGTGTTCATGATTACCTGTTACAACGGTTATAAATTATCGAATAATGTTGAGAAAAGTGATAAACCTATGTTTTATTTATTGAAGCACTGAACAGGTTATGAAACGAATTAGCTAAACATCTGGCCCGCTGCGAGTTGGCCCGTGAAAGTTTTGTAGGCAAAGACTGCTACCGCGAGGGTGAAGAAAAACTTCCAGATAAGATTCCCGTCTGTCACCAGCAAGTAGAGGAACACCTAACTTTGCGATCGTAAATGTTAAAGAAGAAGAGCGAAAAAGTAACTATAACTCACCAATGTTATCAGTAAATGGATTGTGGTTTCCTGATAAGCTTACCGTGCATACACTGTGTTCTCGATCATCCCAAAGAGTGAAGTGAACGAGGTTTTGTTTTTAGATTCGTAAGCGCAAGTGTCAACCAGGAGCAAAGAAAGAGCTTTATCAAGTGTTCTGTGATTTTGCCGGAGAATAATTACCTTTGTCATTAAATAAATAAGCTACCGTTTCACCATATAGAAATTCGATTCATTATAGAAACGTGGCCAGAGTTGGATTTCCTCGGAGTGAATGAGAAGTGCAACCAATTTCTGTATCAACCGAATCAAGAGAGATGAAAAAAGTGTGCTAAGTGAGGAGAAAAGAAAACCAACAAATCAAGAAAGCTTTAATGACGACGGAGCTGAGTGATAATTGATAAGAGCTAAAAGTGGAGGAAGAGGAGAGAATTCATCAGCAGCAAAAGTGTTTTGTGTGCTCTATCGATCCGAAAAGGAAGTGAGTGTGGAAGTGAAAAATCCAAAGAAAATCGAAACATAGCGGAACGGGCGATGAATCAATAGAAGTAGGCGGCGAAATTGAATGGAATACCGGATTTGTCAAGTGCGAATCGGGCAACGGTAATTGATCATTATTTCCAGTTCCAACAAACAACGAAACCCGTTCGGAAGTGGTTTGTGTGTTGTTCGTAAAGCATGTGCGCGCAGTGCATTAATGGATCCTGATTTCGATTTGTTGTTCCCGATACACCTACGTACCATTTCTCCGGCTGGAACGTGTCTAAATAGTGCCTCAAAATTTGGAATTACTCGTTAGAGTCGGTTAGTATCTCCCGCTGCTGCGGTGTTTGTTGATTCACGGCTTGACAGTTTGTTTACACTCATCAGGGAAAATTATAGCGGAAAGCTGTGCTGTGAGCCTGGGTGGAGTTAATTAACGGAGCGATTCGTATTGACTTTTTTGGGAACCGGTTCACTCACTACTATCGGTGTCGTTGGAAGTTTTACTTTCTGTTACAGCCAGCTATTTGCTTGAAAAGTGCTGATTTTCAGGTTAATCCAAATTAATTGATAATTGATGGCTTGTGTTAATACAAATTAATGAGTGAAATAATGTAGCACACAGTACAAATATAATGGATGTAAACTTGTTATTTCCGGAAAGTAAGAGTTTTGTTTGGAGTGGCATTTTTTTCAGTTCGGATATTAACTAACATTTGCAGCTGTGAAAATATGACAACCACCATGAATTACGCTTGTACATGCAGAGAGTGAGCTTTGAGACAACATGAAATCGACCCTTTGGGTAATGTTCCGTTTTTGTCAGCCCCATGTTGAATTTTTGGCTGACAAACTGGGGAAACTGACAAAATGGGTTTTTTTTTCGAAATTTGTTTCAAGACTTAAGACCTGGCAATATCGAAGACTTCTACTAAAAACTAAATTTTGACTCTCAATTGGTCCACCGAAAACTCAATGAACCGGGCACAGCTGACTGGTCCAAAAACTTTGTTGGTGCGCATTAGCTTTGAGCGGCAAAACGTGGTTTGAGGTTGATGGAATCTTTGGAAGACTTTCATAAAATTAAAAGTTCTATCGTCCAGCGGAAATTAAATTTTGCTTAATTCCCTTAAAAGTGAAATAAAGTATATATATGTTTCCTTCAGTTTCAATATAACACATTAATGTGTTCTGCAAAGTTTTACAGCATATCATTACAAGAAATTTTGCTGAAGACAGTAACCTTCTATCTCTTCACCAAAGATAGAAAAATCTTATTTCTCGTAAATGAAAAATCGTTAAAATCAGTTTTTCTATTTAGCTGTTTTCATAGTTGTTGTATGACTTTTTCATGTTGTACAAAGTTGTACAAATAGTAAAAATACACAACATTGCTAAATATAGTATACCTCTATCTTTGCTTGTTTAGGAACTATAGAACTTTTACTATAAAAATACCCCAATTTTGACCCCGAATTATTCGCAAGAAGGCATAATTTTATTTAAAAACTCTCTCCAGAGAATCAGAATAGTTTCAAGCAGGCTGAAAAGTTTTTTAATTTATGATTAGTTACAAAGACACAAAAGTTAAACAAAATTGATGATAGGCTGAATAAATTACACAACACTACTGTTTTTTACTACACTAGTGTTTTTTTTAATATGCTGTTTTTTTTTTCAAAATGCCGCTGCGACAGATTCAATCTAATGATCATCGAAAGATGTCAAGAAAAAAACAGATTAGGGATTGCAAAAACATTTTGGCAGCAACTTTTCAAAAGGGTCAATCTGCAAAATGTAAACTAACTGAGTGAGGGTCATTTTCTGTTGGACTAGCATAGGAAAAGAGACCCTCACTCGGTTTATTTACATTTAGCAGATGAGTCCTTTTGAAAAGTTGATATCGATTTAGTGTACTTTTCTTGGTACAGGCATAAAAAATCAGGGTATTAAGAATGTTTCTTATTCGACCAGAACTAAGATACTACTAATAAGCGCTGTAGTCAAAAACCAAACCGATAGAGTTCTTATAAAAATATCTTTCTTTTGATAAAAAAAGACTGAAGCCGATTGGAATCGAGAAGCATTGACTATCACATAAAAAAAATCAAAGTAAAAAATACCCTGCATTTGATCAAAGGTACAAAACACTGAAATAAAGATTCCAAAATTCGCCTGAATTGCTGAACAATTCTTCCGAAGATCGGAAAAGAAAATGATATCAAACTTGGCATGAAATCACTTTAAAACAGAAAGGCCAAAATTGAAAATTATCGCTCAAAACCCCGACTCAAACTCGGAAAATTTGTCTCCAATTTTGTCCAATTCGCTTTGGAAGCGATAAACGCTTCCAAACGCCAGAAAATGCCGAAATCAAGTCACAGAAAAAGCCAGAAAAAATATTTCGACTAGCATTGTCCCAAGACCTCCACCGAAAACCACTGCAGAACGCTTCAAAATTGTACCGAATTTTGAGGCTGAAATTTTAGCAATGTGTGGAAAAAAGACCGATTTAATCCACCTACTGGGCCTGGCATGGCACCATTCTTATACCAACACATTTACCGACGCATTACTACATCATAATTGTACTGTCCATTAAATATACGCTTCAGAAATTCGCTGTACTTGCCCTTTATGCGGTAAAAAATACCGACATTTAATCACGCGTCATAATTCTATGTATAGAAATATGTAGTCTTCTTATGTTGTAAGCCGACCGATTTTACCCCGGCGCAATCTAGACTTTTTATATCTTGACGTCATGAAAAGTAGAGTAAAATGCTTTAGTTGATAAATGAAGAAAGATAGAAAATGATTCTGAAAATAGGAAATAAATCCAAATGTTGTCCAAAATTGCTGGAGATTTGTTCTAAATGTCAGGAAAAGCAAAACAAATCATCCCGAATTTCCCGAAAAAACTTCTGGATGTCAGAAAAGACCAACCAAAAAATGACTCCGTTTTGGCATAAAGTCACTAAAAACACGTGTATAAATAAATAAATAGATAAATGATTAGAATCATTAAAGAACGCTTCTGTCTGGAAATGGTCGAAGGCCAGAGAACAGCAATGGTTGAAGAATTCGCGAAAAAGTGATCATTTGAATCGATGAACATCTCTCATAAACATACACTATTCGCCTGCCTCGCCGATAATGCCAACCTCATTATGAACATCAGAATTCATTCAAAAATTGAATATTGAACATTGAGTGTGTTCGATTTAGCGGATATGTGATGCCTGGGGACGCCGGAAAGTATTCAAAATAATATTACCACGAAAAGCAAATAGTTTAAAGTAGTGTTAGTGGCTTCACAAGCAGCAGAAGGACCTATTTCGCACTTTTGCGTTGCACACGATATTCGTATATTCAGCGATGCTATGTAGCGTTAATGTATGTGATTCATTGTTATAGGCGAATTAAACCACTCGCGTCGCTGTTTTCTCATGGTAAAACCGTTTGCCGATGCTCGGCGTATATATTCATCTAAAATTAAGAAAGAAGAAAACTTATCCAATTTAATTCTACTATGTATATTTTATTCACGACAGATACGTATTTCGCCTACGACTTGCAGGCTTCCTCAGTGTCTGTTTTCGAACACTCATAGGCGAAATACGTATCTGTCGCGAATAAAACATACATAGTAGAAATAAATTGGATAAGTTTTCTTCTTTTTTAATTTTAGGTTTCGTATTCGACTAAGACGCTCCAAAAACTTCAGTATATATTCATATTGCGAGTTTTCCAACTCTGGAGAACAGCGAAAATGAAAAAGAATTTCTAATTTTGCTTAAAATTGATGGACAACGCTACTAAGGACAGAAAAGGTCAGAAAAACAATTATGAATTTCACCTAAAAACGATGAAAACGGTTGTAAATGTTAGAATAGGCAGAACAAGAAAATAATCTAAAATTTTGTCCAGAATCGCTCGTCAGAAAAGTCTGAAAAAGATTATCCCAATTTTTGGCAGATATCGCTAATTTTTACCAAAGTTTCCTAGATAATTTAGGAAGAGACGGCCGCAGGCCGGTGACCCGCCGTCGGAAGCGCCGGCCACTGCGCGGGGCAGCCCCCCTGTAGAAACCACTTCTATTTAGGTGCATGCATTTTCCTCCAAGTTTACTGACTAATAGGGATTATCCTTTAGTTAAGTCCGAACGAGCGACAGCGAGTAAGGACAGTATGTACCCCATGTTTTTGCAGGTTGAAGGCCGTGAATATTTTTGGCCGAATATGACGTTCGGCCTGTTGTGATTCAGCCTTTTGTGATTCGGCCAATCGAGTTTCGGCCATTAGATATATAATGCCATTTGTAATTTCGGCCATTTGTGTTTCGGCCATTCGTAGGTAATCCCTCCTCGGTTATGGCGTCCCATGACGTGTTCAAGGTCAGTATTGTTTGAGCTAATCTTCGCGTTGAACACACCACGTTTCGCAGGCATACAGCAGTAAGGACTTAACGTTTGAGTTGAAAACTCGGGTTCTCGTATGTAGAGTGATCTGGTTTGAGCGCCAAATGTTTCGCATACCAGAAAAGGCCATACCCTGGTCTTCTTAATCCATCTGGCTATATCAGTCTTGGTATCAACATCGGGCGTTGTCTGGCTACCAAGATATTGAAAGGCATCTACGTGTGTCTCTAGAAGATTCCAAAGCAATCCTCGATTTAGTCTACTGTCAATCGCTCCAACTAATACCTTTTTCATCCATAGCGCTGAGAAATAGCAGCGCTGATAAAATGCAGCCCTGTCACACACCAGCAGTAACCCTTATAGGGTTGGACAAGAGGCCGTTGTGCAACACCTTGCACGAAAACGCCTCGTGCATAGCCTCGACGGGATGAACTCGCTTATATGAAACTCCTCTATGCCTAAGTGAGCCCCAGATGTTTCCGTGGTTGAGACGGTCGAACGCTTTTTCGAAGTCAATGAATACCAGCAGAAGCGAGTCCTGGAATTCGTTGATCTGCTTCAATATAATGCGAAGCGTTATGATATGGTCTACATATGATCGGCTAGCACGGAGTTCAGTTTGCTGTCGCTTACGAGTAGAGTCGATCTCGTCCTGGATCCGATTAAAAAAATTACTTTATAGAGTACTTTGAGAGTAATACAAAGCAATGTGATGCCACGCCCAGTGTTGAAAAATTCACAAAACTCAATGAGATTTCAAACACATGAAATTTCAACCTTGATCACAAGCGCGAAACTCACATATGAATTTCTCTCGCTATTATACCCGAAGTCTCTGTTGCTATGCGATGTGAACCAAATTCAGTTGTGAGCATTTTGCTTAATTCCTCCACATCTGGCATTTCATACAACGAACCAGAGAGCAAAAGAGATTCTACGATGAGAGAAAATATCAGCAACGAAAAATACAACACACATTCATGAATTAAGATGGTAAACATATTGGCGGAATTCACATTTTTCCTTCGCGGGAATCGACATTTTCTTAACTAGAAAGTAACAAGCCTAATAAGAATTAGATAAAGATGTAATTTGAATGTGCGTTTTAGTTTAACTTTGCGATTTATTTAGAGATTCAATCCCTCACGCTCACTCGCAGCTTCGTGACGTACGAGAGAATGCCTATGCTGTTCAACAAGGAATTTGTATGTATATGTGCATAGCTCCGGGTAGCAGTTGAAGCAAAGCAGAATGTGATCAAGCGGGAAGAAATATGTGTGAGTTTTGTGCTTCTTGCTATGAAAACAGAAAAACTCACGCGTGATTTTTTTCTGCATAGGATCAAGCTGACATGATTCACAGTTGATTTTCATTTTTGATGAGTTTTGAGATTTTGAATTTTTACCATCACTGGCCACGCCAGTTACCACATTCAGTTAGGTCTCCTTTTGCAGGGACTTTGACCAATATGCCCTGCATCTAGCCCACCGGAAAAGTCGCGGTTTCCCATATTTTGTTAAAAAACTGATGCTTTATTTGACCTGACAAAGACGGGTCTGCTTTGAGGATCTCGGGTCAAATACAGTCTATCTCGGGTGCTTTATTGGATTTTATATTATTGATGGTTGCTTCAATTTCATCCAGTGATGACGTATCAGAGTTGACGCGATTAATGCGACAAACTACTGGCATCATACGCTACTGGTTTGGTTGGTACCTGATATTTGAAACTCGAAAGAGTTATTCAAAATGTTCGATCCCTCGCTTAAGCTGTTCTGTGCGGTCAATCAGTAGGAGTAGCTGATCAGTTCTGTCCTTTAGCGGCATCTTTGAATTCATCCTGGCATCACTAAGGCGGTGAAAAATATCGTACTACAAACGGATGTCACCATTGACAGCAACAGTTTCTTCTTGCATGGCTAGGGAGTTATTCCAGGCTCTCTTGTCCCGCCTACAAGCTCGTTTAACAGCTCTCTACAGTTCGGCGTATCGTTGACGTGCAGGTGTCTTCCATCAAGTTTCATCCGAAATCCACTTCCTCCGTCCACTGCGCACATTGCCGAGGGTTTCGTCACTAGTCGGGATGATGGCGTTCTTGATACTGGTCCATTGTGATTCGACGGTTCCACCAGGTGGCAACTCCGAGGCTCGGGATTCAAGTTGTTCGACAAAGGCCTTTATCATTTCAGGATCCGCCAATCGACGGACGTCGTAACGGCATCCAACTTTCTCTTCCCGTCGTTGGACACGTGCGACGCGCGAACGTATCTCAGCGATAACAAGGTGAGGTCGGATACAATATCAGCGCTGTGTTTGTTGCATATATCAAGAAGGCTCCTTCGTGGATTTGGAGGTCCCCCTTTGAGATTTTCCCAACCACGCTGTTCAGCAGGCTGCAGAAACTCTCTTTCTTAATGGGCTTAATAGGAATCCAACTCTTCTATCTCGAGCATCATTTTCCCTTCGCATGCCGTATGGCAGAGCAGTGATAAACTTGCCCGGATGACGTCTTGTGTTCGCTAGTACCTGGTCAGCGGACCTCGCAAACCCTCAGGACAAGCTTCAGGCGGCCAGCTTCCCTTGCAAGTTGAGCCAGCATGCCCTGCTGGGCATGTTTTCATACTAAAAGTCGTTCTTCTTCTTCTTCTTATTCTTCTTCTTTCGTTTGCTATACCGTAGGATCTTCGGGCACAGTAGGTTGTTATCCTAATATCCCTATCCCGCAGACGGGGCTGCCATCTAAGAATGGGCGGGAGCCACAGTGGCCCCTTTTCTGTTTACGTACGACAACCGAGGTTGCGTACCCAGCCGGCACCACGTGGAGGTAAGGATAGGAGTTCGTGAACAGAGGTTATGGGATGCACATGTTCACCTTTGCCAGGGCTTTCAAATAAGAGGACTCGCAATAATCACAGATTACACGTGTTTAATGGCTGGATGGCTGGAAGCAAAACTCGTGTGAATTTATTCTCCATTTTGTTATTGCAAAATAATGAAACTTACCGCATCCGAATTCCATTGATAAGCCTAGAGCTGCCGCTGTTGTTTGCGTAGGAATAATTGCCATTACCGCGCTTACACTAAACGCCTGCTCGACAAATCATAATCATCATCACCATATCGGTAGCGCCTCTCCTGAGTTGTTCCTCGATTGAATACTAAATTTTGAAACCACTCGGACATTGATAACGCGCCACCGCCAATACCGCAAAATCCCTGCCGACGGAAACAAATCGGTTCTAATTCGAATTGTACAACGCAAGCTCTCGCTGTTCCTGATAAGCACATTCATTTGCTTAGCGAAAAAAAATAATACCAGAATGGTAGGGAAAGCTGACACTCACTTTGACACTTTAAACACTTGTTCGGCCGGCAACTAACTAACTAACTAACAAATCGAGAAGCCATTAGCCGATTCAATGTCGATTTCGATTCAGCACCGCGTCGCGGCGTGCCAAATGTCGCTTCTTCTGCCTGTGCGTGCCTGTGTTCGGTCGCTTTTGCGTGTAGGTATTAGCATATTTGCATACAAATGCACGCCGCTCCGTTGCCTTCACGTGGCCAATGTTTGAACAATCGGTGCGGATGCGAATTGGCTAAAATTGCAAAGTTCAAATTGGCAGCAGGCAGTGGTAACACACAACAAGACAGGAAAAAAAATCGAAGAATTCACGCCTTTCCTCGCTGCTGCTGCTGCTGCTGGCGCCCGACCGCGTTTTTGGCGTGACTTGAAACCTATAATTTAATCAAATTGTTTACTTCGGTGTGATGATAAAATTCAATTTTTTTCAGCATTGTTTTCTTTCGAGCTGACCTTGAAAATGTGGTAACAGTTTACTGCTCTTCTAGGCATTGTGATTTATTTGTTCTACCCGCAAGGGCCGCTCGAGTGGAAGTTGGCTTTTTCGAAAATCATTATCAGTTTTTCGGTAGGTTTAGCTGAAAGTAAATACTTTTTTCGGGTTGTTTACTTTTTCTATACTCTGTTGTGTCATCTATTTTTAAATTATGTGTGATCAGGTGGAATGATGATAGGTTTGATTGGCCGGTATATTCGGATGTTTTCTTCCGAGGCAAGGTGTGTTCAGCTGTGCGTCGAGAATGGTATTTTAAGAAAATACTGAGATAGAGCCTTCAGGGTTAAAAAATCACGTTATCGGGGCAATTTTTTAGACTCGTTAAGATAACGACGTTACTTCAGGTCGGATGTAGAGCTATTACGATTTGATTCTTCCTAGCTAGGTGAGCCGTTGGCGTTGGATGAATGTTATTCATAATATATTAGGTGGCTTAGATATGTTTGCCATGCAACAAAGTTGCAGCGATTTTCTGTCCGCAGCTACGCAAATAGATATTTCAAATGTATTTCGCAGTTCTCATGGTAGAGTTTTTACGAGCTGTGAAAAATTTTGCGATCGATTGTATCTTCTTTTTATCGCTTGCTTGTTGCTTCTAATAGAAAATTATGCTAATGACTTACACTCTTAAATATTTTTGCTTACTGAAATCGGTTAAGCTTGTTTCAAATTTACTCAAAACTACTCAGAATCCTGTTAAAGTGCACACACTCAAACTTTGAATAGAAAATTGGTCTATTGGCCTACCAATACCAATTTTCCAATTCCAACTACCAATAGTTCACGGTAACAAATAACCTACTTTCGAATTCCTTCTGCCAATTTTTGGATTTAAAATAACGCAGAATCTGAATTTGTACGTTTTATGATGATTTTGAGTATTTCCAATTAATTTATAGTAGCACAAGATACTTGACTAATCATTCCAAAAACCATACTCTATTTATTTTAAACTAAAGTTTTCGAAAAAACTAATTCAGGCTTTCCATGCGGAAATTTTGAATTGCTCCAATTCAACACACTCAAAAGCAGGGACCAATGACTGCTGCCTTGCGTCTATGCTATGGGTATAATAGTATAGACCGAGCAGACAATCCAGCAGACGGACGCGACGTCGTCGTAAAGGAATCAAAATCAGAACCCAGCGAAGAGCAGTGAAGCGCTTTTCGATTTTTATCCGCGCTTTCGTCCCCGTCGCAGCTCGCAGCCAGCGCAGTGGCAATGGCGTTTCCGTGGCGTTGCGTTGCGTTGCGCTGGTAGTGGTGTGGTGGTAACGTCAATGATCTACATCGCCAGATCCGAAAACCTTCGCTTGGGATGTGCGCACAATGCGCGATCAGCGCAGAGCGTCGTCGTCGTTCGTCGAAAGAATTAGAATTAGAATTTATTCTCAGTTTGGCTTGGTGTTGTTGTTTTTGCGTCTTTCCTGCGTGTAGGTCTGCTGATGACGAAACCAGCCGACCGAGACATGAAGTTTGCAAACCTCGACCGACACATCCAACATCGATAATTCCGTCGTCGTCGTCGTCGTCGCCGCCGTCGTGGTCGTCTACTACTAATACGTAGATATTCCATGATGTTCGTATTTATCATCTGTAGTGCGCCTTCGCTATATAGGGTTACCGATTTCCTGCCGCCGAAAATTCCCCCGCCCAGTCATTAAATGCATCCTTCGGTTCTGGGAAGTAGCGTAACCGATCGTTTGTTGGCCTCTAGTTTGATCCAGTCGCAGACCTTCATCAGCGTTGACGTTTTTGTGATTTTTTTGTCAATGACTAAAACAGATTCGGTTCTCTTACCATCGTGCATCCGTCTGGTTTGGTTGGTTAGACGAAATTTGCTGTGTTTTTTTTTTGTTTCGCTAATATTCGGCAGTACATTTTCAGGTTCAACCTTTTTCCCGTCCCATCCGAATCCCTGTTTTGCGTTATCGCTTTTTCCATGATCTTCATCATCGGTTTTATTAAGTCTATGCTTAGTCAAGTAGACGGTCGTCGTCGGTGGAATGACCGATCGAGCGACGGTCGCTCACCGCTGCTGGCTGGAACCTGGGCTGGCTGCTGTCAGCGTTGGCCGCTCGCCTCGATCAGGGTCGAGATTAGCGAAGCGCTCGAAAAGACGAATGACGACGCAGCCGAAATAAGAAGCAAACTTAGAATGACGCTAAAATATTTCGTAGGGAAGCACATTTTGGGTTGAGGGTTTTATTGTTTGCGAAATGAATCTATGGTTTCAACGGAAGAAGAGGTCTTTATGAGTGAAAAAAAAATCAAACCTGAACTGGGCTTGATTATCGCTGCAGGTGGCATCGAACTTCCGGCGGTGTTGCCAGCAATATACTGCCATCCTATATACTGCCCATTTGATGATGTCTCGAATCAGCCATGGCCCTTGGCGTACAAAATCGATTCTGCAACAGAAATTTATCCGCTGCGTCTTATTAACTCGAACTCATAAAATGTGGCGTTTCATTTCTTAGCAGATAGTTTTTTTCAGTTATGAAGCAGATTAATTTTTAATTGAAAAGGGTAGTTAATAGGTGCAAATAAAGATAGCAAGAAGCTGCAAACTATTTATTTTTCGCTTCTTCGTAGAAACTGGGCCATTATTTTACTCCAAAATAGTTATTTAAAAATTTTGTTAAGTCAAATGATGATGAGTTACTCAAGTAACAATTTGGGTTTTTGCATACTCTTGTGATGGATTTTGTGACCGGTGTGACGGTCTTAAAAACAATTAAAAGTGTGCAAGAAGCCACATTTTTACAGGTTTGCCAAACATTTTACACATTTTACCGGTTTGCAGAACTAAAAATTGTATAGGATTTTTCAACCGATTAGATTTTTGTCCACTGTGTTCAGATATACAAACATATCGGCTGATTAGGTTTAACACTCTGGACTTTTGGATGCCAATTGGAGGTGTGCGCCGCCGCTGCCGACACTTTTGCACGCGCCGCCGCCGCCGATGATTTAGAACCGGCGCGCCACCTAGGTCCTTTATCCCACGCCGCCGAAGCCATTTACCCACGCCGAAGATATGGTCCAATATTGACAAAAATGCGAGTCAACATGTTGACAGCACATAGTGAACCCGTTTTGTGAATTCATCTTATAATGTATCTTTAATTTAGATTCAATTAAACTGCCGTGTTGCTGTACCCTGAGTGTTACCATGCGTCCTGAGTGCGAATCGAAAAACCTAACATAAACGAACCTTAGCATGACGTTTTCTGTCAAACTTCTGTCTTGCTTCCCGGTGCTCATTTTTTTAAAGACATAAACGACAAATTTTTTTGAAAAAGTTAGATTTTTGATTTCAGATTTTTATTCTGCAGTCTTTTTCGTTTATTTTGATACTAATTTTGTAATGATCCGACCACGGGAAGTGACCGAAAAACGATCGAACAGATAAGCATTCCACTGCGGCGTGGAACAACATCGCAGGAATAAAACGCCGCTTCTGTAAAAACACGATTTTCAAGCTTTATGTACCTTTCTCTCAGAAACTACATACCGTATTCAAAAAAATTTTTTTTTGGTTTTGTTGGTAGAAGCTTGGCAAAGACTTTTATAACTTTTGTGCTTTGTAAACTAATCACAGCTTGAGAAAAAGGAAAAAGAATATTTTTTGAAACTGTAAATCTTTTACAATTGACGAAGGGACGGTAGAAGAAAGTAATGGTGAGCGGAATGGTGAGAGCTAGCATTGCTTTTCATTTCGCGGTTGTAAACTGACTGGTGCCAAAATTAGGTGCCAGTCTTACCTCCATACTGATTTCCAGTGTTGCAAGACCGCACTCTTGTGGTTTAATTTTCTCATACGCGCGTTTTAGTTCTAATGAACACGCCGGCAAGAGTATCTCCAACGAACTCTCGCTCTTATTTTTTCATGCACTGCGACAAGTTTTTGCGAGTGTGTATTTAGCTATCGACCACATCGCTCTCGCTCGTCATTGCAATCCAAGCAGCTGACACCGATCACTCTCGAGGGCTCGCAGTCTTATCCGCGTGTGTAAGTGAGGACGTAAGGTGAACAAAAATGAAAAAAATGCAAAATAAGCAGTGTTGGGTACCGCTAATTCGCTAATTCGCTAACCGATACAATTTGCTCGATAATCGTGGAAATTTCGCTAATCACTAATCGCAAACTGCAAATTAACAGTCAATGTCTATATTTGAACGTATCGCAACAACTTGCGTTGTAATCTATCACTGACTTTTCCTAATTTAACTAAGATCAAAACCTATTATAATGGATAAAGTGCTTTACAGTTTATTAATTTTAAAATAAACAGCGGCACTTCATTTGGAATTATGGACCAGCAACAATTCGGCTAGTCTGAGTACAAATTATAAAGTATAACTAGCGTTCCGCTAGTTGCTCGGTTAGCGAATTAGCGGTGCTCAACACTGAAAATAAGTATCCAGTATGCCGCTAGCCCGCACGGGCTGTTGGTTTCTCACAAGTTGTAGGGTTTGTGAGCGGGCTGTGCAGAAAGACATTTCGAGGCGGTGCGCTCGCTAGTAAAGGTAGCAGGATGCGCCACGCATCGGTGCACGCAGCATCAGTGGTTGCTTATCGTACGCTTGCGTCAGTTGCGTAAGCGCTGGATGCTGCTTATACTCTCTCGCATGGGCATACTTTACTTCTTGCACGATTTGCAACATTGCCGATTTCACCCGCCTAGCTTTAGGCGCCGTCTATTATACGCAATGCATGTAATATCCCTTAATTAAAAAAAACACATTGGCAGAAAACTGAAATTTAAATTCGATCTATCCAGCTTTTTACGAGCCATAATGGCGGACGCGTTCGTAATATTTGAACAGCATTTTTAACATTTTCCTAATACATCGCATGTTTTCTTTCCGTGCGTTCTCGGCAAAACTAAAGGAATGTACGGAAAGAAAACGTGCGATGTATTAGGGAAATGTCAAAAATGCTGTTCAAATATTACGAACATGTGCGCCATTATGGCTCGTAAAAAGCTGGATAGCAATCACATGTTCATATGTAGGGCATAAAATCGAAAGATGGGGTGCGTATCCCAATCTTCTCTGCCTTTTACGTACTAGTGTCTACCATATCGCGTATTCGCAAACATACAAATAAAAAATTATTCAAAGATTTGAGGGTCATTAAAAATCATTCACAAAATAAGCATTATTAAGATTTGTTTTACTTGTCAACTTTAGTTCGATTTTTAAAAAGATTTTGCCTAAACTTATACGAAATGCGGTAATCTAATGGTGTAAACTACTTGCACGCCGCCGCACAGTGGGACGGATTCAAAAGAAGACGGACATCGATATTTGCGACGAAACTACCAAAGATATGAACTTACTGTCTTCTGCAACGTTTCTTCGATTTATGAGAACTTTATAATAGTATTGTAAAATTTGGGATTAAGGGGATAACACAACAGATAGAAAAAATAACTTTTTAGTTTCAAGCTTACCGTCTTCGATTGGTGAGAAACATTTGTAGGTAATATTGTTTTGAGCAACTTCACTGAAGAAATAAAGTGGCTATCTCTTAAGGGAAAAAAGTTACGGAGCGAAACTTGCGGGTACCCCCTTAATATTGGTATTTTCACATAGCTCTTTTATTTCAACTCTTATAAACATGAAGTGTTCTGCAAAGTTGTAGACAATAATAATATGCATATTTTTGTAAAATATGTGGAAACCCTACAATTGCCGGTTTTCAAGTTGTTTAAATTTTTTGCTTTTTTCATTGCAAACTTTAAGGGTATGTTTCTTGAGTAGTAGCAGAATGTAGCAGCTGACTTATAATGTTTTTGCAACATCCACTCTTTATGTATAAGAGCATGTATGAATGGCAATGGGATCTCATGGTCCAAATGAGTAAACTGCATTTAAGTTTTTCAGTTTTGAAGGTTTAACTCTCCAACGAGAAAGACCGCCTGCGGGCCTAGATCCTTAGAGCAACTTATGAAATTTGTGCTGAACGAACAATATAAAAAGTTTGTTTACAATAGACTTCTTGACATTTTGGAAACAAGATTACAACATTCTGACCATGCGTTCGAGAGTTATCATCTTTCAAAACCAAGAATTCATGAGAATTGTAAAAAGATTATTCCGTCATTTTTACTTTTAGAAAAAAGATCATTTAGAACAAATTAATCGACCTCAACATTTTTGTGAGTTGTTCATATGCTTTATTTAAATTTCGTAATATATTTGATTTTTAAAAAATATTTAGATATACCGCTGGAGCCATGGGGATCGTGGAAAAAAGTAATTAGCTCGAACGTACGTTTTTTTTCGATGTTACCTGTTAGAGAATCAAAGTAAATATTATGTACCTAACAAGTTGTCGCCTGTTCGGATCTTGACTGGGAGATGCTGCGATAGAATCGCAGCACTATCCTACAATTGTCCTGAATTCCTACAACTGGCTGTGAAGTCTGTCGTAATAAAAAACAAAGCAAGAGGCGAACCAGCCGCAGGCTGAAAACCTCTCTAATATAGAATTTAAAAAAAACAAAGTGCCAAATTTCGAAAATAGCATCTAGGCTTTACTTTACTTTCACCCTGGTTATGGCATTTGTGCTTTAATTTGTTTTTATGTTTATGTATATATGACATATTTAGTAAAAGAAATCAGCTAATTTAAGGTAACATGAGATTTGTACGACTTTAAACGTTCTTTTGTGCTGTTAAACTGATAAACTTAAATGCAGTTTACTCATTTGGCCCATGAGATCCCACTGTCATTTATACATGCTCTTATACATAAAGAGTGGATGTTGCAAAAACATTATAAGTCAGCTGCTACATTCTGCTACTACTCAAGAAACATACCCTTAAAGTTTGCAATGAAAAAGGCAAAAAATTTAAACAACTTGAAAACCGGCAATGGTAGGGTTTCCACATATTTTACAAAAATATGCAAATTAGCATTGTCTACAACTTTGCAGAACATTTCATGTTTATAACAGTTGAAATAAAAGAGCTATGTAAAAAAACCAATATTAAGGGGGTACCCGCAAGTTTCGCTCCGTAACTTTTTTCCCTTAAGAGATAGCCACTTTCTTTTTTCAGTGAAGCTGCTTAAAATAATAATATCTGCAAATATTTCTTACCAATCGAAGACGTTAAGCTTAAAACTAAAAAGTTATTTTTTCTATCTGTTGTGTTATCCTCTTAATCTCAAATTTTCCAACACCATAAAAAAGTTCTTATAAAGCGAAGAAACTTTGCAGAAGACATTAAGGTGATATCTTTGGTAGTTTCATCACAAATATCGATGTCCGTGTTCTTTTTAATCCGCCCCACTGTGCGCCGCCGCCGCCGCCGATAGTAACGAACGGCGTCACGCCGGCGACGCCGCCGCCGCCGAATGAAAATGATTCCTGCGCCGCCGCCGCCGATAATCTGACCAGCGCACACCTCTAATGCCAACCCCAATTAAACCCAATTTTAAAATCAAAGTTGAAAGTGGGTTAGAAATTGAACTTGAAACTAGACTAGAAATTTGCGTTGGAATTGGACTTGCAATAGGACATTAAATTAGACTTGAATTTGGTCTAATTTTGGCTAGTGGCTGTACTTCATATTGAACTGTAAATTGGAATTAACATTGAAATTAACTGTGGACTCAGCTTTAGAGTAATTAGAAAGTTTTACTTGCAATTAGACATGAAATCGACCGCCCAACTGGCTTCGAGGTATGAAACTGGTCTAACAAGTCAGTGTTCGAATCTTAGCTGGGCGGTAATCGCTAGATAGAGTCAGTAAGATCGTTGCACTAGCCCCGTAATTGTCTTGTACTCTAATAACTGGCTGCGAAGTCTGTCGATAAAGAAGGGTCAAGGTCCTAATTGTCACTTGCAGCTGGCCATCCGCAACAACGAAGAGTTGAACAAATTGCTGTCCGGTGTCACCACTGCTCAGAGAAGTGTTTTTCCGAACATCCAAGCTGTTTTGTTGCTGCCAAAGAAGACGGAAAAGAAGGCGTCAATTTCCAACATATCACGTCGACAAAATGTTCTTTTAAGGACGAAACATAATGTTCATGAAGACTTGAGGAATTTTCGCTCACTGATTTTAATTCGATTGATTCTATTTGTTCGCTTCTTATCAAATACTTTTAACCGATCACCTCTCGCGCTTCTGTTCACTTGTTGCTGCTGGTTGAGTTGGCTGTCTCGGAAGGTACCAAAGCTGCCAACAAAATATACCAACTCCAAGTAAATAATGTGTTCGGTCAAGCGTCAAAATGCATAAAACCATGGGTTTAATAAAATGATATAGTTTTAGTAACATCTTTTGCATCTTCATATAAGAATTTGTCTTCAAAGACCGGTCTTCGGTAATTGATGAAACCTAGGAAACTTGGAACTTAGGGCTTTTCAGTCGATTTTCTTTAGCAACAAATTTATCCATCACCAATGCTATAGTAATAATACGTAGCGAAATTTTTCTTTGGCAGCAAAAGGCGAACGGCTCACTGGTAACTTTGCTCTTTTGTTCAGACTGAAATTGACATGCTCCATTTTATTTAACGTACATGATAGAATGAAGGACCATGAAAAATAGGCGGGACCGATTCTTGTCGCTTGCTCTGGTACATAACACGAGGTAAGTCGGTGAACAGCATTATTCAAACGCTAGCTGAACTACTGCCAACATCTGATTGGCAACTAATTGTCTGGACGCGACAAAGGAAGAACAACCAAGAGCAAACGAAAGCCACGCTCGACTCGTGTACGTCTGCAGTTCCCGGTCGGTCGTGTTCATCGGCTGCTGAGGAAAGCAAAGTATGCTGAGCGTGTGTTGAAGCTGGAGCACTCGTTTCGCTGCCGCGATGGAACATCTGGCTACTGAAGTTCTAGAATTGGCAGGAAATATGCTGCTCGTGACAACAAAACGAGCAGAATCATACCTCGTCACTTGCAGCTGGCCACTTGGAATGGTATTTTATCGTGACTCAGGACCATACACGAACGGCTTCATCGATCGCATAGCTGCTGAGACTTTCCGGTTGGTCCGTTGCAACAAGCCGTGCCTGGTTTGCGGTTACCCAATTTACCGAACAGAGAATCACGTTCAGTGCGTTAGTGCAAGTTTATTGCAAGCTGGAGTTATGATAATCAAACAATCGGTCATTTTAAGGGCCACACAACGATTGAAGAGTTTATTATATTTTCTTGTCCACTTAATATCATAATAACACAGGCAATGAGGTAAAAGTTGAATTTTTCGCCATTGCGAACGACCAACAAATGACGGAAATAAGTTTTCTGGTAACGGGCGACATTTACCCTTCCTTCGTGCTGAATTCTATATTTACCCTCTGAAGCCTCTTAACAGTGCAAATGTCCCTCCTATAGTTAAGTGTACTGGTCAGAGGTACGAATGAGTCCTCGCCAGGGACGGTTATAATATGGGATAGTGCTGGCAGCAAGGAATAATTGGGTAAAGTAGATTAAGCTTTGAAGGAAGGGTAAACCCCAATACACGCAAGCACGCATAAAATTTAATAAGCATATCGCTCACTCAATAGCGATTATAGCAAAAAGAAATGCAGTGCAGGTCATACAGCAAACACCCGGGCGATATTACAATAGATCAACTATACTGGTCGCAGTAATGAGTCCACACATGGAAAAAAAAAAAACGGGCGACATTTTCTGCGACTTCCAAAACGTCTGCAGGTTGTAAATTCTTTATTATCAGAGTTCTTTTTTCTTTTTTGCCTAAATTTCTTAGGTGAGGTGACAATTTGCGATCCTCACCTGGATCACTGTACAAATCAAATGGGGCCTGCAAGGTGAGGTGACTTTAGGTGAGGTGACAGGAAAGCGAAAGAAGTGAGGTGAGGTGAAGTGACTGTGAGAATAGGGCCCACAATGTTACTACTTTGATAAACGTTACGTATGTAGCTTGTATACATGAAGAATCGTATTATTACATACATGAATACATCCTACTATCGCTACAACGAGACTTACGTAGTCCTACGTCACCTATGCGGTCGTGTCTTGTGCACAACTCCTCTGTTTTTTTACAATATACCCCTGTTGTCTTCCGTTTTTTATCTCTCGATTTTTTCTTTTATTTTTGTTTCGTTTTTTCTGCTTTTCTGTACAGTCTGTGTATTTTCTTTCTCATTTTCTTCATTTTATTTCTGGGTTCTCCTTTTTTCTTTCAGTATTTTCTTTTCCGTTCATCACCTTTTACTGTCCAGTCTCCTCGTTTTTTAACTCGTTTTCCCCGTTTTTCTGTTCCCTTTTCTGTTTTTTTTTGCTTTTTTCTCTTTTTATATCCTATTTCTCTACCCCTTCTCCCAAGTAACAATTTTAAGTTTTATTACGTTCCACTAGTGGTTTTCATGACTAATTCCATAAAACCGCTAATAAAACTATGAGCTCCACCAGTACTTTTTGATAACCGCTATAAAACTGCCTTCCGACCAAGTGGTCCACTCTTCAGAAGGTTTTCATAATCTCTATAGGAATCAGGTCATAAGCTGAAGTAGTCTTATCACGTACTGCTGAAAGCAGCAATAAAACCGATTATGCTTTTCGCTGCTTGACAGCTACCGCCATAATTTAATAAAGCTATTTACTACAAAGCTACAAAGCATACAGTTTGCTGAAAAGCTAAATCCGTCCGCCAACTTTGTTACCGTGGGAATATATCCGTGAGCAGAAAAGTTAAAGTTTTACTGTCAGATCATCCTGATCGATTTGTTTTGCAGCGACCATAATAAAATATCCCATAGAATAATTAACAAATTCCAGCAGTTCGTATTGATTTGCAGCAAAGCCTTGGGCATAACCGTCTTTAGACATTACCCTTCTTCACCGACAGACTTCGCAGCCGGCTGTTAGAGTACATGACAGTTACGGGGCTAGTGCAACAATCCTACTGACTCTATCTAGCAGCACCGCCTAGCCGAGATTCGAACATACGACGACTGGCTTGTTAGACCAGCATCGTACCTTCAATACCGACATGCTCCGACTCAGTAACAAACGTACGTCATTTGAATCGGTGCTTCGTACGTTTTCTCTATCTTCAGTCAGCGATGAACCAACGTTTTTCCATGGTGGAGGATGCTCGCAGCTAGATCTTTTCCTAACCAACAGAAACGAGAAGGTCTTGCGATTTGGACAAGTCAGCTTTCCTGGGTTATCACAACATGATTTGATTTTTGTGTCAGTCGATTTTGTCGTTACACGGTCCTCCAGTTTGCGTACTTATCGAGACTACGCCAATTTTGATCCTCATATCTTAGAAAGCGAAATCCTGACTATCCCCTGGAACCAGTTCTACGCGATGGAAAACCCGAACGTTTCCATGGAATTTTTCAACGAACACATTAAAAGAGTGCATGATTTGTGCATCCCTCTTCGTGCTAGTACCAATCGCCGTCGCTATAATACGTGGTTCACGGACAGTGTACGTCAGTCCCTGCTTGAGCGTGACTTAGCGTACAAGGATTGGCTGCAAGCTCCAACGTATTTGAAAGACATGAAGCGGCATCACTACAAGGCACTGCGAAATCGCGCTAACACGAAAATCACTCGAGCCAAGCAGGAGTATCTGAATCGTTTTTTGAACTGCAGCACTCCGTCGAAAACCTTATGGCAACGGTTAAAGAGTCTTGGAGTCGGTAAGGATAAACACTCTGGGTCATGTGATTTCGATCCAGATGATGTAAATCGTGCTTTCTCAGCCAACTTTACAAACAGTTCCCGCCGGGGAGAAACACCCGTAAGCTCCGAATTAGGATCACCATACAGTTTCTGTTTTCAACCAGTGCACGACTGGGAAGTCGTCAACGCCATCTGTGACATCAAGTCGAACGCCGTCGGAATGGACGGCTTGCCCATTAAGTTTGTGAAGATCATCCTACCGCTAGTCGTGCAACACATTACATATTTGTTTAATATGTTTATCGAGGGCTCCACATTTCCTGACTCTTGGAAACACGCAAAAGTTTTACCATTGAAGAAAAAGGCTCGTTTGAACGACATCAGTAATCTTCGACCTATCAGCATACTTTGTGCGTTGTCGAAGGCTTTTGAGAAGCTTCTTAAACAGCAAATGACGTTCTACATAGAAGGTAATGGCTTGCTAACGGACTATCAGGCTGGCTTTCGTCGGGGACATAGCATCAAAACCGCAGCTCTTCGAGTGTATGACGATTTAGCATCCATTGTCGATAAAAAAGGTTCCGGTATATTGCTACTGCTCGATTTCTCAAAGGCTTTTGATACAATTCCGCACAGTAAGCTACTGACCAAGCTGAGTGCTCAGTTCAACTTTTCCTCCGCTGCCGTGAGTCTGATGAAATCGTACCTGCTTGGAAGACAACAGTAGTGATCGACATCGGACCGGGTAAAGTCCGGAAAGTCCGGTCCGATACCCGGTCCGAAGTCCGATCGGAACGAAATTTTTGAGTCCGATTTTTTATCGGACCGGAACCGGAACGAAGCGTTCCGGAACCGGACCGGACCAGGTCTTCCGTTGAAAGTCCGGAGCACTTTTGATCGTAAAACTGACCGCAGTGGAAACGATGACTAGGACTTGCTTTGTATGCTTAAAACTAATTTCCTTTCACTTCCTCAGTATTGAGGAAAGGCAATAATTTCGCTAGCAATAATACACTTTCTGTTGAAGGCTCCAAAACAAGTCCAGCGAATCGATTTATTTTTGAAAAATTAGAAAATATCTGTGGGTCTTAAAACCGAACGTTTCGCAGCATCGGTTCGTGCCTTATGATCCCTCAAAATTTAATTTCAAAGGTAACCGATATTCACGCTTATGGTCCAATATGAAAGATAACTCAATAGTTTCATCGGATTTTTCAAAATTATCGTATAGGTTTAGGCCGAAGAGTCTCAGATTTTCATGAAATTTTGCTTACGAGTATAGGATGTTAACTTTTTAATGAAAACAATATCCTGTCCTATTTTCCCAGAAAACTCCACTAGAAATTTTTCGATTTTTTCGAACACAGCTCATTTCGAAAGTTTATAGTTTTAAAACCAAGCATTGCAGAACAATTTTTTTTATGAAAATGCAATAAAATTTTCTCAGCAATCCAGGAAAAATATTAGTTGGAACAAGCTTTCCACATCATTTTCTATGACGGTGCAAAATTCTAATCAAATGTTGGAAAGCCCATGTTCTAAGTCTTAAGAAATTTTGAAATATAGTGGACTCTCGGAAAAGTTAATCGATTGGTGAATGGGTCGATTAACTTTTTCGAAATATTACCTTTTGTGAGTAGTCCTAAGAGTCATTGAAAATGATAAACACAAAAGCGAAAAATATATTCTCGGATGCAGAATACTCATTTTTAAGTATCTGGAAGTTGTAACATAAAGAAATATGTAGCAAGATCTTTATGAAATAATGCTTCCCTACGATAAAACTGAACCTTGTCGTGGTGTAGGGCTTTGTGGGTATATGTCAAAATACTTTTGTGATTTCAAGAGGAACTCGGGGTGAAAATTTACCAAATGCGATTGTTGCGTTGTTCAGAAAGTGCTTTTATTCCGTTTAAGAATAAGGCCAGTATGGGGATCTCTGATAATTAATAGATGAATGTTTTTGGGATTCATCCCTATTTACAGCTGTCACAAATATGTCCGAAAAATGTCGGATTGGTTGGCTTAGGGCTAGTAAGGGGATGTAAGTGGGATACCAGATCCTGTTGGATGCCGAAGGACCACTCTATAATGATTACGGGTATAATAATAGAAGTGCTTAGATAGCAGATGGGAAAATTAGGTCAATTCGTGTCGTGTGTTCGAGTCTCGGCTGGGCGGTGCTGCTAAATAGTCAGTAGGATTTTTGCACTGACCCCGTGGCTGACCTGTGCTCTGATGGCCGGCCGCGGGGTCTGTCGATAGGGAGGGGTTGAGTCTTAGAGAGACGTTTAAGCCCACAGCTTTACTGCACTAGCTCTTTGGTCTCGAGGGTAGGAAGGCGGGTGCGTCTCTATAAAGCTTTATAAGCTCTAAAACTTCTGTCGACTACCGCGAACGTCCGAGTTGTACTGCGCTCAATTTACTGTGTATCTTGGGACAGTGCATAAATGCTGGGGGAATGAAAGATTCAATTTGCCCTGATAAGTTGATAACCGCCAATGCTCCGAAATTTGTCTTTCCTATTAGTTCATTTGTCGTTGTTTGTGTTAGAAAATAGAAAGCGGCCGCGCGGTTCATGACCGGTGTCAGACGGGGCTGACGAATCCTCCACTTCACTATACTACATTTTACAACTCAAGTATGACCGCATTTCAAGGTCAAGAATAAAAATATGAGATTAGTCTAACTCAAGTAGTACAAAAAGTCCAAAGCACATTTACAAATTCGATCTATCATTTTTCTTCTCATCATCATCATCATTATCATCATCATCGTCATCATTATATTTCAAATATGGCATTCCGGCCTTTCGCAGAGAGATCTTAGAGCCAGTTCATGGAGTCTACGCAGGGCCGGACTTGGGACTCTACCTGTTTTTAAGTGGGCGACATTGCCTGCCTCGTCAGGTATAACTGATGTTTGAGGTCTCCCTGACACTTTGTTAACATCACAAAAGGGCTCAGCGCAGAGTGTTATATGCTACTAGCTGACCCGGCAAACTTCGTATTGCCACAAATTAAAATGTGTTGTACATAAATCGTGAATCTGTCACAATCTCGAGTTTAGCAAGTTTCTGAGGAGCTCAACCTAAGATAACTCATTTTGGCAGTTACGTCACTATGAGAGCATGGGTATTTTAATTTACAAATTTTCAATTTTTCCTAACAATAAAGTAGAAAACAATCCCCCTGTTAAGCGGATAGCACTTAAATATGCGCCGTGATTGTATAACATTTCGCTGAATACCATTTCGCGAAAAACCTTACGCGGAATGTCCCATTTCACGGAAAACCTTTTCATGAAAAGTACCATTTCGATCCTCGGGGTGATCCTCTCCTCACTCGTTGTCGCTCGTTCGGATCCAACTGAAGGAAAGTAATAGAGGTAGACCTAGGAAAACAAATCAACCTAGACAGAGCTGATTTCTGCGGGGGGCTGCAGAAAGTTTTTGGTGGTCTTGTTATTGTCTGTTATGTTTTATGGAAAAGTCATGACAAAAAAATCCTGCCTACAAAATCCCCCACATGCCGAATTTGGTTCCATTTGCTTGATTAGTTCTCGAGTTATGAGGAAATTTGTATTTCATTCCCCTAAAGGGGGAGGGGTCATAATTCCCCTCCTAAAGAGAAGAAGGGTGCACCATTAAAAAAAAATTATCTCCAAATATACCCTTATGTCAAGTTTTAATCTATTTGCCTGATTAGCTCTCGAGTTATGCAGAATTTGTGTTTGATTTGTATGGGAGCCCTCCCTCTTGGTGGGGGGAGGGGTCTCTGACCATCATAAGAACCTTCCTCGGCCCCAAAAATCCTACAATGCAAATTTTCACGCCGATCGGTTCAGTAGTTTTCGATTCTATAAGGAACTTACCGACAGACAGACAGACAGAAATCCATTTTTATAGGTATAGAAGATTAAGCGACCAGTTAGATAACCCGAAAAAAAGAAAAAAAAACCTCTTTATGGAATAATACTTAGTTCCTTTCAGTAAATTTAAAATAGTCGGTTATACTAGTTAACTTTTGATTTTTCGAAATCAACGCCAACGTTTTGGTAATGTTCGCGTTTATTTTTCGTCCCTGCTGTTCCTTCTTTAGCATTTAAAATTTAATCTAAGTTTGCGCTTTTCCAGTATGTTATCAAAAATCCTGAGAAAAGCATGTGCCCGTATTGAACTGTTGCTACAACTGTCCGGTACAAGAGTTTAATTTAATCCCAGTTATGATGAGACTCTGTAAGAAACTGTGAAAAGGCGTTAAGAAATCGAAAAAGGAGAATTAAAGATAGAAGGAAACCACACGTGTGTGAATGAACGCTTTGGATAACCAAAAAATTTAAACTCTCAGAAAAGTTAAGGCAAAAATTGCATGTGTTGCATGGGAGCTAATATTCGCTTAACTTTTCTGAACAATTAACTTTTCAGAGAGTTAACTTTTCCAAGAGTCCACTGTATTTTTTTCTTATTAGATAATTCATTTATCTGTTAAGGCCCAAACAGAATGCAGCGTTAACGCATCCGTCAGCGTCAATTTGACAGTAAACCCATGGGAAAACTGTCAGAATAACGCTGACGGACGCGTTGACGCAGCATTCTGTTTGGCCCTTTAGTGTCAAAAATTTCACTGCAGTGATTTTTTTTTTCTACAGGAGTTTTCCACCACCGTGAGAAATATTTTTTCCAACTGGTATTTTTGTCAAGTGGCTAAGAATTTTTTGCCGTTTCATTAAACAAATTGTTCAAAAGTTATAAACTTTTGAAGCAAGTGATGTCCGAGAAAACTGTAAAATTTGATTGGAAGTTTCCTGAGAAAATAAAAAATCGCGAATTTGAATTAATTTTCAAATTCAAAGATTCAGAACATAAACTGGCGATTGACAGGCAATTATTTAATTAAAAGCTGACTTTCATGTCTAAAAGTGTACCATTCCATGATTGGTAAGCTACCAAGCATCAGTTAATGGTGTCGCATTTCCATTTTTTTTAAATTATCCGTTTCAGGCCGGTTAGCGTTTAGTAGTTACGGAAGGTTCCACACATTCAAAGCTTTGCCTTTGACATTTACCTATTTTTTAAAAATTGGTCAATTTTGCATCCGGACAATTTCGGACTTCCGGACCGGAATCGGACCGGAACCGGAACAGAGCTAAATCGGACCGGAACGAAATCGGACCTAAAAAATTCGTTCCGATTTTTTACCGGACCGGACCGGACCGGAACCCGGACTTCAATTTTCGTTCCGATGTCGAACACTAGACAACAGACAGTTTTCTGTGGTGATCGCTGCTCACGTAGCATGGAAGTGCCGTCTGGCGTTCCTCAAGGCTCAGTGCTTGGCCCATTACTTTTTTGCTGCCATATAAATGATCTGCCTACGGTGATGAAGTACTGTTCTATTCAAATGTATGCCGACGATGTGCAGCTCTATGTCGGTAAGCTTGGCCCTTGTTCGCGCGAATTAGTCAGAATGGTGAATGCTGATCTGGAACGAGTTGCGGATTGGTCACGACGAAATTAACTACTTGTGAATCCAGCCAAGAGTAAAGCTCTATTCATGGCAAGTCGACGTCGTAGAGTCGGAGGTACCGATTTGTCAGCACCTGGACTTGTACTGGATGGTCAAAGCATCGAATGGTCAGAAAGTGCCAGCAACCTAGGTTTTATCTTCCAAAATGATTTGCAGTGGGATGGTCTGATAGCGCAGCAATGCGGAAAGATTTATGCTAGTCTACGAACGTTGTATTGTTGCACACCCTCCGCACCGACTGCCACCAAACTGAATCTGTTCAAATCCCTGATCCTGCCGCATTTCCTGTTTGGCGATGTTCTGCACATTCGTCCCAGCGCAAGCTCCTTAAATCGTCTGCGCGTCGCATTAAACTGTTGCGTGAGACCGCTATGACCATGTGAGTCACCTTCAGCAGAACCTCATTGGGTGCCCTTTACAATGCTTTTATGCTTATCGGTCATGCGTTTTCCTGAGGAATCTGTTAAAAACACAGTCTCCTAGTAATCTACATAGGAGGCTTATCCAAACCCGTGGACGCCGTTTGCAGAGTTTGGTAGTTCCAGCCAATAACACGACAATCTACGCAAATTCATTGTTTGTTCGAGGCGTGGTAAATTGGAATTCGTTACCGCCCGCTGTTAAACGTTCATCGTCGGAAGCAAATTTCAAGAGAGGCTGCATCGACTTTTGGAACCGAGACTAATTTTATTTTGAATTCGGGGGAAAAATCCTGACAATGTAGTTGTAGTAATATGTAGTAATTAAGTTGTAAAATTGTGTAATAACTGTTGGTAATCGGATTTAGCAAATTTTTAAAAGATTTATGTCTTAAGCTACTGGACAATGAATAAATGAAATGAAATAAAATGAAATAAATGAAGCTATCTGAGCGGGTTTACAGCACTTGCGCATTAAATTTTATCGTGCATATTGACATGATAGGTAAATATATTCAGTCAGTCAATGTCAATTTCTAGCAAAATCAATTTCGTTGCTTTCTGTGACAGGAAAACCGAGTGATAATAACCTTCTTTCTGCAAAACACTTCGTTTTGATAAATTTTTCTTTCCGAGCGGAAACGGAATATTAGAATATGGCAATATGGCCTCGCATAAAAAAATGATTTCGGTGTTGAACTGTAATATTCTTTATAATAGCCGCAATAAATCTAATTGGTCATAGTGTTACCGTTTTAACAGCTCTATATAACTAACAGATTTATTGCGGTTTGTCAAGCAACCGTAATAAGATCAATTTCGATTGGTGCGCCATACTGTATTGATACGCCACACGTATGGCAAGTTTGTAAGAGACGTGGGGCAGCCAACAAGTTTTAACGTGGTAATATAAGCAACCACAATAAATTTGCTTTATTAACAGTTTTATTATGGTTTTCTAGCTAGCTACAAGTGTGTTTGGACTCGTATTCTCTTGGTATTGCGCAATACCACAATGAAACCAAAGGTAATGATTAATGCCGCAGTAAAACCTTTAAAAATTCAAGTAAAACCAAGTGGATTTAGAATTGTTACTTGTGTTGTCACGTTTTACCTTACGCACTCTTTTTTGTTTAGCTAGTTTTAATCACGTTTACATTCTTACTCTTTTTCATGTTTTCTCTTTCTGTCTTATTTTCTGTCACAATTTTTTTTTTCGTTTTTCTTAATACCAACTATTTAATAAAGGTTTCGTCCTTCCGATGTCCGGCAACTTAAAGGGGATAGCAAAAAAAGCAATGAAAAATTTTTAATCATGCAAAAAAAGATTAAAGTTTAAGCATATTTACTTAAAGTAATTGTGAAAACCAAATCTGTTCTTACCTATTAAATATACGGTATAATTTTGCATGCAATAACCTACCAAAAGAGAAAAAAAATCGAAACAAATATATTTTCGTCGATTTTTGGAAATTACACTGTTTGAACTTCCACTTCTGTTTCGTGCTAGAAGCGTTAACACTCCGGACACTCATTTGGCGAGTTTTTTAGGTTATAAAGCCCACAGACAAATGATTTTATACAAAAAAGTTTTACCCAGATTCAACAAATTTTTGCTGCCTTCTGATTTTTAAAACCAATTTCGTAGGAAGGGGAGTGGGGGGGGGGGGATAATTTTAAAAATTATTTGCCTAACCTAAATTTGAAAATTTTATTCAAAGAATGGCGAATTATTTTTAATCCGTCAAATAAACTAAAACTAAATATGAAAACTATGATTTGCAAGGCTTGAGTTTAGAATTGTACTTTGACTTGAACATGGATGTGGTTTCGAACTCAGACCTCAGGGTTGGACATAATCTTGGTTATACGATTAACAGCCGAGCGCTCAAGTAATATTCAGTCTCGACCGCCGAAACTTTCGATTCACAATGTGGTCACGAATGTGGATGTTTCCATCTGGTTTGTACAAAAGATGACGAAAGATGCCGAATGCTAAGTGTTTATCCGGAGGACATCAAACCGGAACGACAAACAAAATACGGTTGCCAAACCCGCAGACGAAACCGAGATACCGCAGTTGTGATGGGCAACGAGACTTAAATCAGGGCGTACACAAAACAGTTGCCACGATTGGTCGTTTCTGAATAAGTAAAAAAAAAGAAGATGCACAAATCCGCCAAAAATTTCTCAGTTTGGCTGGCCATCCGTGGGCGCGGTAAGAAGATCTACCGGGACGAGTGCCTTTAGAAGCGGTTGCTGTCCTTCCTGCGTTATCACGAATGCGAGATGCTGTTTTGGCTGGATTTGGCATCTTTCCCATACACGCATTCGATTTTATACTGGTATAGTGATAACAACAATATTATTCTACCGAAAGCCAAAACATCGCCGATTGAGCAGTTTTGGGCCTTCGTGATCGGTCTTTGTGAAACACTTCATGTCTAGGAGAACAAGACGGTTTCGTAGAAACTGTGGGTGAAAGTATTAAGTTTGACTTTGCTGAACTTGAACTTGAAATTGTGCTTAAATTAAGCTTGAAACTAAACAAGAAATTTAATTTAAAGGTGGACTTGAAACTGAAACTATTTTTATGCAATTTATTTAGCGCAAATTTGGGGGCTGATTCAGTTTGAAAGTCCGGACTTCTGCGTTCCAGAAATTATTTTGTTTCACAGTAAATTTTACAGAGAATGTGAGGCACATGTCCCACTGTACCCCAACCTGGGCACGCCAGTAGTCGCCAATATGTTTATCATTTCAATTCATGAAAGCGTGCGTCATCGTGTAAGAACAGCGGGAAAAATTTATGTGATTTATGTTAGTGAGTTTGCCGTTTACAATCATAGTTGAAATTTGGTGCGCATGAAATCTCAAGAAGTATTTCGCTGCTGTCATTTTATCAGCACTTCCACTTTTACTGATTCCCCTATGTCAATATCGCATTATGATGGTGAATACATCGCCTATCTAGACAGATTGTGCGCAAACATAGTTGCAACATTGAAGTGCTTCACCGGCCGCTAGGTTAGGTTCTGCCAAGAAACCAGAAAGTGCCAGAAAAGTTGTACAGGAAACCACCGCATCGCATCGGTATGATGATATGCTGATGCTGTTCGGACATGCAACCGCATCGGTCGAACCGGTCTCTTCTAGCGGTTGTTCCATGAAACTGCACATTACGATGATTTTCTGCTATTGCCGATGCTTGATAGTTAATTCTGAATCTCATCCTGAGTGGTATTTCTAGATGTCAAGCAGATAACGGTGAAATTATTGTGGCAGTGTAACATTACTAGAAAATGTTTCTAGCTTCATATATTCAAGATGGTAAAGGTTACTCATCAATCTGTACAGTCCTTGAACTTTTATTTCCGAATCAAATTATATCCATTAATGTAATCTACCGTCTTTTAACAACCACATTTTCATGTTCTAGGTAAACAAACAAAATAAGTACTGCGAATGTACCTAGTATCTCTTTTAAATTAAATAAATAATTGCATATTACGCTCAAGCACACCGGTTAATGAAGCATCATAACTATTGGTCAACAATTATTTAATGCATCTTAAAAGCTTGGCGTTTTCGAGATGACGGCATGAAGATGACGCTAAGTTGATCAGCTTGTCCCGCGGACCGTCAACATCAGAGAGACGATGAAAACGCGGAGAAACCCTTTGCCGAATGATTGCGGTATGATTATTATGCATCGTCTTGGCTTGGCTGCGCACCGCACGGTTGCCTGCCGGTAGAATCCGCCTCTTCCCGTCCCGGTTCCGTTCCTCGTGATGCTGTGCGGCAACGAAGCCGACCGACGATTTCGCTTTTCGTCGGACTGCAACAGCTTCGGCGAGGGAGCGAGCTATTGTCGCAGCTTGCAGGATGAATAAAAATTGCAATCAGTTACGCTCTTACGGATTCATTGGATGCAGCGAAGATTTCTCTGTCCTTTCCGTCCTCCTCGTCGTCGTCGTCATCTTCATCTTCGTCGTTGTCGTTGCCTTTGTTTACTGAGTTATTGCTGCCTGCGGAACTTGTCGTAATATATCATATGCCTTTCTATTCAGCGGTGCACAAAGTGCAGAGCGGCAAGAATGGCGAAGGGCGAAGCGAATTCTTGTTCGTCTTCGTTTACTAGCTGGAAGGAAAGAATTTAAAGGGTTTGTCATCGGGGAATATTAATGTGCCACGCGATGAGAATTTGCCGGGCGGAAGGTGAAAAAATGGCATGACCAAAAATGACCGTTACTTCGGGAAACGAATGGTTCGGGCTGGATCCACAGTTGCAGTAATAATCTAGTGTAGTTGAAAAATGATGTTTTCAAAACTGCACAACGTTTCGGTCTCTGAGTGTGTCTTCCCTAGCAACATAATTAATTTTTTTACGATTTCGTCTATGTCGAGGTTAACAAGTAATTGTATGATATTACAATAAATTTACACAAAAAATATGTATGGGATAACTGTCGTTTAATCAACATTTTATATCTAGCAAATAAAAATGACGACTGTCAGTTAATTTTCAATTAAACTATGAGTCTACTAATCTAACCATTACTCTGCAATCCATTAAGTTTACCATTATCGCACGGGGGAAACTGCTGGTCAGTAACAGGACGATGGTTGGTACTGCAAGGTTTCCTTTGATATATTAAGCAACTCGTCAGAACCCATCGCGGCTCGGCGCTGAATCAACACCACCACCGCGCGCCGCTGCCGTTCCGGTTTCAAGGAAACCCACCTTCTCACAAATGATACAGTATGTAGGGGTACACACGATGAAGCAGCAGAAAAAAGGAACAACAGAAGCGCACACTGCCAAGAAGGTCCATAATCCAACTTGAATCCTCTCGCTTTACTTACCATCGTGGTGTTTTTAATTCTCAAGAGTATGCAGCAGCAGCAGCGGGCGGGTGTTCTAGTATGGTGTGTACATGAGGAACATGACGAACACGTGAGCGTGTGTTGCGGTGTCTGGCTTGTATCACGTTTAGAGTCAGTCGGTTAGCTGTTGCATTCACCAACATAAGCGATTCTTTATACTCAAACCAGGCGAATCAAGTTCAGGGAAACCCATCACAGCACCCCCCCCCCCCACTCCCCTTGATAGTCACCGAAATCATCCACTTCTATGTACGAGACCGGGAAATTAAATATGCTATTGAGCGGTGAGCGATTCTTCAAAATGAATTACCTACCTACCGGTCCGGTACAAAAGATGACTCCTAATAAAATGATGAAACCTAAAACGGCAACGGGCAGCACGGAGGAATGCTTCAACCCCGTGTGTTGTTGTCTCGTTGCTTATTCTTTTCGCTGAGCGATGCAGTTATAGTCTTGTGAATTTTTTTGTCAAACCTTGTCTTGCCGGTTTACCGCTGCCGTTGACGGCGTCCACAATGATGTAAACTTGAAAGCTTTAAATAGTCACCGACCGCCATCCATGCGGCCGCGGACTTGCGGTGGATGACTGCTGCACGATGACGATGATGGTACCTACCTACTGCCTACCTACAAATCGCTTTCTGGATAATCGTTAATTTTATGGGAGTTTATTTCCATACATCAGCCAGTGGTGGACACACCATCGCCCGGCTTTGCTTTTGTCCCCGGCTATCGGATTCGTCAGCGGTTTGGGGTTGCATTTTTAGCTGAGGTTTTTGCTTCCAGAGAACTGCTGCTGCCGCTGAAAATGCTGTTGTTGGTGTCGAGCTAAATTCAAAACGCTTTGCATGAGGAATAGCTATATACAGCTAATCAGATGCTAGCAACGTAACGACTGTGTTTCTTTGTTATGATTCGGAGACAAGTTTTACGATTTTGTCTTCTTATCCGACGGCGGTCTTAACGACTGCGACTTCGAACATTAGGCGGAATTCGTTTAGTACTGTTGTCAACAGGTTCATAAATGAGTTATCTCACCTAGTTTTATGCTGGAAAAATATGAGAAAAATTGTGTATTTTAAATTATTTACGCAAATTAAAAATTTTCTGAAATTTCTCAAAAAGCCTTTTATACCATGTACGAACAATTTGGGATTTTTCTTCCTAAAATTTTACATTTTATACGATGTGATTCAATATTGTCGAAAAAATGCTTCTGAAGGAGAGAGAACACCAAAAGAAAAAAAATATAAGTTTCACGTGAAAATTTAAATGAAGATGCTGGTCTATGACCATAGACCAAAAAAATTATCCCTGCTACTAGAAACAGACGTGTGCCATGAGCAAGCACCACACCATTGGAATCCACATCAAAATATCTTTTTTCGACGTAGGGCTACCTCTTTGTTTACTATACCGGGTAGCACTTTGTGGAAACGAAAATAGAAGTGTAATATTTGAATGAAAGATTTCAAATGCTTATTACTACTATACTACTGAACGAAACACGTTATATGTCGTTGGATAAATAAAATGTCCAGCAAGTTTATAGTACCATATTTATATGAATTTTTCAAACGCTTGATAGTGAAAATATATGTAAAGTTTCAAGGCCAAATTTCCCCATATATTTTCATCATAATCACCTTGTTTCACAGACAGAGACGACAATTAAACACATCATCGGTTTAGTGAGGTTTCCTTTTACAAAAAAGTAACAAAATCCTCCGTTCCAACAGGGCGAACATTCTTTACGGCGTTTAAACCTATACCAATTTGATATCTGGGCTTGGGAAGTACGCCAGAGTACAAAACAGGTGTGGTTTCTCCTACCAATTTTATTGTTTGAACATTTGATCTAGTCCAATTTGATGTCCTGAAAGTGAAGCGTCCTAGAAAAGTGAGTGGTCATCCTTTCCTTTTGTCAGATTCCATTCACATACTACAAGAATTTATTCGGAATTGTTGTCTTGCACGGAAACAGAGCTGAAGACGCAGCAATTCTCAATAGTTTTTTAGCGTGTTAGTGGCTTGCAATTCTTTACGTAGTTCCAATTGTATTTCTGTCCAGTCTGCCAATAGCTGTAAAGTGTATTGTCGAAAGGAATTGGTATGATGCAGAGGACGTTAGTTAATTGATATTTCAACTGGCTGTCCTCATCCCAAGCAACAATCTGAGTTTTATTGTACTCTTATGGTGGTCTTCAAGACCAATCTTGGTCTTAAATACCATCATAAGAGTGTTATAAAATCCAAATTGTTACTTGGGCATGTTAGTTGTAAGACAATTATACTTCAAGTTGTAAGCTAGCTGCTTAAGTAAGCTAACTTCGTCAACTGCATACCAGTTTCAAACCAGTTACTTAAAGTTGACTAGTGCTACAAGTCATGCCAAAATTGTCAAAATGCGAAATCATCGCCAATCATTCAATTCAAGAAAATTCATTTTTATCTGCAGTTATTAGTTGGTGGCCTTTAAAAAGGCCGATTGATGGATGATATTCAGGTTTGGCCTGAAACATTACGTGGAGCTTGTATTCCATAATAATTATGTGCCTTCTGAGACGGCCTTCCCGAGCAGGAGCGAAGAGCAAAATAATATCAAAATGTGTTATTGGAAATCGTATAACTCATATCAAAATTTGGTCTTGCTTTGACTGACATAGTTGGTAAAATAACAAAAAATAATATCAAAATTTTACTCCTTTAAGGTCAAAAGAATAACTACTTGTATTATTTGAATAACAAAGCAATAACATGACTCTATTCAGAGTTTAGAATAACATATTTTAGTATTATTAAGGTAACAAATGCAGTAGTATATGAGATATTAAAAAATCATTTTATAAAATATTTATAATCTAAAATCTCTTTAATCAATAAAAAAAATTGTATGAAATATATCGAATATCATTTTAAGGCCAAAATAAGACATGATAACAAAATCAGTTATTAAACTCATCTTACAACCACTGTTTTATATATCTACTCAATAACACAATGTGTTATCAATGTATCTCCATATCTATTCAATAACAAAATATACCATTATTACAAAGTTTGATATTGTTTTTATATTATTTTACTCTTCACTCCTGCTCGGGCTTACTTGAAATTGGAATCTAATTAGTCATGTTATTGCTTTGTTATTCAAATAACACAAGTAGTTATTCTTTTGGCCTTAAATGAACAAAATTTTGATATTATTTTTTGTTATTTTACCTACTATGTCAACCAAAACAATAACAAATTTTGATACGAGTTATTCGATTTACATAACACATTTTGATATCATTTTGCTCTTTACTCCTGCACGGGAACAGCTGTCCCGAGCAGGAGCGAATAGCAAAATAATATCAAAATGTGTTATTGGAAATCGAAAAACTGATATCAAAATTTGGTCTTGTTTTGGCTGACATAGTTGGTAAAATAACAAAAAAAATAATATCAAAATTTTACTCCCTTAAGGCTAAAAGAATAACTACTTGTATTATTTGAATAACAAAGCAATAACATGACTGTATTCAGAGTTAAGGGGACATGAACGACTAAATTTAAAAAAAAAATCATTGTTTTTTTATCTCAGATTTTGATTCTGTAGTCTTTTCCGCTTATTTTGATACCAAATTTGTAACGATCCGACCACGGGAAGTGGCCATAAAATGATCATACACATAAGCATTCCAGTGCGGCGTGGAACAACTTCGGCGGAATAAAACGCCGCTCCTGGAAAACCATGGTTTTCAAACTTTATGTACCTTTTTCTCAGAAACTACACTACGTAATGGAACAAATTTTTTTTTGTTTTGTTGGTAGTAGCTTGGCAAAGACTTATATAACTTTTTAAGTTTGTAAACGAAACACAGCCTGAGAAAAACAATAAAGAAGAAGAAAAGATGGCTGAAAAAATAAAATTTTGTCTTCTTCTTCTTTTTTCTTCGGCTGTGTTTCGTTTACAACCCTTAAAAGTTATTGAAGTCTTTGCCAAGCTACTACCAACAAAACAAAAAAAAGTTTGTTCCAATACGTTGTGTAGTTTCTGAGAAAAAGGTACATAAAGTTTGAAAACCATGGTTTTCCAGGAGCGGCATTTTATTCCACCGAAGTTCTCGAGCAGGAGCGATGTATGTAATGTATGTAAAAGCAATATCAAACTGTGTTATAATGCTATTTTAGTTATAACATATTTTAGTATTATTAAGTTATTGCATAACAAATGCAGTAGTATATGAGATATTAAAAAATCCTTTTATAAAATATTTATAATCTAAAATTTCTTTAATCATTAAAAAAATTGTATGAAATATATCGAATGTCATTTTAAGGCCAAAATAAGGTATGATAACAAAATCAGTTATTATACTCATCTTACAACCACTGTTTTAAATATCTGCTCAATAACAATATGTGTTATCAATGTATCTCCATATCTATTCAATAACAAAATATAGCATTATAGCACAGTTTGATATTGTTTTTGTATTATTTTGCTCTTCGCTCCTGCTCGGGGTGCATGAGCTCCAAATTTTGGATCCAATTATTTTGCTTAGTAATTTTCCAGATATAAAATAATTTCAAGGAATTGAACTCTCTGCGTAATATAGAGATCAACAAATTTCAAATGATCCAATGTCGCTAAGGTCATTCAAACGTCACTGAAGTTCGATACAATCAGCTGTCGAACGTGCAACAAAGTCTAATGGTATAATATTACAGGCATCGCTGAAATATAATAAAAATAGCAATCGTCCCAAATTACTCCCATGTGGTACACCAGAGAAGTTCGTCAGGGATCATGATTCATGGCCTTCCATTTTTACAGATAAGATGCGGCCAATAAGGAATAATTCCAGTCATTCGATTATGTTGGGAGAGATACTAAGGCTCTCGATTTCTGCAAATAGAATGAAGGGGTCTCCGCGATCAAATGCTGCTGTTATACTTGAATAAACAGTATCTATTTGAGCAAAGCGCGAAATAAATTGTGTTTTATTTGTGGTAGTTGGTCCGCCCAGAACAAATCCTGGTTGATACGTTGAGATGTGTGCTTTGACCTCTCGGAATAGAACTCCATCAATTAATATTAATTTTAACAGACCGACGGTCAATAAAAACGAGAGAACGTTCTTCGGTTACTGTTGTTCCTGGATATGTGACAGAAAGTTCGGAAATTTTTGGATATGTGATAGAAAATTTGGAAACATAGCAAGCGCTACGTGAATACCTCTAATGTGTGTTATATATTTGCGTATTTGGTGCACCGCTATAACTCCGGAACGCCTGGACGGGTATTCATCAAACTTGGTATATGTGTTCTCATGAACGAATGGTCACTAAATCAGTTTTAGTTTTTTCAAATTTCTTCTATCGGACGTTAGTTTTAAATATTTTCCAAAAAATCTAATGGTAAATTTGTTTCGGTAAATTTTTGCACTGCGTTTTTTAGCATTTTTTTAAGAAAATATAAATAAAAAGTATGCTCCCACGTTATTTTAGCCCTATTTCATGTCCCCATTTATACCATCGAATTGCGCACTGACACAGTGACATAACGTCGGGTATGTAATTTAAGAACCTAAATAGAAACTTGTTTCGTAATAAAAAAACAGATCCAGTAAAGTTAGGATAATGCACATTTATCGTGCTTCGAAGTTAATTCATTATCATTAAAACTCACTGCCACGGCGCGCGTTAGGCGCGCGGACCAATTACGCGAGAAGTCTACAATTTGTCCGTCAATATATGGAACCACAGAAAGCCCTTTTTATGCCCAAGTACCTACTTAATATTAATAACAAAATAAATGAAATTACTTTTATCAACTTCCCCACAATCGCTAACCGAATCGTTTTCCCTTCCGTATTCCAATTGCAGGTGGCTGGCGTATCAGCGACCACGGAGCGATTAACAGCTCCCCCGGCGCCTCCCCAGGGCCACTCGCCCCTCCAACTCATCGATGAGCCCCACATGTCCATTGCTGCGGCTGAAAATGCAGGGTAAGTACGCGAACACACACCCCATTCCAGTGCCTGGCCGGAATCCTTTGCAGGATGCAATTCACCACCAGTAGCACGACCTATCTAGAACTCGACTTGCATGCAGTTGCAATCAATGTTATCGTTCGGACTGAAAACAGTAGATTACATCATCGCTTTGGAACCCTGTTCCTCCCTGTGGCGGTGGGTGCGGTGGGGGTGATTCGATTAGCTTTGAACCTTCGGAAGCACCTTGACCGTTCCCCGTCCGTTTGTTTGCACGCGCCAAAATTCGCTCCGAGGATACTTCCGATCGTTTGGCTCCATTAGCCGAAGTGATGTGCGGATAATTGAAATATTATGGCACTTAATTTTAATCAGTGCGCTTAACGACTGGGCCGTGATTATCGGATTTATGTTGCGCGGCTTCGAAGGCCCTCCATTTGCGTCGTGTTTTCAAACGCTCACTCGCTCGCTCGCTGTGGGACCGCACCGGTCGGTGTGTGGAGGCGGCACAATCGTCATAGTCATCGCTTCAATTGAGCTGTTGCCTGTCTCGTCTCGTTCCGATGCTGACCAGCTCATACCGGTGGCAGAGGCTGCTTGCTGGCAAAATTGCATTGTGAGCGAAAAATCGGTCCCGAAGGCAGCTGCAAAGCTGCAAGTAAGCTCTGTTGTGCATCGCCAAGTGGGCAAGACAGCGAGCGCGCGTTCCGAGCCGGCTCGATTTACGATGCAAATCAAATTGAAGCATGCATTTGTTATTAGCGATGCGGTTTGTTTTGGTTGGTGAAGGTACGGGGTACGGCTGCTCGCGTACGTAAGGATGCAAATATCTGGTTATGTTGGCGACAATCTAAGTACTTATAATAGTGTCTTACAAACGAAAGGAACTGCATTCAATTTTGTTCCTCAGTTCGTGTGAAAAAAAACACAACTCTGATTCGAATTTAATGATTTGCTCGGATAAATTACTTATTCAAGTGCTAATGCTATTCGTTAGTCTTTTCCATAGCGGTATGCCTGACAGAGCAATAGCTTCCGCTGTTTACACGATCCGCCATGTAATTGAGGGCCTTCCCGGTCCGGCGAATCGTGTCTGGACAGCTTCCAGACTGCCTTTTATTGTTACCGCACTACTCGGTCATTGCAGCGAGCGCAGCAGCCAGCCGTTCGAGATGCATTCTCATATGGCTGGCTGGCTGGCTAGCTAGCTAGCTGGCCCATCAGTACACGTCAATTACATGCCGCAACGACGAGCTCTATATCGAAACGATGTTGTCGATGACGGTTTCGATGATGACAGTGTTTGATGCACGCAGAAATTGCTATGATTGTGCATCATCACCAACACTTGGACGCCGAAGTTTGTGATACTGCTGGTCATCGAATGTGCACCTAGACGCCGCCGCCGTGTTGTGTATGAGTGACCGGCAACAAGCAGTGCCTAGGCTGGTCAGATTGCTACCTAGCCGTCGTCATCGAATGTGTTTCTGATGCTGGCATGAAATGCTGTGGAAAACTCGCTACACCGTGGGTCTTTAGTAGAAGAAAACTGCTTTGTTTTTCGCAGTGTCTATTGTAACTCATTAAATATACATCCTAGCGAAAAACATTCTTTTGAGAAAACGTGTATTTTAACATACTCAATAACTTTGTAAAACATTTGAAAGCAATATAAAGATTGTGTACAAAGTTATAGAGCAGAATTTGTTTTTGAGTGAATGATAATTCAACAGTAAGAGATAGACAGTTACTTTATTCAGCAAAATTGCTTATTTTAGCGCGTTCTTCGTTTCTGACGAATAATATTTTTGGGTACGCCTGAGAATACAAAAAAAATTATTACTCTTACAGTCACGGTTACCCTAATAGTGTAAAACGATGCGCTATATTTTATTAAAAAACCCAAATTAATCCACCTAGAGGCGTGACCTAGCCTTTCTACTGCCACAATAATGAATATTTATCTTCTCAGGAACATCAACAATTAACTTGACTATATTTTTACATATCCGTTCCGTATTCCTCGAAATCCTTATTTGCCAGTAAAATTCACAACGTATTGCGTAAAATATTTATATTTCCTTTCCTTGGGTGCGTAAATACTTGTAAGCGTCATTTATGTTACTTGATGAACACCTTATTTAGTTTTATAATCGGTCGGCCTTAACTTTCGGGCTTCAGAGCCACATACGAAACTTGTTTTGAATTGACAATATGAAGTATTTGTTCATAGCAGATTTTTTGATATTTTGATATTAATACCATGCATTCAAAAGTTAGCATCTTTGAAAAACAAGAGTTCAGAAAAATTATTATTATATTTCACTTATGAAGAAAAAGGATATCTACAACAAAATGATTGATCTCAAAATTTTACTATTAGTTTGCTTGGCTTGAATTTTGCAATATATCTGAATTAGACAAAAATTACTGAATAGAGCATTAGATATGAAAACGAGAAATGGAACTATTTCTTAGCTAGCGCTCCTTCAGATAATTATTTTTGCATGAAAATCAAAACTTAAGCGTCTTTTGAATGTACTTTCATGAAAAGATAGTCATTAGCTTGATCGCTTCGTTTTTACAATGTTAGAGGGTTAGGAAAACAAGACGAGGTCGAAAAATAGGTCCAAAGCTGCACCATAAACATGCTTGAGAATGGGAAATACGATCGATATGATTCCCAGTGCTTGTTTTTTTTTGATTTATTTATTAAAACATGATACATGACATAAGACATCTGTCCTTTAAAATGTCACAAACGAAAACAAATATTACAAAATTACTATCGTGCAACGTTTACTTCCTATTTTTCATATAACATTTCTAAGCTCTAGTATCTACTGATTGAAAAGAGCATCTAAAGTTGCGTAAAATTTGTTTGAAATTTGTATAAATTTATTTGGAAAAATCAACTAACTTGTATTTTTGATTCAATACACCACTATACCTACATGCTTAAATAAACTGCTTTTCTTCGCTTTTTGCTTTTCTTGTACAATTGTGAGTAACAGCAAGTGAAGAAAATGACAATTGAAATCTGAAATCAAAGAAAAGAAAAAACTTTTCGATTGAATTTATTTGCAACAGATACGTAGTTCGCCTACGACGTGCAGACTTCATCAGTGTCTTATTTCAAAGCGTATACGTATCTGTCGCGAATAAATATTAAATAGTGGAATTTAGTCGGTAAAAGTTTTTTCTTTTCTTTAATTTCAGAGTTCGTATTCCACTAAGAGGCTTCAAAAACTTCAGACAATTGACATGTTTCTCACTTTTCTTGAATTTCATTGCAAATTTTAAAATTGCAAATTGTCATCGCATACATACATATATACATACATACATACATACACACATACATCACACACATCTCATACATTGAATACAATCAACATTTGATTGATATGTTTTGATTTCACACGTTTTAACGGTTTAATATACGGTGCTTAAGTGTTAAAGTTTGAATAACTTTTGAATGAAGCGTCCGATTTTAAATAACTCGGTTTCGTTTGATAGATCTCAGCAGTAATTTTCAAATAATCATAAAATGTGTGATGTTTTTCATTAAATTAATGCTTATATGTTACATAAATATGTTTTAAATACTATTTTTTCACATTTCTTTATGTAACTTTCAAACTACAAGTCCAATCGTCATGAAATTTGGAAGTTAAGGGTTTGCAAGGCTCTTCTTTCATATGCAATCAATTTTGTTCAAATCGGTTAAGAGACCTATGAGATAATGAAGTCCCATATTTTTCGTATTTTTATACATAACTTTTGAACTAAAAGTCCGATCAGTATGAAATTCAATAGCGACCAATGGGACACCTAGACCTTTCATTTGACACTAAGAACATCAAAATCGGTCCAGCCATCTCCGAGAAAAGTGAGTGAGATTAAAAGCGTCACATACACACACACACATACACATACACATACACACACACACACACACACACACACACACACACACACACACACACACACACACACACATACATACACACACACAGAAAATGCTCAGTTTTCGAAACTGAGTCGAATGGTATATAACATTCGGCCCGCAGGACCTTCTTTCCATTTCCGGTTTTCCAAGTGATTTCTATACCTTTATACTATATATTTATATAGTAGAAAGGCAAAACTTATCCGAAGATACTGCCCATGAAAAATTTTTCAAACAAATTTGCTTTTCAATTTCGAGGAACTTTGAGCAAACCAAACAATTGTTAGAGGAAAGTACTATACAGGGTGCGTGACGAATTTTTGTAGTAAACTTCAAATAGCAATTTCTCATGCTTGCGAAACAATATTCAGATATATCTGGCAGTACTGAATAGCTTATACTGTTGGGTGTCAGATGTAAACAAACAGTGTGGAGTAACTAAAGTTTTCGGAGTGTCTTAGTAGAATACGAAACCTAAAAAGTGTGGAGTAAGCTGAAAGATGTCGAAACAAGAAAATAATCGGTCAGCCGTCGTCGTTTTATTGCGCGCCGGAGCAAGCGTAAAGATGACAAAGAACAAAGTACTATATAAAGAAGGCTCGGGAAAGTGATATAATGAGGTTTATGGCTCGAGAAATCGGGTGTTCGGACTTCTCAATCCGGCGAGTAGTGGGCAAAAGCCTTAGATATAAGTCGTATGCGCTACGCAGAGGTCAATTTATGAGTGCTGCGACCAAATTACGGCGATTGAAGAAAGCTAAAAAAATTCTGAGTCGGTTGAGCATCCTCATCGTAATGATTCTGTCATCTTTTTCTCCGATAAAAAAAAAACTTTAATCAGGATCAAATGTTGAATCGAAAAAATGACAGGTGGCTTGCACCAGATCGTAGTCAGGTTCCAATCGTCATGTCAACAAAGTTGCCGACCCATGTGATGGTTCTAGGTGTAGTCTCCAGCCTCCGTATTTCTTTGAACAAAGACTAAAGGTAACAGCCTATGTAGAACCTGAAGGTTCTGAAGGATGTTGTTGTCCCGTGGATGAAGGAGGTTGCTGGTGGCCGTCATTTCATCTTCTAACAAGACGGAGCACCTGCTCACAATGCCAACAAAACACAAAAATGGCTTGCTGAAAATGTTCCGGGGTTTTGGGAGAAGGAAATTTGCCCCCTAGCAGTTCTGTTATCAATCTTTTGGATTATTTTGTGTGGTGTGTCGTCGAATGGGATACCAATAGGACGTCTCACACCATGCTTAGGTCGCTTAGGTCGTTCAAAGCTAAGATCATCGAGGTGATGACGCCTATGGATCGAAATATGGTAAAACGTGCATGCAGTAGTTTCCGGAAGCGTCTATCAACAGTCATTGAAAAGGAAGGCGATTTTTCCAAATGAAATAATTTACAATTCCCATATGTTATGAAAGAAAATAAGCCACAAAACATTCCTTGCATATATGACTAACTGGTGTTAATTTTCTAAAACATGTCATTTACAACAAAAATTCGTCACGTACGTGTATTTTGTTTTCAAAACAAAATAAAAGTTTCATCAACAGTATTCTGAATACTTCTAGTATTGGAATACTTCTAATTACGCCGATCGAGTGAATGTGGATAAGTACCGAGGAAATTTAGCGCTATACGTTGTGTCAAAATTATTCAAGTTAGTCGTCATTAAACCAATATTTTCAGATTGCCAACAAGCCATGAACAACATGGATGTATCTTAAAACGGTTATGTACTACGAATCTACTTTGTTTCTCAACCTATGTAACTGGCAGCTTTACTCGACGATCTCAAACTGACGAGGTCTGTATCAGACCTGTCCGCTGCCTTTGACCGGTACGGTTTGGCTCGGTTTTAGTTGCAATCTGTTAAGCTGGATGGAATCTTATATGACGGGACGAACCCTGAGCGTAAAAACCGGTAACAAGATCTCTTATGCTTTCCCCGCTACTTGCGGGGTTGCGCAAGGCAGTCGGCTGGGCCCTTTAGTGTTTATCTTCTATTTCTACGATATAATCCGACCACTAAAATGTCCGAAACTCGTTTTTGCGGATGATCTGAAGCTATTCAACACAATCCATAACACTTTCGATGAATTATTTCTTCAACAACAACCTAATATTTGCGATAATTGGTGCGAGTCGAATCGCATGCTGCTTAACCCAACTAAGTACTTCGTTATCAGGTCATAACAGCAGGTAGTTAATACAAAACATGCTAAATGTTTATTTCGCCATACATTATGCGTTCCGCTCATTATACCTACCATCCATGAACAAAAACAGTTGCGTGTATTTCAGTTATTTATTATTGAAGTTAAGATCTTTTCTTACACAAATGTAGCATTTTCTTCATACTTTTTTAAAAAAATAAAATTATTCGTCATGATTTTGAAGGAATTCTCGAACCTTTCCTGTAATATGGCTCATTGGGCGGCGTACACTTTCTTCGTCCATCGTTTTGGTTATCTTTTTCCATCAGGTCTTCATCTGATTGATGTCTTTGACAACTTTTCCCTTTGCCTTGAGTCTCTCCTCTTCATGATTGCCCAGCCTTTCGGAACAAACTGGACCCCTTTCTCCGCATACCATTCTTGAACGACTTTTCTGTAATGACAGCTTCCTAAATCTGGCCAAAACATCACGGGATGGTGGTGGGATCGAATGAATGGCAAAATTCGTTTTTGGAGACACTCCTGTTGGTACAGTTCCGACGTCATTGTCTTATTTGTAATGAAAACTTTCGTTTTTCTGCCACAGCTGCAAATGCCCTGCCAAATCATAAATTTTCGTGCAAATTTGTCGGCAAAAACATATTGAAATTAGCTTGGAAACACCCCCCGAGCCATCGCCAAGTAAAATTCTTGACCTGGCATTTGCCCGAAGTCAGTCTTGACATAGGTTTCATCGTCCATCAGAAGACACCCGTCGAACTTGGTTAGCACCCGGTCGTATAGCTTTCGAGCACGGATTTTGGCCACACTATTCTGATTTATGGTCCGGTTTGGCTGTGTGCTAGCTCGATACAACTTGATTCCTTCCCGGAATCGAATTCTCCTCATTGTACTATGGACAGCGCCGAATTTTCTGACCAAGTTACGGTCCGACAGATTGGGATTCCTGGATTCCTCTTGATGGTCTTCAAAATTTTACCACGCAGTTTCCGGTCGACAGTTCCATTCCGATGATTAACTTGAGGCTTCCGAATCGTCGTCAATGTTTCCTTATACCGTTTGATAACACGCCATACGGTATTTTTAGGCAATTTCAACTGTTTAGCTAGCCTAGATGCAGACCACAATGGACACATTCCACGCACTTATACACCAAGAAATCGGTATTTAAAACTGCATATTTCAACTCATATTATACTGGATATGAACCAGTGATTATTGAACTACAAAGAAAACGTAGTTCTCAAAACAATCAACGTACAGAACGTTTAATAATGAGCACATTGAAGTGTACACATATTCAACGTATTTTTTTCAAGCGGGAGCAAAATGTCAATGAAAGTTGGGTCCTCTTCGTAATGGGACACGCTGGAATGTGTCAAGGGATTTTCCAAATAACTGTGCACAATTTTTTCCCTTTTTTTGGCTTCCATGTTGTTTGTTTACAAAATACAGACGTTGGGCGGAATGTCAAAAATATATAGGTGAAACTAACCAAAATTTCCGACACGTGGGCGCCAAGAACTTCCAAAACCATCACCCAAGAGCGCCACAATATGAGCAAAAGTTTGTTCCAATTCTAAATGAAGCAAACTTTACGGTGCATTATGCCTAACAGTCATTATGCCTATCATGCATTATGCCTAGTGTAATTATCATAACGTCCAGTATGCCTTCAGCACATTATGCCTGTGGTCTGCATGCCTAACGGGGTACACCCAATAAAATCGGTTAAAATCTATATGTCTATATATATAAGAGCCTTGTCTGTAGCCAAAACGAGGGGCGCAATATATTTTCGTGGTAACAATCGCCCACATCAAGCAAAGACTCAAACCAATCATACCAGATTACATTCAAGACGAGCAAAAGTATCGTGGTTGCACCTCATTGAGTTACATAGCGTTAGTGTTACGTAGCGCTCTCAATTAGACGCGAGGCGACGCACGCGGGCTACAGTTAGTCAAATATAAAATTTATACTTTGAGGTTTGATATTTTTCGAAAAAAAAAGCATACTTTCCTTTAACGCCCTTTGCAAAAAAAAATCTGTTCGGTGTCTTTACTGCTTCTTTTACTCCGATAAATCGAATTTTCCGAATGATCAAAATAGCAAAGCTAAACGTTGGGTATAAACGTCTTAAGACTTGACCATTTTTATCGACAGAATCCGGTTATTAGAGTACATTACAGTAACGGGGCTAGTGCAACAATCCTACTGATTATTGAAGCACCGCCTAGCCGAGTTTCGAACATACGATAACTGACTTGTTAGACCAGCATCGTACCTTGAAGCTAACTGGACTGTTAATCAATTAATCAGGACAGTTTTTCTGTTAATAAAAATTTCCTAAAAGACAAAATCTACCAAACGCTTAAAATTATTTAATCACCTTCCCAACGTTGGGAAATTCTTTTCCTATGATTTTCCTAAGTGTGAATATAATCGTGGGGATAATAAGAGCGGTCCCCCGAATAAGGCGATAAGTGACGTTGTGCGTCCACCGCGATATCAATTAAGTCATCCGCATGTCAGATTTCGCGATAATGACACCGCTTTTCACCGCACCTGCTCTTCGAAAAACACCTTCCAATGCAATGCGAAACAGCAAATGCGATAGACGTCACCTTGCTTCAAACCATCTAATGTCCCAAAGGAGTCCGATGTCTCACCAGCTATTCTGACGCTTGATTTTCAAACATCAAGGGTTGCACGTATCATTCTAATCAGTTTTGTTGTAAAGCTGTGTTCAAGCATAATCCGCCATAGCTCATTTCGATTAATTGAATCGTACTTCGCCTTGAAGTCTATAAACAAATGGTGAGTCTGCAAGTTGAATTTCCGGGATTTATTGAGGATTTGTCGCAAGGTCAACATTTGGTCCGCCGTGGAGCGTCCCTCTCGAAAACCGCACTGGTATTCGCCAACAAAAGTTTCCTACAACGGCCTCAATCTATGAAATAGGAAGCGGGAAAGAATTTTGAATGAGTCATTCCACGCGAAGTGTCCGAGCCGCGTGTAATCGACCTTCACGAATTTGAACCAAATTTCGCCAGATTGTTCGTTTTCGGTCAGAAAGCAAAAATCGAAAATTTGGTGCCGATCGGACATTCCCTCGATTAATGGGAGCACCTCCATTTTTAAGAAAAATACCCGATTTTGTTAAAAACCTTTTATTTGTTTTTGCTTATATCTCCGGAAGTATTGGGTTTAGAAAGACACTATTTAAAGGAAATTACCCAAGGAATTTGAAAAAATTATTATTTTGAAGCACCAGTGCTGCCAAATATTTTTAAACTCAATTTGAAATCTAAATTTTCATTTTTCTCTCAATGAAGACAATTTGATCTCAAAAATTCAAACTTCATCGTGTTGAAATTTTTGAGATAAAATTGTCTTCATTGAGAGAAAAATGTAAATTTAGTTTTCAAATTGAGTTTAGAGATGTTTGGCAGCACTGGTGCTCAAAAATAATATCTTTTTCGAATTCCTTGGATGATTTCCTTTGAAAATGTGAAAATAGTGTCTTTCTAAACTTAATATTTCCGGAGATATAAGCAAAAGAAAAAAAGAGGTTTTGACAAAATCGGGTATTTTGCCTAAAAATGGAGGCACTCCCATTAATCGAGGGAATGTTCGATCCGTACCAAATATTCGATTTTTATTTTCTGACCGAAAACGAACAGCCTGGCAAAATTTGGTTCAAATCCGTGAAGGTCGATTACATGTTTTAACTTATCTCGGTCACTTGGCATGGAATGACCCGTATGCAGAATTCAGGAGAATAATGCTCTGGTAATTGCTGCATTCCAGTCGGTGGCCCGTTTTTGAAAAATAGGGCATATGAGACCTTCCAACCAGTTCGTAGCTAGTTCCTCCTCATTCCATACTTTTAGTATACTTGATGTAATATGTTATAAATTGACTCACAATTGCGTGACATAATTGAGTTTTCAGCCAGGCCCGTACTTTTCTTTTGATTTATCTAGTTTAAACGGGGCATATGTAGTAGCTAAAACATGTTTAGAATGAAAAATCAAGTACTTTATAATCATAATATGATTGTTTTGATAAAAGGTTTGTTTTAAAACTGATAATAATTTATTTTGAGGTTATGAATGAAGTTTTGAGTTAAAATAATAAACTATATCGCACCGTTGACGCCCACAAATCTGAGCAGAAAGCATGGAATATGATCTGTACAAATGACGCTAACGAGTACATTAAATCAAAATAATTTGTTTTTCATCCTTGTTTGGAATCTATCCCATAAGTATGAGACCGTTCAACATCGAAGATTGCTGTTGTAAAGTAGCAGAAGTCCACCCTTGACAATGGCAGTAAAGAGTACACTAATTGGAAGATTAATCACCGTCGAAATGTTGTATCCAGGATTTTTTCTCGCCATTTCATACCTACTCCAATTTCCAATAATCCGTAATCGCAGTTAATGGCCGGCAGCTTTCCTTGTTAGTGATTTTGTTTCATTAGCTCTTCAAATCGGAGCTAATTAAAATTTATGTGCCTTCATCTCTATTTCCATCTCCCATCGCGTTGATCACTCCCGTCACTGGACTAGTAGTATCCATGGGGATGCAAATGTGGGCTGTATAATTTCGGGCTTGTGTCATGCGCCATCAATCCTTATCATTGGCACTCTCACACTAGTATTAGTAGCGAAAAAAACCCTTATCTAAGTTGGCAATTGTTTCTCTGACACCCACCCAAAAAAAAACTGTGCAATATTTTACACTATTGTTCTCTCTTTCATGATATGACGAAAACTGAAAATAATTGACATTTCTCTTTTCGATACAACCTACTCAAAGCAATGTTTCGTTCATGTCGACTTCAAAATAACCGATCAACAAAGAGCCAGCACGGCCACAAACAGAGAGGTGACGCGCGATCGGCCAAACAGCGTTGGCAACGGTGAAAGGACAATTTCCTACGAAGGCATCAATAAATCGGTTCGCTAAGAAAAGGTCAGTTGTACGATTTCTTTCCAATTTCGAAAAACGTAATTGAGTTGAATCGGTTACCGTGCACAGTCATCCTAAGGCGTGGACCGGATGCTGGGCGAGACTATACCTGTGCGGTGGCAGGCGACGGTTGAGGGGTTGATAAGCAGAAAATACTGTGGGTTTTCAATTGGAGTCCTGCTGTTGCGATCTGATGTCGGCGAGAAAAGTGTTTGCAATAAAATTGGACATTGCCATCATTCTGTTTCTAAGCTAAAATTTCACTAGAGTAATGTAAGTCGTATCGGCTTTCTAAATCAAGAAGCATGATACATGCTATTATTCCTCGCTGAACATGTTTCACGGCTCGTTTTAAGTCAGCACCAAAATCGGCTATCCTCCGTGCGCATAAACAGAGGAAGTACATTGCTCGACGCCGAGCAATTATATTGAATCATAGATTTTAGTGCAATGTCTATAATAGCTGTCAAAACGGGAATAAAAAGCGAATAAAAACATCAACAAGTTTATTCTTCTGCCGGCGACGCGTGATGGAACGGGAAGTTTTCGCCGATCGGTTCGTTCATCCATCTAAATTTAGCAATGTAGTAGCGCTGTCTCGCTTATGCTCACTAAAATCAACGCGCGCAGGATGGTGCGTTCATTCGACGACGACGACCACGGCATGAAACGATTCTTTTCAGCGAGCAATATTTTTTCATTTGAAATGGTAGAAGAAAAAAAGTTCTTTCCTTACGTCCGTGTGCATCGCATCTCGGATCGCAGTACGTACAGGATGGCTGGCTGCCTGATGCTGGTCTTCACGCTAAGCCCTCCACATCGCGGTGCAATCGTCATCGCGCAGCAGCAGTGCAGCAGCGTTGCGGCACGGATGACAGGAGCCGGTGGCGGACGGTCGGTAGAAACGGTACAAAACGACCGTGTATTTGCTAACAATAAATGCCAACAAATCAATTTATTTTGACGATGACCTGCCCCAACTCAATTATCATTCTCGCTCTCCGACAACGACGACGACGACGGTCCACCGCCGGTTGGGTGTTGGTTGGCTGTTGCATCGGAGAACCCGTTGTCCTGACTGTGAGCGCAGCATATAGCATGTACCATACCATACCAGTCAGTGCCGTTTTCGTCGTCGTCATCGTTGCTGGATCGATGCGAAACCGTCCGTACGGTGTGGGTGGAGAGTGCAAAGAAAACGGTCCGGTCGGTCACTGGCAATCTGGCTGGCTGGCTAGCTGGCTGGCGTCCGTACATACATGGCGAAACTTTGTCATCGCTTTTGAGTGGGACAATCGACCGCTGCGCTGCTGCACGGTTGGCTCGAGGAGGGCGGAATGTCGAATTTAATGTTATCTACGATTGTTATCAATATCGGATTTATTTGAGATGGGTTTGGGGTTTTACCTTTTTTTCTGTTTTTCTGTCTGGTTTCGAGGTGCGATCTAAATCCTCTGTAATGGTAGGTTTTTAGCATTAGACCTACGGTAGTCCTAAACACTAAACATCGGTTATGTTCTAAGTCGCGTTTATTATTATACAATAATAAAGATAGGATTTAAAATTGTTAGGTATATATTATATTTGGTAGGTTATGATTGTATTAGATTGCGCATTTTGTTCCACTCGTAATTTCAATATATCGTTAATATCGGCTGAAATAGCAGTTACGGTGTCCCAAATATGGGCTCCTCAAATTGCCTACGTAATAGTTTCAATGCAATGAAAGTCACATTAACTGCAAGTTCATTGACACGCAATCTGTCCATTTGGGCAGGTCTACGAGTCGAGTTCTAAACGTTCTGCATAAACTTGTCAAAATTTTATTTTTTCAACCAGTTTTTTGGTTCTTTATCTTTTTTTTCCAAGCTGTGCTTTATTTACAGAGCTTAAAAGTTATAAAATGTTCATGTAATTCAAGTCATTCTAAGTCTTATTTCATGTTTATTTTCAAGTCCAAATACAGATTCAATTAAGTCCAATTCCGTGTTCAATTTCAAGATCAACTCCAAGCAACACTTCAAGTTCAAGTTTGAGCCTAATGCAATTTAAATTAAGAGCATGCTTTGTCTTGAAAAACAAGTAATCGTAAGATGGCAAATCTTTGTTACGTAATTAATTTAGCTCGCGAATATCGCGAAAACACTGACCGATTAGGTTCAAAACTACGGACTTCTCAGTTCCACCATGGAGACTTTTTATAATAAATTTTATTTTGGAAGCGAAAATGTGCCGCAGCCTGAGCTTACCCGTAGACTTTAAATTGAATTGGGCTTGACATTAGATGAAAATTTAGGTTTCAGTTTAAATTTGAAAATGAGGAAAAAGTTGAAGCACTTAAACTGAACTTAAAATTGAAGACCAGTTTAGAACATTCAATTGGATTTGAAGTCGGACATATATTAGAAATTGGGTCTAAAATAACACAAGACATATTAAATTTATATTGAACTTAAATTGGGCTTGAAATTGCGCTCGAAATCAGGCTTGATACTAACTACTTACTTTAGCAACTTTTGCCGTATCAAGAATTCCTCTCTATTGTACTCGGCCCAGGGCTACTTACTCGTCGCCAATTCGTTACGCGTCTCGACACACGCATGTCGGCTTCAACCCGGTCGAACCATCTAACACGTTTGGCCCCTCTATTCCTAGTGCCGGTGGGGGTTTTGAAGAGAACGGATTGCACTGTACAGTCGTCCGGCATCCTTGCGACATGCCCAGCTCACCGTAGTCTCCCAACTTTCGCCAGGTGTACGATGAGAATGTCGCCAAGCAGTGCCTGTAGCTTGTGGTTCATACGCCTCCGTCACTCTCCGCTTTCCGTGCGTACTCCGCCAAAAATAGTTTGCAACACCTTTCGTTCAAATACGGCAAGTGCACGTATGTCTTCCGTAAGCAAAGTTACTGTCACAAGTCCGTAGAGGACTACCGATCTGATTAGCGTTTTGTACATCGTCAGTTTTGTGCGGCGACGTATGCTTCTCGATTAAAGCGTCTTGCAAAGCGAGATTGAATGCGTCATTGGATCACCTTGTTCGTATTATTGTCGGCGCTGACCAGAAATCCCATATAAACGAACTCATCAACCACTTCCAGTTCAACGCCGTCAATAGTCACTGTCCGTGGGAGGCAAACGTTGCTTTCTCTGAAGCCTCTTCCTACCATATATTTGGTTTTCGACGCATTGATTTGTAACTTTATGCTACTTGCCTCCGTTTTTGGTCTGGCGTAGATTGCCTCCGCCGTCCCAAGGTTTCTAGGAATGATGTCGAATGAAGGCTAGGAGCTTGCTACTCTTGCTGAAGATCGTTCCTCTCGTTTCGATGCCCGCTCGCCAGATCACACCTTCAATAACGATACGGAATAACATACAAGACAGTCCATCCCTTTGCCGCAACCCTCTGCGTAATTCGAAAGGACTCGAGAGTGTCCCCGAAACGCGCAAGTAGCACATAACACACGCTCCAGAATAGCTTTGATCAGCCGCGTCAGTTTGTACGGGAAACCCGTACTCGTGCATTATCTGCCATTGCTGTTCTCGTTCAACTGTATCGTATGCTGCCTTGAAATCCACGAAAATATGATACATTCGCGCTCATTTCTTAAACTTTGCATAGATTTTTGGTTCCGACGAAGGAAAATTTAGATGGACTTGTTTAAGAATGGTACGACGAATGAAGAAAACTAAGTCTGGCATAATTTTAATAGAATGCTTCTAATAATTGCTTAAAATTAAAGTGCGCGCATCGGAAGGTAAGCGTGTTTGAGTCAAATCAGTACAAGAACGTTTGCATTATTCGTTTAAATACACCCAAGAAATGATGACCCTAGCTAAAGTTAGACATTGAAATTAAACTTCAAATTGGACTTCACATCGGAGTTAAAATAGGAATTAAGTTATAATTGAATTTGTCCTTAAAATTGAAATTCAATTCGGAAACCCGAAACTGGACTTGAAACCGTAATTAAAACCGAAATGAAATTGAAATTGGACTTAAAATGGGACACTAAATTGGATTTAAAACTGGAATTAAAATTGGACTTTTAAGTTGGTTTTTACGCGACTTTTTTGCGCAAAATTTGGATTTTCCGCAGCTTTTATGCTATTTTCAGAATTTACGCAATCTTTTGTTGACGTAGGACTACATCTTACGGAAAGATTTGGGATAGGATGTCATTCCCAAAAATCTTTCTCGAAAAGTGGTCAGGTTTTGAACGCTAATAGCTTAGTGGTTTCCCGATCGATTTTCAATATTCTTACACCAATCGATCGGAAAATCTTCTAAGAATTGGCCCAAATGAAGAAAAGTATGGATTCTTGATGTTGAACTATTGAAAAATTGCAAATAATGAACCTATATTTTACCAGAATTCTCGCTTCGTGATTGGTTGTCGGAAATGACGTCATCAAAGTAGAAACGCTTTTTCACGCTTCGGCTCATAATTCAGTCAACTTTCAATAGATTTCCAAGATATTTACACCAATCGATCGGAAAATTGATTTGGAAAATATAGAAAACTATTGATTTTCAATGCGTGTCATTGAAAAATTGAAAATAACTAACTCGGTCGTACTAGAAAGTGTCGCTTTGTGATTGGTTGGAATAATTTCGAACTATTACCGAACAAGTCTTGGTACTATTCAAGAATCAACGAGAAAGTTGATGGAAAGTGCCATCCAATTCTACTAGAACAAAATTACAAGAGAATTAAATGGAATCCTACCCTTTCTTGTTGATTGCTTATTGGTTTGAAAATTCCTTATTCGCGTTGACGGCATTAAACGATCTCTTGCACACTCATAGAAATTCCCGTATGTACGTGTGGGTGAAAATTTGCCAAAATGTTTCGATCTCTTGCGCTCTATCAGAAATTTCTATTCCGCTTCACCCCTACAGTAAACTTTTGGAGGTGGCAGCAGCTTACGTTCGTCAACGCGAATTGAGATGTACCACCAACGGCAACACGAGCGGTGACGCAGTCGAGCACGTCTGCAGTTCCTGGTCGGTCGTATTCATCGGCCGCTGAGGAAAGGAAAGTGTGCTGAGCGTGTGTTGGAGCTGGAGCACTCGTTTCGCTGCCGTGATGGAATATCTGGCTGCCGAAGTTCTGGAATTGGCAGGAAATATGCTGCTCGCGACAACGAAACGACCAGAATTATCGTCACTTACATACAGCTGGCCATCCGCAGCAACGAAGAGTTGAACAAATTGCTGTCCGGTGTCACCACTGCTCAGAGAACTGTTTTTCCGAACATCCAAGCTGTTTTGTTGCTGCCCAAGAAGACGGACAAGAAGGATTAAATTTCCAACATATCACGACGAAAAACTGTTCTTTTAAAAACGAAACATGTGCATGAAGATTTGAGGAATTTTCACTCACTGATATTCAATTTAATTCGATTGATTCTAATTGTTCGCTTCTTATCAAATAATTTTAACCGAATAGTTTTAGTAACATCTTTTGCATCTTTTGCATCTTCATAAAAGAATTTGTTCGTTCTTCAAAGAACGGTTTTCGGTAATTGATGAAACCTAGGAAACTTGTAACTTAGGGCTTTTCAGTCGATTTTCTTTAGCAACACAATTTATCCATCACCAATGCTACAGTAATAATACGTAGCGTAATTTTTCTTTGGCAGCGAACGGCTCACTGGTAACTTTCTCTGGTAACTCTTTTGTTCTGACTGAAAATTTTATTTAACGTAGATGATAGCATGAAGGACCATGAAAAATAGGCGGGACCGATTCTTGTCGCTTGCTCTGGTACATAACACGAGAAAAGCCGGCGAACAGCATTATTCAAACGCTAGCTAAGCTATTGCCAACATCTTATTGGCATCTTATTTTCTGGAAGCGACAAAGGAAGAAGCACCAGTGGCAAACGAAAATCATGCTCAACTCGTGCACGTCTGCAATTCCCGGTCGGTCGTGTTCATCGGCTGTTGAGGAAAGGAAAGTATACTGAGCGTGTTGGAGCTGGAGCACTCGTTTCGCTGCCGTGATGAAATATCTGGCTACTGAAGTTCTGGAATTGGCAGGAAATATGCTGCTCGTGACAACAAAACGACTAGAATCATCCCACGTCACTTGCAGCTGGCCATTTGGAGTGGTATTTCATCGTGACTCAGGACCATACACGAACGGCTTCGTCGATCGCATAGCTGCTGAGGTTTTCCGGTTGGTCCGTTGCAACAAGCCGTGCCTGGTCGGTACTCCAATTTACCGAACAGAGAATTACGTTAAGTGCGATAGTGCAAGTTTATTGCAAGCTGGAGTTATGATAATCAAACAATCGGTCCTTTTAAGAGCCACACAACGATTGAAGAGTTTATAATATTTTCTTGCCCAGTTTATACCATAATAACACAGGCAACGAGGGAAAAGCTGAATTTTTCGCCGTTGCGGACGTCCAACAAATGACGGAAATAAGTTTTCTGGCCACGGGCGACATTTTCTGCGACTTCCAAAACGTCTGCAGGTTGTAAATGCTTTATTACCAATGTTCTTTTGTAAGCCGCAGAAAAGTTGCGCAAAATTTTACACTTTTTGAAAACTCGCGCGTACCGTCCACCAGAGGAAAAGTACTATTCAACGCAGAAACTGATCATAAAAATTTATTTACTGTTTGGTTTAGTGTGACTTGGTTTCGTTTTAATAAAATAGATTCAATCAATTCATGGATATAACTCCAACATCGGTTGAGATTGAATGTATAGAATGTTACTACTTTCATAAACGTTTCGTATGTAGCTTGTATACATGAAGAATCGTATTATTACATACATGGATACATCCTACTATCGCTACAAAAAGACTTATGTAGTCCTACGTCACCTATGCGGTCGTGTCTTATGCACAACCCCTCTGATTTTTTTAGAAACGCGCGTAATTTTGGAATTTACCTGGGTTTTTCACGCAAATTGCGGAATTTATGAAGTGCTTTATGTAAATTTCTGAATTGATCACAGTTTTTTACACGAATTTTGTAATTTATGCCCTTTTTTAAACGGTTTCACCAAATATCGCGAGCTATTTTACGCGAAATTTGAAATTTACGCGATTTTTCATGCGGTTTTAATTTACGACGAACGTAACCTCTGCGTAGGAGGCGACTTGAGTGTAATTTGATCTTGTTATATCAAAATGAACTTGAATTTGAACTTCAAATCGTACTTGCAACTGGATTTAAATTAGACAAGAAATTAAAGTTAGAATAAGAATCGAGACTGGATCTATTATGCGCCTCAACCTAGGCACGCCCACAATATATATGAAATTCTGAGTCCAGTTTGAGTTTTTAATTTCTACATCACGTTCAATTTGAGTCAAGTTCCATTTCAAGAAAAATATTGTAAAATTCAAGTACAATTTTAACTAAAATGTTATAGTCAATTTCAAGTAAAGCTTTATTTCAACTGTGAGCTCAATTTTAATTCCGATTTCCAGTCCAATTACATGTCCCATTTCAAGTACTATTTGTAGTCCAGTTTCGAGCTCAATTTTCAGTTTAATTTGAACTCTGGTTTGAAGTCTAAATTGGCGCAAAACTATGCCCAATTTCAAACATATTTCGAATTTAAATTCAAGTTAGATTTCAATTCTCAATTTCAAGTCGGAATCCAAGTTCAAAGTTCAACTTCATGACTTATTTCCAATTTAGTTTCAAGGTCAATGGGGCGCCCAGGATGGGGCATGTGTTCCGTCTTCTATATGAAGTTTAACGTAAAAAAATCTTTATGGTGTAACCTGAAAGTCTTTAATTATGCCATAAGTAAATGGCATGAAACTAGGTCAGCCATCTTATGGTTACTTGATTTTTCTTAGCAATAACTGCTTGTGCTTGTGTTTATGGCTCGGCACGCCAGTAAATATATGATTATTGTAAACGCGAAAAAAGCCTGAAACAGAACTACCATGAATTATCTACATCTACAGAGTAGTTGTTTGTCGTTCGATTATTCGTTTGTCTTATTCTAATGTGAGACTTGCGAGAAAAATAATGCAACGCACTTGAAGGATATTGAACATCAATCCGAATTTGGTAATTTGACACAGCAACGCCCGCTGGTTCTGTTTTGTCATTATTACAAACACTAGAAGTTTTTTATTCTATCTAGTTCAAGTCATTTTATTCTATCAACCAATCAGCCACAGATCCGCAAATTCTGACTCTTTTACAAAGCTCTATATTGAATCGTAGCCCAAAGTCCCATGCATGAATTTTAAATAATTGCTTACATTTCGCGTCAACCGCAAACCTCATCTCCCTTATCGCCAATGAAATAATGCATTTTCAGTGAATTTTTCATCGATTTATTTCGTGTGGCACCGCAACGGCAGTGGTCATAGAGAAAAAAAAAACGAACGCAAACTCGCATCGGCACCACCGGCAGCAGTGTGACTCAGTATCGATTTTTCACCAACTTTTCCCATCTCTATCGTGTGCCCGCTCGCGTTCCGTATCTCTCTCTCTCTCTTTCCTCGGCTTGCCCGTGTCTCTGTCTCTCTCCTACCTTTTTCTCTATGCACAAACTTTTAGCGCTATGCACCACAATCCCTAGCATAGCCGGGAGGGAGGTGCCAAGCGCAAATCGTATCGCATTTATGTGTGCGCCCAAAGCAAGCAACCGCAAAATGGTTTGTGCTGCATGAGCGGAGCGAAAAATCGCTTTTCCATCCGCCGCGGTTGGTTTTCTCATCTGCTGCTTCGCGACTGCTGGTCGAGACCCCTTCTTGCTGCCGAGCAAATCTCTAGCATGTTGTTAATTTTCGCTAATTGATTGCACTGATTATGTGCACTTTTTAGCGAACGTGAAATTGTAGTCTGCAACACACCTATATATGCTATGTATGGGGGAATGAATGATGGTCTTTAAACAAACCGCAGCTACTTCACTCGCTAGCAACAACAGAGACACCCGTTACAGGTAAACAGTACAGAAAAGGTGAAATCAATTTCAAATTTGCGAACCTGCATCATTATCATTATTATCATAACCTTCATCATCGGAATGATGGAGTATGTAGTATGGAGCATGGCGTGGAAAAATCCTATGTTCGGAACAATTGGAGCTTTTGTGGATGGGATTTTCTTTCGGTGTGCCGGCCCCATCGTAAAAGTTCGAACCAGTATCGAAAGGATTCGCAACCGACAATCCGAAATCGATGAGTGAAGCGAGGGGCTCGTCGTCGGCGGCGGCGGCGGCCTATTATTCAATTATCATTGCATACTGCTCTGCTGGTTATGAACACGTAGAGCAAGCTGACGTACATGCAATATCTCCCCACAGGCCATACGCGGGGGTTAACTCTTTTGTCGGGGGGGAAAAGAACAAAACGAAGAAGTGCAGAGCCCAGTACTGGAGGTGGGGCGTTTGCATCAACAAATAGATAACCATAAATTTTGATATTGGTAATTTCATTGCGAAAATTACGCCGACACAAAGTTCAAATTTTGTTACAGTTACAAACATGGATAAATTCATGTTAAGTACGATTTGAGATTGTTCGACAATATCAATTTACATATTCGAACGTAACGAAACATGAAACTTTGAAAAAAATAATATGAAAAGTAACGATCCGACACGACTTCCTTGGGGTACACTATATGGATTAACATGGGCTAGTAAATTTTGAATTGGACTAAGTAGCCAAGTTGTTGTAGAAGTTGTACATTAATTTTTATTTGTTCACTATACCCAAAGTTCGACTGCAAATACAGTCAAATAAAATTAACTTTTAAAATTTTAAAAGCCCGTTTATTTCACTGATTGTTTTTGATAGCAAGCAAACTCCACTGCAGTACGTAGTTAGCAGCCTAGAAACCGCTTTTCAAACAGGACAAATTTATCTGAATGCTCGACGCTCGTTACTAGCAGAGATTATTGGTCAACTATTTATTGATAGTACGACACCCCCTGACCTCCCGAGTTCAACAGGCTGTGGGCGAGCCGCAACAAAAGTGCGTGACGTTAGGAGCAGAACATGACTATTCATTAATACACAGGATAGCCACTATGACATGGAGAATAATTTTTCTATAGTCCGCTGTGCAACTAACTACTGCTCCCGCAGCAGGAACAAAATTGCCTGCTCAGAACAGCAATCACAAAGCTCGTCAATTCGAGTTCAATAAGTTTCAAATAACAAAACGTAATGTAAAATGGTGGTTTCAATATGGAGCTCTCTGCACACCAGAAAGGGTTGACGTACATAAAAGTCCGCTGTAGATCCGATGAGGACTGACCTCACCTTCATCGGAATAGTGAATCGGTTCGGCATTCCGTCACTACACCACAGATCTGTTTGGCAGGGCCGTACGAGACCGGTTTCGGTGAACGAGTAGAAGGTCGCTGAAGATTAAACTCACGTGTGCAGCAGGAACCTTTTCGATTGCTGTTCGGTTCCGATTCCTGCGTCAATATTGTGCGGCGTGTGCGTGTGCGATTGTTGTTTACTTAAATAGTAAAGATAACTCATGTATGGACAATAGCAAAACTGAGAGAATTCCATCTTGCAACTGTTAACTAAAAATGATTTTCACTAGAAAAAATATCTTTGCAAGCACAGACAAGCCTCCATGTTATCAAATCAAACTTTCGTCGAATAAACCATCGTGGCATACGTACTACAACGAAACATAACGCCCACAGTCAGCCAATCGGAACATACACGAGGCTGCGCTGTCCATAATCGAAACCTCCGATTGTGAATAACAAACTTCGAGCATGCTACACTATTACACCCCGCGCACGCATTACATAAAGCCCAAAACCTTGGGCGCGAAAGTGAATCACGCGTCTTGCTTGGCTGATAACGAAACTGCTGCCTCTCGGTTGGTTTTTCTTCTACATCTCTTGGCAAATCTTTTTTTTTTTTTTTCATTTTCATATCAAGCTCGAACTTTTCGTCCGCCTTAAGCCCAAACCACCGATTGGAAAGTGAAAGGATCCCGCAGCAGTCATAAATCGGAAAATTCCACAGCCACATCGCACGACTTTTTATATTCACGCTATGTACCTACCTAGAAAAAGTTGTCTGTTAGATGAAATTACTTTTCCCAACGTGTCCTCGCCGATGATGGTGGTGGCGCGATACGGGCGCCTAAAAACGTCAACCAACCAAAACTACGATAAATAAACCGAATTCTGATGCTGTCTAGAAACTATTCGCACCGAGTCTAAATCACCCCAAAATATGGAAATCGGTTTTTTTTGTACATTCATTGACTAGCGCCTATTATCACAATTCTATAGACACATCAATCTAACACGAAACTGCTGTGGGTGCTAATAGACCTCCACGCATTTCGACAATGAATGATGATTAAAATCTGACTAGTTTTTCGCTCTCTATAATTTGGGGAAAATAGGTAGCGAAGAGAATATATTAAATTAAAATGGATTTTGTCACTTCTCTGCGTGACCACCATTTTCTCGTTTCGTTCGTTCGTTTGTTCGTTCATTATTAGCTCAGGCTCAGGTGCTCCGAAACCGAAACGCGGGTTCTAAATAGGAACATGTGTACCTATTGAAAAGTGAGTTGATCACATCCGGGGCCATCATCGCATATCGGCTTTGTGCTTCCCGCTTTTGCGCTATTTTTAGTGGAAAGTCGCGAAACGGTTCAATCACGATAATAGGCAAACGAAGAGGACCACTCGATGAATGCTAATTTAACTTTTTATCACTCACAGTACGGACGAAATGCCGGAATGCGAACGGAATTCGCAATATCACGCGAGTTCTACGCAGATAACTATCGCGTATCCGCTAATTTTGGGGTCGGCTGTGAATGAGCATAAGAGACAACAACAACAGCAACCGATGCGACACGACGACGGTCGAAGTCGTTTTAATTCAAGGAAATAAACGCGTTCCACGTGAATTCGCGAATCGATCCGGAACGATCTTTTTTCTTTTGATTCGGCTGAAAATTTACATATTTATTCACTATGACCAAATATGTTTCATGTCACAGTGGCAGTTCGCCATTTTGATTTATATTTTTTTGCTTGTTGTGGAAAATTTCTTATGCACACTTCTAAATGTATTTTATTACACAATCATACTACAATCATTGGTAACAGAAAATTAAAACTCGTGGTGGACATTCGTTTTAAGCTAGGAACATCAAATATTACGTCACGAGAAAATAAAGAAAATTAAAGTATCATTCCTTTTTGGATTCAGCTTCAGAAAGAAGCTACGCGTTGACTTAGAACCACGAAAGCGTTTTGTTTAGAATGCCAGTTTCCAATCATAGCTGTCGCACCGTCACCGAAAGGAGCTTCGCCCGTTTTTAAGGCGACACGATACCAAATATTGAAAATAACTTAATCAGTTTCTAATTGTAGTCACCGAACCTGCTGGTGCCTCTCGGCACAGTGTCAAGTTTTTTTAAAAGCGATATATTTTACTGTTCTACTTATGTCTGACTCTGTCGCGGTCTAACGTAAACTCTTTTTATACGAAAGTGAGGGAGTATCTGGTGCGAAGAATGATAAACTGGGTGAACTGAAAAATTACGACTATTGGCTAAAAATTTATTGACAGGTAGAAATCCAAATTCAAACCACACTCTTTTGATTGGTACCCGTAAGATTTATGTAATTAAACTACTGCCGCACGCTTATATTAGATAGTCTCATATTAAATTTTCTTCCCCCAATTTTTTATCATTCCATATACGCACCCTCCACGGGTTGGAGTGCCACCTACATTTCGTAATTTTCCTGTTTTTCAGTTCATCATTCTTCGAACCAGTACCAGACACTCCCTCAGTCATTTTTCTATAAAAATAGTTTACTTAGGACTACGACAGAGTCAGAGACAAGTAAAACAGAAGAAACACACACGCTGTGATATACATTGAACTTGCCGTTTCGATGGTCGGCAACTGCCTGCTTGCTTCTATCGCGTTACAATTGATAACCGTCTATCTTCTCGGTAGTAGAAGTGAATAGCAATCATACAAAAAGTAATTACCGTAGGCGGGGGAGCCGATGGTGCGTATATGGAATGTTCCAAAATGGGGGGATCAAAATTGAATATGAGCTATCTAATACAAGAGTGTGGCAGTAGTTTAATTGCATAAAACCTTTGGGTACCAACCAAAAGAGTGTGGGTTGGAATCCCACCTGCCATTGTGTGACCCAATATATTTACATCGTAATATTCTAGTTCGTTCAGTTTATCATTCTTCGCACAAACACTCTCTCACTTTCCTATAAAAAGAGCAATACATTGTTGAAGTGCCGCCTTTGTAGCCTCGAGCTGCGACACTGGTCTAGCAACCAGGTCTCTTCATCAGTATCTTTTTAAAACTTAAAGCTCTTCATTATTTATTCATGTACTACTTTTGCTAAGACGCACAGTTTAGTCCAAAACAATACAATAGTGACAAAAATGCTAAAAGTAATAGGAAACAAAAAATGTTTCGCTTTGGAATTATTGTGTTAACGTAATACAAAATTTACAAAAGTGTTAAAAGCGATAAAAATTATACCAAAGTCGTCCTGATGTCACAAAAATGAACTAAAACAGAACAAGCATTAACACGAAAAATAAAACTATAATGCTGGAAGTTACTTATTTAAACATACTTTTAACTTAAAAAATTGAATAAATGATTCTAACTGCAATCATAACACTTAAGTGGCGCAAAAAATAAGTTTTATAAAAATGCATCGTAAGTTAAATAACAATGACATAAACTGAAATTTGCGTCAAAATTGACATGAAAGTTCATTAAATTGTCATAAAAGTAAAGCAAACAAAAAAAACAAATCCAAAATAATACAAGAAAAGAATTGAATACAAGAAAATGTCAAAAATTATAAAAATATAGTGTTTTACTACTAAAACGACACAAAAATACTCCAAAACTGACAAGTATTACAAAAAACAAATCATGAATATAGAATAAACTGCATAAATGGTACGAAAATGTTATAAAAATTACACAAACCAAAATGACACTAAAATAGAAACAAAACAGAACATTACTTCCTTTCCTTTATTGGCGACGGTCCGTTATCGATGGGAATTTCTTCAAGTAGTGCCTGCAACTTGTGGTTCATACGCCTACCTCACTCTCCGCTTGGTTCGACAGCTTTGTGCGGCTTTTTCTGGAGCCTCTTCTTACCATATATTTGGTTTTCGACGCATTGTCTCCTAAGGTTTCATTAGTCATCCTAAGGTTTCTAATAATGATGGCAAGGTCGTCTGCAAAGGCTAGGAGTTGGTTACTCTTGGTGAAGTTCACACCTTCAATAGTAATATTGTATAACATACAGGACATTCCAGGAGTGAGAGTGTCCCCGATACGCGCACGTAGCACATCACTCGATCCAGGGTAGCTTTGATCAGCCGCGTCAGTTTGTCCAGAAAACTGTACTCGTGCATTATCTGCCATAGCTGTTCGCGTTCAACTGTATCGTATGCTGCCTTGAAATCCACGAAAATATGATGCGTGGGCACGTTGGACATTTTTCGAGGATTTGTCGGAGAGTAAAAATTTTATCCGTAGTAGCACGGGCCCCCATAAAGCTCGCCTGATACTGCCCTACGGATTCTCTTGCTATTGGGATAGACGACGCAACCAAATCTGAGGGAGCACCTTGTAGGCGGTGTTGACCCAATGAGGTTTAAAAAGGTGTGGCAGACGAAGACATTTGATGGTATTAGTAGCGAAAAATCAGCAAACGACGTCAAACTACAAAAACAAACCCTGTCGGACAATGGGGTTTGTTTTTGGAGTTTGACGTCACGCTTCATCGTGATTGGTCGATTTACGATTCTACCCACACCATGATGAAATTTCTTCATTGCACTAACACCACTTAACCAACTTTGCCACACCTGTATATATCACATTGGTGTTGACCAGCGTAATGCCACGGTAGTTGCAGCAATTTACCCGGTCGCTCTTTTTGTAGAAGGGACAGACTACACCCTCCAGCCACTCCTTCGGAAGTTTATCCTCTTCCCAAATCCTGTAAATTTTTCAGTGAAATGACGTTGCTAGCGGTTCTTGGCCATTTTTGTAGAGTTCTGCCGGGAGTCGTTTCTTTCCGGTAGCTATATTATTCTTCAGCCGACTGATTTCTCGTCGAATCTCTTCGACTCCTAGGTTGATTTCCGTTGCGTCGGCTATATCGCCGTTGAGGTGCTCATCGAAGAACTGTTTCCACCGTCATCGATTCTGCGCCGAACGAACTATGATCCTCCAGTACAGTCAGTCCTGGGCTGCCGTTCGGGCTGACGGTGCGTCGTCCTCGACAGTGCACATCCATCGGATGCGGGGCCTGTACCGAAGTATACGGCCTCTGCCTGGTTCTCTGTGGAAAATAGTTTTGACCAATCTTTCATCGGGTATTCTGGGCACGCGCCCAGCCCACCGCTCGCTACATTGTACTACCTTTACTATATCAGCATTTATGCTCGTGGTTCATGCGTCTGCGCTGCACTTCGTTTTCCATTTTCCCACCAAGTGTTGATCGCAGATCTTTATGCTCAAAAATCCCAAGCCCTCTTCGGACAGTTTCCTTTTTGACTCATGTCCGTACAGGGATCACCGGGAGGACTAGTGATCTGTAAAGCGCCAGTTTTGTGAGAATTTGTAAACTACGGGACTTCAGCTGGCTACGCAATCCCTAGAAACTGCTGCATATCGTTCCACATCTAGCTCCGCCTCAGCACCAACACCAGTGGACTGTCAGCAACCACGTACTTCGTTTTGGCGGTGTTAATGGTAAGTTAGTCCCAATCTCGTTGCTTCCCCTTTAAAATGCTTAAAGGCCTCTTCTACTGCTCTACGGTTGATTCCGATGATATCGACGTCATCCTCAAAACCCAGAAGCATGTAAGTTTTTGTGATGATAGCATAGTTCCTTTCCACATTTGCTCTTCGTACTGCACCTTCCAAGGGAATGTTGAATCGCAGGTTAGAGAGTGCATCCCCTTGCTTCAGTCCATCCTACGCCACGAAAGCGAGGTCTCAATGTCGCACGAATCAGCGTAATAAGTTTCGTCGGAAAACCATGTTCTAGCACAGTGATGACCAAGCTGCGGCTCTTGAATATGGTCCTTGCGGCCCGCGGACTGGTTTGATGGATGGTGGACGGGAACTATAGGTTGAATTTATTAATGTCAGAAGTCATTTCGGGCAGCGGATCTATTGAGGAGATCTGATTTAGCACGTATTATGCTTACACCGTGGCCACCACTGTTCTAGCCTTATTTGCTACAGCTCATTTGGTTTGATTGAATCGTACGCCGCCTTAAAGTTCACAAACAGATGATGAGTCTACAAGTTATACTCGCGGAACTTGTCTAGTAACTGGCACAGAGTAAACATCTGATACGTCGTGGAGCGACTCTCATGAAAACCAGCTTGGTAGCTCGCCGACGAAGGACTCCGCTAACGGTCTCAGTTTACAGAACAGTAACAGAACTTCCTAACTTTGAAAATTCATACCTTTTGAACCTCTGGACCGATTTTGAGCATTGATGTGGCAAATGCTTCTAGAAAAATACCGAAGTAGAGCTAAAATTTAGGAATCTGCGAAAACATTTACTAATTTTTTTTGTATTTTCTGGATAAGAACGTAAAAACTCCTTTGTTTTTATATTTTTGTTTGAAAGCATAACATGTTAATGAATTCGGGACCAACAATTTTTTCTATTGTTTTTGAAATACAATTTTTTTAAGAAACAAAAGTGTTAGAATCCAATAGAGACGCATGTTTTCTTTTTAACGGCAATCAAAACTTATATTTTTGGTAAAAACGAACTAGATACATCGATTTCTTTGCACGAGAAATCAACTCTTTAATATTTTGTTAGAAAGTGGAGATCTTTTAATCTTAACATATGAAAAATTCTTCGATGTAAAAGTTACTGCTTTTTACATTTTTAACGGAGCAATTTTGCAATAATGCAATGGAGATCTCGAATCATAGTGTTTTGCAGGCGACACCAGGTAACAAAGCACCATGCGCCTCCATTGCATTATCGAAATTTTGTTTTTAGAAATATTTATAAAATCATCAAAATTCTTGTCTATCAAATAAACGTTGAAGTGATTAACTTAATGTTGTACGACTGGAAATTTTGTAATGGTGGTTGATTTTTCCAAAATGCCATCAACTTTTCTTGTATTTAAGTCTCCACAAGGTTTTGGATTTATTTTGAAAAAATCCTATTAATTACTATAACTGTCTCCTTCGGTTGTCCAAACCCTTATACGGGTTATTTAGCTAACCTTCTTCCCGGTTATCCGGGCGGTGGTGATGCACCGTAAAATGTGTAGAAAATTCCAACTAGAGCAAACAGTCTCAACTCAATCCGGAAAACATGTAATGGAATCGTTCAAGAAGCGGAAAGATAAAAATCTGCCAGACAGCGAGCGAACGATGGAATTAGACAAATGGCAATCTTCCCATTGCTGCCATCCTCCGTTTCTTCCGCTTCTGCTGCTGGTACGGCAAGGCCTCATACGCAGCATATACCTCGGCTCGGTAGCGTTCCGGCTAGGCCAGCTATGAGCTTCGTAGCTACATGACGGGGAAGCGTAAGTCTCCGTTTTCAGCGAATTTAATTGCGGAGTTCTTTTTTTTTCGCCAATGTACGCGCTCGAGCGCAAAAAATGAATCATTCATCGAGCGGTTTTTTTTTGCTTCTGCCTATACAGGTTCCAAATTGGTGCTAATTGCGCCTGCCAGGAGAATTAGATGTTTTGATCATATTAGATTTGAACCATGTAACCAGTTGTTTATTGTTGTATTTCTTTCTGTTTATTTTCAGGTATGTATTGCCGCCGGACAGCTGACAACATCGGCTAGGGCTACCAACTAACTATTCAAAATGAAATTTTGTTTTTAAATTCTGTCACGTACTAAAAAGCCTCTATTATCGCCATCAGACAAACATTAAAAGGAAAGTATGAACGAATTAAAATTTCAGCAACGTGTCTAGAACAATAGGATCCAACATTAATACACCTCTGGGTTGGCAGTGCAAAATTTGCACTGAACTGGATAGCAAACTATACCGGTGTGAAATTTTGCTTTCCGCTCAGATTCCAACGTCTCTCTTCGCCGCCCGAAAAGTACCGCTCCACAAAACTAGAGACCCCAGGAGTAAAGTAAAAGCGTAGAGCAAACAAAAAAGTCATAAATCTGTCTCTTTTATGTACGCACAGTTAATTTCAAAACTAGCTGTAATTTATTTGCGTAACGACATACATATACGGCGAATGAGCTCTCGGAAGATTATCCACAGCATTATTTTTCAAACCGAAACACGGTGGGTGTGCTTCGCCGTAGAAACGTACTAGAATATGAAGCACGTCGTTTTCAACATTCAAAAAACAAACAGTGAGTTTTCTATTGTTCAATAATTGACTTTAATTTTGTTGCAAAATTCGAGATTATCTCGGTAATGACTTTGCGCTTTTCCCCGAACATTATCAACCCCCTCGGTGTCATCAATCTTTTTGCACCACTCCAATATCATCGTGAACTGCACAACAAGCTGAACCGCATTTGATAATGTAGTCAGCCACAGTGCACAAAGTGAGCATCAATAAAATTTATTGAACTTGTCATATGACACAAAGGGTTCCATTCTCACACACTCTAGTCTAGTGTCGTCGGTCGTACGATATTAAAATTTAAACGCAACGCAATTCACCGGCGAACTTTACAGCTACAGAGCCTTTCTATCTCTTTCGGTTATGCGAATCGATATGCACCGTTTAATATGATGCATTTTATACGGTGATTATATCGATCCGCTTGGCGGAAAGTCAGCTGTCGGGATTTTCACCACTCGGGATCCGTCCGTCCGTCTGACGTCAGCATTATCTTCGATTCCCCAAAAATCCCGCTTGAGTGGTTTGCCTGCAAAAAAGATTGATATAATGGATGTTCTAGCATTATGGATTGCATTTTTTTTTTTTCATCATGAGCCGATAACATTGAAACTCAGTTATTCGACGTCTTCGCGAAGAAACTATTGTTGGAAGTCATGTGCGAGGGGCCGGGCATAGGATTTTTCTCCGTTGTTAGCGGGTTCAAATGCACACATGTTGGATCGCGAAGAGCTTCTTGAGTTGGGGATTTTGTGGCCAGACAAATGTTGAAATCGTGTTTCTATTACCAAACTTGTCCGCCAGCCACGCCAGTGAGTGGTGGCTGGTGGATTCGTATAAGATGCGGTTAGGATATTGTTCCACCGACCGTCATCATACGTATAACGTCGAGCCGTCACAATCCAAAACGTTTGTCTACTACGGAGCCGGACCCGTTGGAAAAAAACTGCTTGCTGCCCAATGCTTGCTCCGGACCGCCACAGTACATGCTGTTTTAGGTGTTCCCACAAAGTTCTGCACAGCGTGTATGTCGCACGTTAATTGCATTTCTAGGTCTTCTATTCGACAGTGTTGTCACTCGTTTCGTTGTGACCGAAGGACATACCGAACCAAACCGTCCGTACGTTCGTCCCCGGACTTGTGTTCGAATGCACAAAAACGAGCAGTTTCGTTCCGCAGCACCCGAATTTGATGAATTTTATAGCACCCATAGTGCAGGGCTTTCCGAAAATGAAGATTTACGGTTCATTTAAAATGGTAACGTTTTTCGCTTTTGTTTTTTACCTAGCCCCCGTGGAAAGGCTTTAGTTTCGTTTTGAATAAAACGAGCCTTTTACGAGTTCGTATAGCAAAGTTACAAATATATCAGTAATTCTATAAAAAAAGGGTGTTTCTATTTTGATCAAAACTTATGTGCTCGTTCCATTCAAGAAAATTTGAGAACCTTTTTTTATTATTTGGTGCTTAATGTGCCTCATTTGCAGCAAGGATGGTACCAAAACTCATCATCTTTGCTCATTTTTGTCGTAAATTCACAACTCTTGAAATTCTGAACCGATCTCAACGATTTTAGTGTTCTGTATTTTACCTAAAAACTGAGATTTTTAGGATAAAATATCAAAAATCGAGAAATACATAGGTTTTGTTTTTGAGACATACATTTTTAAAGTTGTATTAATGCAATGAAGACGCATGGTATTTTGTTTTTACCTGGTATAATATTGCTACTATATTTTCCAAAGCTTTTTTCTGCAACAAACACACAAAATTGACATTAAATCTAAAATATTCTAACAGATGCGGAGATTTCTGAAAACATATTAGTAAATAGCAGCCGTTTCTAGATATAACGAGACAATGTGGAAAAAGCAGATCTGCACACTGGTAGGGAGATTTAGCTTTGGTTCATTGCTATAGATTTACCAACGAATTAGCGAATAACGCACCAGCAGCAGCATAGCACAGTCATAACGGTTGTGAGGTAAAGCAATTTGGATGAATTATGGAAGCTTTAATCGAGTTCACCGGTAATTTATTTTACGATCTAAGCAAAGCATTAGGTTGTAACGCTTTATTTCATTTTATTATTTTTTTTTCAGTTTCAAAGCCATTTTATTTCAATTGTTGGATATTGAATAATTTGATTTCGTTGCACGTGTACAGTCAGATTAGTTACGGGGAAATAAAATGGAAATAGACTGATGTAAACCAATAATAGCATACAGCAATAGACATTATTTTTATGTCACGAACCAATTTCTAGTTTGAATTTTTGAAAAGGGCGTTCTTTTAGGGTTGTCAAAAAGGTGATAGTCAATAGGAATTAACTGTAATGAAATCTGCAGTAGCTAATCAGTGGTAGTCAGCTTTGATATTTTTATTTAAACGTAATCATCTGCACAAGATTTTACGAAGGTACAAGATTTGAACGGGTTGTTACCTAATAAAGAACAAAAAAAAAACAGAATATTCATTTCACAAAAATTGGTTTCACTAGAAGCTAAATCTGGAGTTCCACAAGGCTGTCATTTAGGATCGTTACTTTTCATTATCTATGCTATTCTATTAAGAGGCGCACTTTTTTTTACCAAATTTACATCTACAATCTACATTAATAGAAAAGTACGAACAACTTTCAGTCACTAGCGTACCCAGACACAAACAGATAATAGGACACCTGCCTTCAAATTTGGACTTGAAATTGAAAGCCTTATATGGTATTGAGTCTTAAGTTGGGTTTTAGACTGGAATTAAATTAGATTTGAAATCGGACATGGACCTGGATTTGACAATGGTTTTCTAATGGGGCTTAACTTGTACTTTAAATTGGACATGAAATTGAAGTTGAGATTTTACTCAACCCACTCAAAACTAAGAGTTTGAAGTTGAAATCAGGCTTGACTTTACGAATTTGTGGTTGAAACTGGATAAAAAAGGGACAAGAAATTTAAAATTGAACTTAAAATTGAAGTTGAAACGGAACTTTAAATGGGACATGAAATGGGACTTGAAACGGGACATAAAATAGAACATGAAATGAGATATGAAATTGGACTTAATATTGAACTTAAAGTTTTATTTGTAATTAAACTTGAAATCGGAGTTGAATTATGACTGGATATTTTGCTTGAAATTGGAATTAAATTAGACTTAAAAACGGACATGGAATTCTACTTGAAATTGAGATTAAAATGGGGCCTAAATTTTACCAGAACTTGAACATATTTAGACTCTTTTTACTTAAAATTGAACTTGTAATTGTTATTCGATTTCAAACCGACTTTGCAATTGACGTCAAATTGAACTTGAAATTAAAGTTGTTAGGGTAAAAAACGAGTTAAGCAGTGTCACCTATTTTAATCAGTTTAAAATAAATGAGCCGAAAATGCACTTTTTTATTCATATTTTCAAAATTTTTTGACAGGAACATCTTCACAAATCACTTAACCATAGATTTAATTCATACAAACACAATTTACTGGGTTTCCGACAAGAAATATGATGAATTAAAAATTGTTGTCCAAAAACATACATTTTTCTGCTGCTGAAGGCAATCACCACCGCGCTACTAGCCAATCCATCACATTTTTCAACACTGATTACAACCACTCTAAAAGTCAAGCACTCAATTGTCACATACCATATTATTCACTACCTTTTTTCTATTATCTAAGGTTTTGTTACTAGCCAAAAGTTTTATTATTTTATAACAGAACTGAAAATAAAATCTGAATTGACGGAACCTGTTCTGCAGTAGCAGCAGCTGCAGCGTAGCTCATGAACTATCGTGTTGCCAAGATACTGTTTTGTTTCTGGAAATAAAAATTATAGGTTTGAAATTAACTGAAACCTCCAATGGTTAAAACGTGGTTCAATAGTTTCTAGAGAAATGTATGTTCATAATTAATTTTTCTTTATTGAAAACAATAGAAGAGACAGCTTTTTCAATAATTTTCGAAGATTTTCTCAGTGATTTAATGAAGCAACGATGTGTTTCAATGTTTTTTGCTTTGACAACACCGTTCTTGGGTCGGACCGTGTGCACTGCTATGTTTGCCTCTTTTGTTCTCCCACCATCCTTATGAACAGCGAGTGAGACGTCAAACTTGCAGTTTCCCATAAGAACACTAGAGAATAAAAGAGACGACGAATACCGTTTGCCGAACTACGGTGCGGTGAGTGTATGCCCCGAAAAACAATTTAGACGGAACACGAACTTACTGAATAGGAGGAAAAGTACGAGGGATTTTATAAAGGGGCGTATAAAAATTCAGATTTCAACTTAAGGGTGAAAATATGTTCGGTCTGATCAAAATTAGTTCCATCGCTCCAAGTTTTAAAGCAAAAAATCAAAAGTTTAGCTCAACAATAGTGTCTTCCAATGGTAACAGCTTGTAGAACTAAAGGTAGCAAAAAGATTGGTATGCTGATAATCCCCCACTTAGTCATCCCATCGCTTGTAATAAGGTAAAACAATCAGTGACCCACTTAGACTGCTTAAAACCGGTTCTTTATCCTAGTTGAATTCGGGAATTTAGATTAAAATTTGCTTTTGAAATGTCAAGATCAAAACGAGACTTTAAATAGGACATAAATGGGATTTAATTTTTTTTTTAATTAGAATTCGAGATCACTGCACGAGGAATCATTTTATTTTACATTGCATTTAATAGAGAAGATGGGGCACGTGTCCTAGTAAGCCCCAACCAGGGCACTTATAGAGGTTTGTTTTTTTATTTCGGCTATAAACGGTCTTGACCTAAACTATTTTGGAAAGCTAAACTATTTTTGATGCGTATACGGGAAATGATAGAATTGGAAGAATAAAGCAAAATTGGGTATTGGACCACCCATTATAACGGACGGGAGTAGTTTAATGAGTAAAACATTCGGGCACCAACCAATTAATCATTCTTCGCATCAGGTATATCGTCCCGTTCAAAAATAAATTTAGTGTTCGGGTAAAAATTTTAAAAGACCTACGAATAAACTTTAGCGTTTAAATTGTGTCTTTAATTTCTAGGAAAGCTCAGCTGGAAAAAAATGGTTGAAGCAAGTTATGCCCACCATACTCGCATACCCTGCATTATCGCTGCTTCAAGTAACTTACTAAGACTGAAATAAATCTACTATTGGATTGTATATTTTTATACTAATCGCAGGAATGGACAAGATTGATTTGGCCAACGGCAACTGTCTATTTTCGCACAGAACAGATTAAATGGTCTCTTGATATGCAAATATTGGTGGTACTGTTGCACAGTGGGACGGTTTTAAAAATAGTGAGACATAAGTATTAGCATCGAAACCTTAAGACATAGCATAATAGTTGCTTCAGAAAAGTTTCTTCTTTCAAAAAGCACTTTCTAGTGATGAAAAACTATTCGAACTTTAGGGTGTCCCCAATCAGATACAAAAAGTATTTTCCCTATTTTAAGTCAGAAATGATTGTTACTCACAAAAAAGTTGTAGCTAAACTATTTTCAAGAAGCTTTGTTGAATGCTGAAGATTTATATCTCTTACATGAAAGAAGTTATAGAGTCAAACTCTTAGGGACACCCTTCAAAAGAGTTTTTTCGATCTAACTCTTTAATAGCGCTTCGCATGCTTTTCAAATGTGCTAAGAAATTATTAATCACATTAAATTGCACATTTTCGTCGAAGACAGTAGAGCTCTATCTTTTTCCCTTTAGCAGCTATAACTCTTTTGAAGGGTGTCCCTAAGAGTTAGGCTCTATAACTTCTTTCATGTAAGAGATATAAATCTTCAGTATTCAACAAAGTTTCTCGAAAATAGTTTAGCTACAACTTTCCTGTAAGTAGCAATCATTTCTGACTTAAAATAGAGAAAATATCTTTTGTATCTAATTAGGGACACCCTAATGTCCGAATATTTTTTCACCACTAGAAAGTGCTTTGTGAATGAAGAAACTTTTCTGAAGCAACTATTATGCTATGTCTTATGATTTCGATGCTATTACTTATGTCTCACTATTTTTGAAGCTGTCCCACTGTGTGTTGGTCCGTGCCTCAAGGTGGTACTGTTGGTCCGTTGTTATTTTTGATACAAATCAACGACATTGAGAATTTCAGTTTAAGAAGGATACCAACGAGTTTTTTGAACGATACGACATTATTTAACTCTTGCACTGATACTGCAGTGTGAAATTGTCAATTATGACTTGAAATTTCTTTCATATAATTTTGAAGCGAAATTTTTTTCATTTGACCTAACAAAAACGCAAAATATATTATATTCGATTCATCTATTAAGACACCGCCAACTATAACTCTATCTTAATTATTTTCGGCGCAGTCCCAGTTTACACCCATTGGCACACAAAAACACTCTTTGCGTAGCACTCAGTGTAAACCGGGAGTACACCGTAAATACAAAATATGGAGCTATACTTCATTCAACAATTTTCTAGAAAATAAAACCTCTATAAGTGTCTCATAAACAACTTTTTCAAATTTAGCTTGGCTGAGGTTGCAAATAAGTAATAAGTAAATAAGTAAACTCGGAGCACAACGAGTAGGACAACCCTTACTTCTTCGACCAGCATAGAGCTGGGGAAACTTGCCGTATCAACAATTCCTCATCACTGTACTTAGTCCTTGGTTACTTGTTGAACGTTTCGACACACGCAACTCGGCTTCAGCCTGTTCGAGCCATCTAGCAGAGTGGCCCCTCTATTCCTGTTGCTGGTGGGGTTCGCGAAGAGAACGGATGTCACTACACAGTCGTCTGGCATCCTTGCGACGTGGCCGGCCCACCGTAGCCTCCCGCCTTTGGCCCGGTGTGTGATGGGAATCTCTCCAAGTAGTGCCTGTAGCTCGTGATTCATACACCTAAGTCACTACCCGCTTTTCGTTTGTACTCCGCCAGAAATAGCCGGCAACAACATTCATTCAAAGTGCACGTATGTCTTCCGTAAGCAAAGTTACTGTCTCAAGTCCATAGAGAACTGCCGGTCTGATTAGCATTTTCTCCATCATCAGCTTTGTGCGGCTGCGATCTAAGCGTCTTGCGGAGAAAAAAGTAGGTTAGACTTCCAGCTTGAATGCGTCGTTGAATTTCCTTACTCGTATTATTGTCGGCGGTGACCAGAGATCCCAAATATACGACAATAGTCAATAGTCACTGTCCGTGAGAAGCCAACATTGTTTTCTCTGGAGCCTCTTCCTACCATATATTTGGTTTTCGAAGCATTGATTTGTAACCCTATCCTTCTTTTCTTCGTTTTAAGTCTGCCGTAGATTGCCTCCGCCGCCCAAGGTTTCAAGTAATGATGTCGAGGCGAAGTCGGCGAAGGCTATAAGTTCGCGACACTTGCTCGTTCCTCTCGTTGCAATGCCGCTCGCCGGATCACACCTTCAGCAGCGATGTTGAAGAACATACAGGACATCCATCCTTTGCTGCAACCCTCTGCGCGGTTCAAAAGGACTCGAGAGTGCTCCCTACACACTCTGATGATGCGTAGGCACGTTAGGCTTCTGATTGCCGCAATAATTACAGCAGTCTAGCGGATCGTCCTGTTTGTAGATGGGACAGACTACACCTTCCATCTACTCCTCCGGTAGTTTCTCCTCCTCCTAAATCCTAGAAATCATCCAATGAAGTGCCATTGCTAGCGATTCTTGGTAATTTTTGTAGAGCTTTACAGGGAGTCGGTCCTTCCCGGTGGCTCTATTATTCTTCAGCTAACGAATTTCTCGCCGGATCTCTTCGAGATCGGGATCCGGCACACTGTTGTCGTTTGTAGGCATTCTTAAGTTAACTTCCATGCTATCTTTTTATGTTATATCATCTTTGAGATGCTCATCGAAAAGCTGCTTCCACTTGCCGACCACCTTCTCATAGAACTTGCACATTTCCTTAGCCAGGAATTGTTGTTCTAGCCCTACACGATCTCTGTCCTCCTTCTGATTGTTTTTCCTCCACAGGATCGTGGTCAAATCATTCCGCGCTCGTCGATTTTATCGATTTTAGCAGTCTACGCAATATATTTTTGGCCTCATATCGAAGTGTCATCTAGTCTACCATTCTTCTCATCCACCAAACGTTCATCCACTTTTTAATAAAATAGTTTACGTTGGACCGCGACATAGTCAGAGACAAGTAATACAGAAAAACAAACAAACAAACAACCTTGCATACCGGGAATTCCACGTAGAATTTTTAAAATCAATAATTGCAGATGCTCAATTTTGGTTGAATACTTTATAATAATATCAATTCCTGTATACTTCTAAAAGACAGAACAGATGTTTAAAAAAGTTTTTAATTGTTACAATTAAACGATGTAACCCGGTCAGGCTTAATTCGAAATCAACCCGCTCTAAACGTGCTGGATGATTTATTGTCTAGAGATAGCATGATGGGTACATGGGAAGTTTGAATGCCGCTGTTAGCTAAGTGCATGCTGCGTTGTTGCGTTTGTTGTAGGTACACACCATCTCTGCCTATAATTTAGCTCATATTTTCGATTTCAATCTACGAGAGCTACGTCATTTCCGCTAGTCCCACCAAGCAGCAGCACAAATTGTCCCAGATGGAATCCGCCGAAACCCAAAATGGTCCGATCCTTTGGATCGGTTCCAAAATTTCGAAAGTCTCGAGCTCGAGCTAGCTATTGTGCGCCTAGCCTAGCCTACACTAGCCTAGCTAGTGAGCGCCACAATAAAAAGCCGATGAAACACTCCGTCTAATTGCAGTGATTTGCATTTTCTATCTTCGCTTTTGTGTTCCTTTACTATAGCAAAGAAGAACAAACACTTTCATAATACGATCGATGCTGCGCGGCACGGCGCACGAATCGAAACGCGAAGGAAGGTAATTAATTCACCTCTAAAAGCCGATGATTGATTTTTAATTACAGAGCTCCAACGCTAGTCAGCAGCAGTACAACAGGTTTGCTTTATGCCGAGGCCCAAACAGTAGTAGGTAGGTACCTGCAAGTAAAGTGGCTCGAGACGGAAAACCTGCTGGTGGTTGGTGAGTCCGAAAGAAGTCTGAGCTGTTGACGAACCGCTCGAGGAAAAGTAATGGTAAAAATGATATCGCACAGCTGTGTTCGAAAAATCGTTCAGAAATGCTGAATTGCGCAATCCCTCGGGCTAGCCATCAGTGTCGGTCGGTCGTTTACGCCCTTGGTGGACCCTTCGGCATGACGGTGATGGCCGTGGTGGTGGTGATGATGATGGTAATGGTGCCTTCTCACAAGCAAATGCAGCAGAGTTTACATGAAAGAGTACTTTTCTCGAATGATGAGAACACAGCCCGCGGTGCTACTATGTATATAGTAGTATTGAGAAGACACAGAGAATTGTTTGGACGGGAACAGTAAATTGCTTTTTCCGATACTTTTTTTCATGTACCTACAACAGACATGCACATCTATCCAGATAGTCAAGAAGAACGGGCGAAAATTGAGAGAAATTTTTCCGAAGGTTGCAAACTATTGATGCGCAATTTAATAATGTGCATAACATAACTGATAGCATACAGAGAACTTGTTCCGGTTGGCTTGACTTATCTTGTAGAAATTAGTTTTCATGGACAAAATCCATCAATTAAAGTCGAGAATAATGACAAAATAGAGAATATATTTTAATTTTAAAAAAGTATGACCTATTTTCCGGTTTAGCACTAATTGCAACACGCAGAAAAACTTACCCATTTGTCTTAAACGAAGGTAATTAAACTTGTCTTAATAGGCTGAGAGAACCCACCGCAAAAAGTCACATTAATTATTCGCCCGAAATGTGAAATGTGTCAACTAGTTTTCTCAGACGAACCGATCTCACTCTCATCCAGTCTGAACCGTTCTTCTCCCACCGAGATTAACTCGTACAAAACTCATTACTTTTCATCTTCATGGCAATCCAATCCGAACTAAGCACTTTGCCAACTAACCATCCAGCCAGCCAAGCCAAGCCAAGCCAGCAAGCAAGGCAGGCAGGCCACGCGTTGCATCGAGATATGCATGTGCATCATCCAGATTAGACTGATTTATTGCGCGGAGTGCTCTCTACGGGCTCCCACCGAGATTTATGGCCGCTCGGCAGCTGCCTGCGGGACCTGGGGGCCACAACGGGGAAGCAAAACAAATATTGCACCGGCAAGAAGAGAGCAAGGGGCCAGCCAGACCTGCACAATTTAATCAACACTTTAGAAATTAAAATCCCTTTCTGGTGTCCTCCCGCCCCATCGTTGCTCACCATGCTTAGCGGCTGTGAGCACTTGTTTTGGCATTTTGGGTAAAATTTATGGCTAAGAATTAGACTTCTTGTTTGTCTGACCAGGTAGGTGCTACGATCCGAAAAGGGATCCACACTGCGGCAGTCAGTGTGGGTAACTCATATAAATTTCATTTTCATTCAATGTTACAACATTGACCCGGTTAACCAATCGCCTGAATCACGTCGACGAAGATCAAGCGACCGGCACTCACCAACACTGCTACTCTGCACTCGCTAGGCTAGCGCCATGCATGCGCGTGCTTTAAATGCACTTACTGCACATTACAGAGGTGCACCAACAGAGGCAGCAGATGTGATATGCGTGTGATAAACTATTGCACGCCATGCCTTGCGCTATCAGTGGCGAAGAATCTTCGATCCAAGTTTGTGCCGCCTGCCCGTAGTCTGGCGACGACGGTCTCGTGTGTCTCCGCGGTGTCGGCAAGCGGATTGTTGTCACTTCACTCAGTAGAATCGCCACCGACGTCGACGGCGACATCCAGAACTCCACTACGTGACAGTATCTGAGCGTGCGATAGTGCAGTGCAGCGACTAGGGCTATCAGTGAACAACGATCGACTACGCACCGTGAACTCGGCAGGGATGGTAGCGCTGCACGATGCTACTGGATCTACGATAGACGACGCGGTAGTAAATGATTGGGATGGAGATGTATAGGTTACCATTTATTATCCATGCTACGGTAGATCTAATCAAAATGATTGGTAGTGTGTGAATATAAAAGAGCATGTCATAGCTTTGCAAGGTCGAATTCGTGGTAAGGATATTGCAGTTCAAATAAATGAAACATTTTAATCACTATGATTTTCAACAAAACTACAAATAAGCACTATTCATTGGAGCTATATTTTAAAACAATAGGTTGGCTAAAAACACACATGCATGTCGAAAAATAAAATTACCGCACATCAGTGCAATACTTCAATTTAAGTGTTGCCATATGAATATATTTATACATATGAGGGGGTGAGAAGGAAAGGAGTGTAAGTGACAAAATTGAAAAAATCGAGATGCTAGAAAATTCACGTCAAAATTTTACCGTTTAATGACTTTTTTTAGTATCATGAAAAAAACTGCAAAATAAAAGTTGGATTTCACTTGGAAGGAAAGGGGGGTAAGTGCACTATATGAGCAATGCCAGCTCAACTAACAAAACGGTTTGTCTCGAATATTTTTTATTGGGATGAAATTTTGCTGATATGTTGGGCGCTATGCAAGGATTCATTTTCCATGAAACATAGTTATTTTCGTTGGGAGTAACATTTCAAAAAGGCGTATTTATAAATAAGATTTTTTTTAATATATCTTGAAAACTACTTATTTGTTAAAAATGACGTCAGTTGAAGGAAATTAAGTGTATTTTCGAAAAAAAAATACGTTGAAAGTAAAAACTTTGCAAAATCAAAATAAAAAGCATAAAACGTGAATTATCTCAAAACATGTCCCCTCAGATTCGTCTCATCTTTATTATGATAAGTTAAAACATGTTCTAAAATCTGGCGAAGAGCTACTAATGGGCACTCTTTCGGATTTTTGGTTTTATTCTAACGAATTTTTCAAAAATTTCCAAATTTTACTTATTTTTGTAAAATTTAAAAAGAAACAAATTCTTCGCATAACAAATTGAACAAATTACAGTGCTATAAGCAGGCTACCACTATGGCCGAGAATAATTGAACAAATTACGTCATATAAACTTATTTCTTAGGTTCAGTCGTTCTGAAGTTGGGCCATTACAAATATTTTATGAAGATTTTGATTTTAAGATGTCAGGCCACTGAAGGGGAGGAGGGGGGAGAAACGAACAATGAGATTTTTTTAATCAGGCAAATCAGGGATTACATACAATTCTAGGAAAATCGATGTCTAACGATGTTTCCATTTCCGAAAAAAAACGATCATGAGCTATGAGTAGCGCAAGATACAGCCCACACAAGTACATTACATGTACACTGTCACCACGCAGTACACTTCTGACACTTCTGTACTATTTTCCCTACTATCAGCAAGGCTGCTATTACTAAAACCATTTTCCCGAAGAAAGTAATATTTTTAGTTAATCATATCATGATATATAACGTATACGCATATACGCTAGCCCCGCCGATGACAAAATTCTGAACTATTTTTCATACCATCTTGAAGATGACAATCACTTGTATAAACTTCTCGAAGACTACTACTGTCTAGGTAATCAGTAGCGTAAGTTACAGCGTATACTGTAGTATTACATATACGGTAGCGCCACGTAGTGAGGTAATTCTGCACTATTTACTATACCATCTGCAAGGCTGCTATTACTCAAACAACTTTCCCTAAGAAAGTAATACCTTATGTTACATGGATTATAAGCAATAACAAATAAAACGAGTTCGCATATACACTAGCGCTGAGCGTTGAGAATATTCTGAACTATTTTCAATGTCATTTCCGAGATGACAGTCATTTGAACAACCTTCCCGAAGACTGCAACTTTCTAACTCGTCAGTAGCGTAAGATACAGCCTATACAAGAATATTACATCTGCACTAGCGCCACGTAGCGAGAAAATCCTGAACTACTGCTGCCTGCCCGCTAACCTACCTTTCAATGAAGACGATTGTAATATGATACCAAGATTTGCACTTGCACCCTTTTCACTCCAAGTGGTAATTCCCTATAATCGCTTGGAATGAAAGGGGTACAAGTGCATAACTGAGAAGGAAAGGGGTGTAAGTGCAAAAAACATTTTCAAAACTATCTTATAAATCCCGAAAATCAAAGTGGGTTTCAAAGATTTCAATAGAATTTAATAAAGTAAAGCCAGCACAACCATAGTGCGTCATTAGTTTTCTATTATATAATCTGACGAATTTTCTAGACGATGTTAACTTTGGATCTGATTTTCTCGAAATTTACTTTTTGTCACTTACACCCCTTTCCTTCTGACCCACTCATATGTTATTTTTACAATTTTTTTTATATATTGGTGCTTTTGCGATCCCATGTGGTAGTCGAAAATAACTGGCGTTTGTTTAGCACTATTTAAAATAATCAGCACAACAAAGCCGAATTACTTGTTCGAAAAACTTCTACCATTTCGAAGTAATCGGGCACGAAATTTCAACCTTCCTCAATTTAATACATCGCATTACGGTAATACCTGTTTTGTACGAGGCATTGCAAACTGGAATCTACTTCCTAATAATATTAAAGAAATTACTTCCTTTTCTAAATTTCGGAAAGAATGTATGGCATGGCATAACAGATGGGGTTAGACAGTTACAGATATTGGAGTATAGAAAGAATCAAATCAGAAACTTAGAATTATAGAAACAACTATGCGTTGACCTGAATGCAGAAATTAAAAAGGTTAATCCTTACTCTGTATGTATTAGATAATCTATACCTATAAAGAAGGATTTCTGTCTGTCTGTCTGTCTGTCTGTCTGTCTGTCCTGTGTTCCTTATAGAATCAAAAACTACTGAACCAATCGGCGTGAAAATTTGCATGTAGAGGTTTTTGGGACCAGGAAAGGTTTTAGTGATGGTTAGAGACCCCTCCCCCCACTAAGAGGGGGGGCTCCCATACAAATGAAACACAAATTTCTGCATAACTCGAGAACTAATCAAGCAAATAGAACCAAATTTGGCATGTGGGTGTTTTCGGTGACAAGAATTTATTCTAGGGTAATTTGAGACCCCTCCCCTTTTTATAAGGGGAATTATAACTCCTCTCCCCTTTAAGAGGGGGGGTTTCCATACAAATTTCCTCATAACTCGAGAACTAATCAAGCAAATGGAACCAAATTTGGCATGTGAAGGTTTTCGAAGGCAAGAAAATTTTCTATGTTGAATTAGGACCCCTCCTCACTTTAAGAGGGTGGGGCTCCTGTACAAATGAAATACCAATTTCCTCATAACTCGAGAACTAATCAAGCAAATGGAACCAAATTTGGCATGTGTGTGTTTTTGAAGACAAAATTTTTTTCTATGATGAATTGGGACCCCTCCCCACTTTAAGAGGGGGGGGGCTCCTATACAAACGAAATACAAATTTCCTTATAACTCGAGAGCTAATCCAGCAAATGGAACCAAATTTGGCATGTAGGTGTTTTTGGAGGCAAGAATGTTTTCTATGATGAATAAGAACCTCTCCCCACTTTAAGAGGGGGGGCTGCTATACAAATGAAATACAAATTTCCTCATAACTCGAGAACTAATCAAGCAAATAGAACCAAATTTGGCATGTGGGTGTTTTCGGTGACAAGAATTTATTCTATGGTAAATTGAGACCCCTCCCTCTTTATGAGGGGAATTTTAACTCCTCTCCCCTTTAAGAGGGGGGGCTTCCATACAAATTTCCTCATAACTCGAGAACTAATCAAGCAAATGGAACCAAATTTGGCATGTGAAGGTTTTCGAGGGCAAGAAAATTTTCTATGTTGAATTAGGACCCCTCCTCACTTTAAGAGGGGGGGCTCCTGTACAAATGAAATACAAATTTCCTCATAACTCGAGAACTAATCAAGCGAATTGAACCAAATTTGGCATGTGTGTGTTTTTGGAGACAATTTTTTTTTCAATGATGAATTGGGACCCCTCCCCACTTTAGGAGGGGGGGTCCTATACAAACGAAATACAAATTTCCTCATAACTCGAGAACTAATCCAGCAAATGGAACCAAATTTGGCGTGTAGGTGTTTTTGGAGGCAAGAATTTTTTCTGTGATGAATTAGGACCTCTTCCCACATTAGGAGGGGGGGCTCCAATACAAATTAAATACAAATTTCCCCATAACTCGAGAACTAATCAAGCAAATAGAACCAAATTCGGCATGTGGAGGTTTTTGGAGGCAAAAATATTTTCTACGGTGAATTAGGATCCTTCCACACTTCAAGAGGGGGGGCTCTACACAAATGAAATACAAATTTCCTCATAATTCGAGAACTAATTAAGCAAATGGAACCATATTTGGCATGTGGGTGTTTTTGGAGGCAACCATTTTTCCCATGATGAATTAGGACTTCTTACCTTTTTAGGAGGGGGGGGGGCTCCCATTCAAACGAAATACAAATTTGCTCATAACTTTAGAACTAATCAAGCAAATGGAACCAAATTTGGCATGTGAGAGTTTTAGATGGCAGAATTTTTTTTCTGTGGTGTATTACGACCCCTTTCCCTTTTAAGAGGGTGGGCTCCCATACAAATGAAATACAAATTTCCTTATAATTTGAGTACTAATCAAGCAAACGGAACCAAATTTAGCATGTAGGAGATTTTTGAGTCTTGAATTTATTTTATGATAGTTAGAGACCTCTCACCCCTGTGGTAGGGGGATATGGACTCTCATACAAATAAAACAGAAATTTTTGCGAAACTCAAAAACTAATCCAACTCGAGAAATTCGAGACTCTTCCATAAAACATTAATCAATAACAAGACCACAAAAACTATCTATAGTAACACTAGATCATTCAGGACGAGCCGGTCGCGAGTGTTGCCGGTGACCCGCCGTCGGAAGCGCCGCTCACTGGGGGGCTTGCAAAACTCGAGAAGTGACAAAGATCATCCGAGATTCATGATTTATGTACAACACAGGTTAATTTGTGGCAATACGAAGTTTGTCGGGTCAGCTAGTAATAAATAAAATAAAATAAAATAAAAAAAAAATACGATCATATCATCAAATATCATGACGGAACATTTTGGTACGCTGACAATCAGGCTAGTGCGTTGACACCAATAAACGAAAATATTTTGCAGTCTTATAACTTAAAGTAGCCGTCGATACATCTTACCACACAATATTGTTTTAGATCGTCAGCGTGAACGAATTTACACCGAGCAAAGTTGCAACATCGTTTAAAACTAGCATAAACAGTAAAGGTCCCAATTTACTCCCGTGGAGTACTCCATTCATGTAACCAAATGGTGATCAAATACAGGGGTTAGACAAAATGTTCGGGACAGGCAAAATTTTGATGAAATTGAAACGCCCATAACTTCCATAAAATTGGACATTTTTAGATGAAACCAATTGCATTCGACGGAGAAATCTTTCTAGTTTTTCTAAAATATTTCAAGATTCGTAATAGTTAGCGGACAACGGAGATATTCTGGGTTATCTGGGTCTGGGTCAAAAACTGATTTTTTTCATCACTTCTATCTTTTTCTGCCATGGAAATTTATTCATATTCATATTTTATCCCAAAACTAGATTTCATTTCCAGTCGATTGGTCGAAAAAGAACAGAAATCCGACGAGAAACAGCCAACGGCCATTTTCGTAAAATCACCACTAGTAACATCTATCGCTCTGGCCAGTTTAGGACATGACGCAAACCATATCAATATGAGCATCAAACGTTAAGGTTTGATGAGCCATTGACACTAGAAGTATTTCCAGGTCCGCAGCGTACCATGGCAACCCTGTAGCAGGTTCTAGGTACCCCGGCGGAAGTGGTCGTTTCAGAGAATATTCGAAATCATGACGATATGTGTGTCAAACTTCAGGATTTTCAACCCTCGTAAATTTTGGAAGTTTGACATCCATATAGGAATGGTTTTGGTCATGTTTTAAAATGGTCATAAAGGTAAGACATTACTGGCAACATTTCCAGAACTGATTTGACTAAAATGACCATATCTCGGATGTTTCTCGTCGGATTTCCGTTCTTTTTCGACTAATCTACTGCAAATGAAATCTAGTTTTGAGATAAAATGTGAAAATTAATAAATTTCCATGACAGAAAAAGATACAGGCGATTAAAAAAATCAGTTTTTGACATACCCTCAGACAACCCGGAAAATCCCCGGTGTCCGCTGACTATTGCAAATTTTGAAGTATTTTTGGAAAACTAGGAAAATTTCCCCGTCAAATGCAATTCGTTTCATCCAAAAATGTTCAATTTTGTAAAAGTTATGACCGTTTGAATTTCATCAAAATTTTGCCTGTCCCGATCATTTTGTTTCACACGTAGCATTCTATCGCTAAGGTTAACTCAGATGACGCAGTTTATGCAAAAGTATGCGATAGTCATTTCTATCAAAGGCTGCTTTCAGGTCAGTATAAACCACGCCAACCTGAGCTTTCGATTCAATTTGTGTGAAACAAGTAAACATGAAATTCAGTAAATTCGTGATAACAGATCGGCTAGACATAAAACCATGTTGGTCTGCATTATACATACCGTATTTTTAGTGGGTGAGACATTTCTGCCGATGCCAAAATCGAAGTCTCACTCTCACTTTTATTTGTTCTCTTCCATTGTGGAATACAGATGGGTATATTTAGCCTATCGAGCCGGTAACCCGAACAATATTCATGTTGAGACTCTATTTTTGGAGACTAGATTTTCATACCAATTGATTTGGTATACAGTGTGACACATATATATTCGAACAAAAATTATTTTATGCTTGCGACGGCATATACAGTTAATACAATCCAACTAATATCATGTGCGTGTGTCATCATGACGTAAGCCTTACTTGACGTAGTTTCATTTTCGTATTGTGTCTCGTTCGGTGTACACGTAACAATGTTCGAGTTACGGTCGTTGATAATAAATAAATTCCGAAATGGTGCTGCATACAGCACTATTTTTCGTAACCTCAAGCATCTCGGCATGAAAAGAAGATTTGCATACTATACAGTAAAAAGATTTGTCGAGGCGGGATCAGTTAAAAACCGTAAAAAAACGGGAAGAAAACGAAGCGTTAGAACTGCAGGGACCAAAGGGTTGTTCGAGAGCGAATTCGTCGCAGTTGCGACCGCCCCGCACGGAAAATGGCAGTTGAGCTGGATATCAACAGGGAATCTCTTCGTCGCAATTTGAAAATTAATCTGGATGTGAAAGCATTCAAAAAACGTAAAATTCATGGATTACCGGAAGGAAAAAAAACAATAACTGCTGGAAAGATGCAAACTGCTGCTCCATCGGCACGGTGATTCCGCAGTGATCGTTTCTGATGATACGTTGTTTGTTCTTCAAATCCCGCATCATGCTTAAAAAATGATCGGTTGTGGTCGGTTTCGATCATCCACGTTCCAAAGCACAAACGAAATATGTTACGATACCAAAATTAATCAGTGGTCATGATATGGGGAGGCATTTCAAAGAAAGGGAAGCTTCCTCTTGTATTTATTGGCAAGGGTGTAAAAGTTAATGCAAAATACTATCTAGAAATGGTCTTAGAACAAAATTTAATGTCTTACGTTCGGGGAATATATGGTGAAGAATATTACTGCTTTCAACAGGATGGAGCTCCTGCCCACACTGCCAATCTTATGCCCACGTGGTGCAAAGCCAATCTGACGGATTTCATATCGAAAAAGAAATGGCCGTCAAAAAAAACCTCTGGATTTTTGTACATGGGGGTACATGCAGCAGAAGCTCAAGGATTATAAATATCATGGATGAATTTATGTTAGGATACGGGAGGGTATTCCCAGCACGCTGCTAACTTCGGCATACAATACCTTTTTTGGCTACACTTTCCCAAATAAAAACTTTGCCGCTATATAACAATGTAGCACTCATAGGCTTTAATGTGTTTTGATTATTTTCATAAAAATGTAAGTAATTTGCTAAATTTTATTCAATAAACATCAAAACCACTGTTTTTCCAATAGCACGTAACCAGGCTGAAAAAACCAGCAGCAATCGCTTACGCGTATCCGCTCTTGAAGATGGTTTGGAAAACACACAATTATGATCACGTTTACGTTTACGTTCTAGAAACTAAGCAGCTGTGAATATGCTCTCACAGAACAATTCTACTTCTTTTCTATCACGGAAGAACACAAAAATTCCCCTCTGATATGAAAATATAAATCAATTTTCATTCACTAGCCATTAGCACCACTTTGTTTTTAATTCCAGCATATCGTGCGTTATTTACACTACTACCAATATGTGAGGCCTGAAACGCCTGAAACGCTTCTATCGTGTTGACATAGCTAGTATTTGAGTGACAACTACTTGCTTCTGGTGCTAATGTATATGAACTATTCAATGATACACAAGCGCCAGCAGCAAGCTGTTGTCACTGCAAAACTAATTATCTTCAATGAGGCCGGAATGTAGGCAACAGCGACACGTTATCCATCGGTCTCTCTTTTGATCTGTTCTTGCAAAGCATCTAATCCCTGTGCAGGCTATTTCGGCCGGTCGGATTTATAAACATAGACTCAACTATAGAAAATGGGCCCAATTAAGCCGCAGCGACTTCATCATTTTTCGCGACTATATTAACTCAAATTCAGTAGCGAATATAGTTTCAGCGTAATTCCTGAATATTGTTCAGGCTACCGCTTAATGGGCTGGAAATACCCTCCAGTACCCTAGTCATCAAAAAGGTATGGGATGACATCCGATGGAAGTAGTGCGTGCTGCATGCAATGACTTCAAAAAGCGTTTGAAGCGTGTTATCCAGGCAAAAGGCGATTCAATAGACCAATGATTGTTTGTTGCATTCTGTATCTATGGGTAAACAACTTCTAAAACTAAAATTCGAAACAAAACCTTCATTTACAAAAATATTTGAAGTTGTTTTTGTTCGAATATATGTGTCACACTGTATATCTACAAAAATCTATGAATTTGACTTTTAAATATTTTAAATGATGTGACACAATCAGTAACCAAAACATTTTTTCTATACATTTACCAGTATGCAGTGCCATGTCAGAATACCGTCGCTTCGTATTGTTTCTGCATCGAGAGAGCCTATATCTTGATGCGTTGAAACTAGGTTGAATACGTACATGATAATAACCAAACATTCTTATTTGCACTGTGACCAGTCGCGGAAAATGTCACAGTATAGAAATGACAGGCATTCGCCGCTGTTTTACTTACAGTGCTAGCTGGAATAGTATGGACAAGCGATAGAGAATAAAGTATAATTATTGATGCGTTTTTCACCTGAACTTTATGTAATGAAAATTGTTGCATTATGGTACGGTTTTGTGGCTGATCACTACTTTAAAGATCTTGTAAGAATAGATGCAGTAGAGTTCATTTTCAATTTTGGTAACGTTCTTCTTTGAATCCGCATTATTTGGGAAAGGGCTGTAGGCATACGAAAAAAGCAGCAAACGAGAATACCAAAATCCAGTACAGCTTTTGTCATGCATGGTGCTAGAATATTGAAGTGTGTCTTTGCCGCTCCGAAGTGTGTACGACACGACGAGCAAGCGATATATCGTGATTCTGGTATTTCTTCTTGGTGCGTGTGTACTAGAAATCTGCCGAAATCTGCTGGTCGCAAGAAATAATGTCAAATTTCTTCAGATTTTGGTCACCAACCAGTACATTTTACGTCCCTTGACACAACTTGCGTTGTGTCAAATCTAGGTTCATGGCTCAAGACGGCCTACCCGAATAAAAATGTATAGCAAAAAAACATTAAATTTCACTGTTACAAACATTGAAAAACTTCGAAAAACCACATTGAAACAGTGAAAATCTTTGTAAAAGTTACACTGAAGTTGCCATGAATATCACTGTTTTCACAGTAAATTTTAATGGAAACCACCAATTTTACAGCGAATAAGGGGGTGATTAAGTGATGTAACACTAAATTTTTCGGCTTTTTCCCATACAAATAAAAACCAAAAACAGTAAAATTTGTGGTACATTCACTATAAGTTTTACACTGTTTTACAACGAAGATACAATGAAATTTAAGATAAGTTCTGCAAAAAAAATGTAGGCTTTCGGATTATTAGGACAAAATAAAACCGGCTGATTAATTACGGTATTTCATGTTTTTGAAAAGGTATGATGACAATGAATTTGATAGGCTTCGAACTATTATGATTTTCGAGCCGCATTCATCGCTCATATTAGGAAAGTATTAGAGGTCAGTACACCTACTTAAACAAATTCCGTTTTTTCCCATTTACGCCTTATCTCTATCTGTTAGATCCTACCGACTCTTTATTTCATTACTGTCTTCTATCGTTCCCTCTGTCAATTGTAAACACCCTTATTCTTTTTTTTGTTCGAACATTCATTCGAAAGTTAAACCGATTCGTATTCTTGTTTTCGTTCGAATCAATTCGAACGTTCGAACGCCCCCTTCCTTTTGCTCATACGAATATGAGAATAGTGCTTCCCGATTCGTTCGAAGCAAACTATTCGTACGAATGCAGGATCCGGCTGTAAACAAGAATAAAGGTGAACATCTACCGTTATAAAAACTTAATTATATGCCTGACACCTCATTCGATGTCAAGACGTACACAACGAGGTTGGTCTATTCCATAGGAACGGAGTCTTTCCCCGAACACCCGCGTTAAGAATCGCGGCTAATATGTTGACAGACGAACAAGTAAGTCGCAAGCGCCTGCATAGTGTCGTCGTCCCGTCAGTAAAACGAATTAGATTAAACTTCTGGCTCGTCTGTTTCTACAGTAGACGGAGGAAGAGACACAATTTGTGTGTACAAATAACTCAACCTGCCAAGGATTGGACCTTAGATAGATTATTTCCTGCTTCGAAACAATTTGCATTGTTGCCGAATTATATGAAAAAATTTCCAAGAACGGTACAGTGAAGTTACAGCATAAAGTGTTGTAAACAGTAAAATTCATTGTAATCGTAAAGTTTTTACATTAATATGAAAATTTTTCTAAGAACGGTACAGTGAAGTTACAGCATAATGTGTTGTAAACAGTAAAATTCATAGTAACCGTAATGTTTTTACATTAATATTTGTTATGCATTTCTACCCGGGTAACTTGTGATTTTCCAATTATTACCTAATTTTGATAGACTTAATATAAGCTCTGTTTGATATCTGGAATTAAATAAAAAGAAAACTTAAGGCGCTCCACGCCGTCACGTAGTTTCGGTGACTACCCAAAAAAATTTACATAGAATTTTGTAGTAGAAACAATGCATCTACAACAGTTTTTATTGTGAACATTGAAACTTATGGTAAATTTATTGTAAAAGTGCCTCAAAATCAAATTTTATTATTATTTTTGTTTCTTATATTATGCTATAGAATTGGCTATATTTCATTATAAATTTACTGCCTTTTTTAATTATATTTTGTTTTTTTGCCTAAAAAACATTACCATAAAAGAACGATAACTTTTATTGTAAATGAAAATTTTTGTTCGTGAAAAACTAGATTTTTTTATTGTTAAGATGCTTAACAAGGTGTCAGTTTTATGGTAAAATCTCTGAAAACCATGAAAGTTATGGTGGACAACAATAAGTTTGATAACTTGGTTATCTTTTCGGACGAGAAATTTTATTGTTTTTGCTGTATTTTGTATCCTACTGTTACCATATTTTTTATCTTCGTGTTATGGTTATTTTTTTCCGTGTAGTCTTGAGATAGCGGTATGGACTTGCGAAGCTTCCAGCGCTTTGCAACATTTAATAAATAATACAGAATTAGGGTTTATTTCTAATTCCCGTCGTAGTAAGTAAAGCCATTCTAATTTTCATAATTTGTTGGATGGATTTAATGAATACTCCAAAAGTTCTTGTACTGTTTTGACTAAAACACACTTACCTTCCGATCCGTGAACTTCGAAATCACTGAAAAGCGATTATTAAAGCATATTATTGAAATTACGCAACAAACTTTATTTCTTAAATTCGTCGTACCGTTTTAAAATCCGTCCATCAAAATTTTTCATCGTCCGAACTAAAAATCACAACAATGTTTACGAAGCTAACGCGCATGTATTTGTGTGGGACGGCATGACAAATGTTATTCTGCAAAATTTCTGCAGGTCAGGCAAGTTTTCCTGGCTATAGAATAACGACAATGCCTTGCGTGAGTTATTTTCATTTACGAATAACGATTTTCTTCTTCGTCGCACGAAAAAACGTAGGAAGTTTGGATGCTAGGACTACTTTGATAAAAAGCATTTAAATAGATCTCAGCTGACTTTGATTGATCGCGTATGATAAACAACAAACTAAATTATTAAGGAATAACTAGTTTTGCACTGTGTGTCATAAAAATTCTGATATTTTTAATAATTTGTGATGGATAGGACGGGAATAGGCAATTACGACGAAGCAGCAATATACCCTACATGTTCATTAACGAACAAAAAACCTGATTTAATCCACCTAGTGGTGAAAGGAACCTTTGTTATACGGTCTTACTTTCTATTTGAGATAGAAATCGACACATTTGGTTTACATGAAATTTTTGGAAATTGAATAAGTTTACACAATTTGAACCAAATAGAAGCACTTATAAATTTTGATAGTTCCTTTTCTCATGAAATTGCTGAGTAAGTTGTTACTAATGAGGGTAAGTGTTAGTAAAAGTAAGTTGTAAGATAAAATATTATTCTTTAACATATACATTGCGTAGTAAAGGTCTAGTTTATAAGTTTTTAAACTATGCATAATTTAGACTAATCTCAAATTTTTAGTCTTGACCTTGAAATGAGGTCATACATATATATTAATATTTTTTTGAAACGATGGTTCTACAATTGATGAAGGGACGGTAGGGGAAAGAAATGAAAATTTTTTGGTGAAGGAGGAGAAGAGCGGAAAGGAAGGGGGGGGGTATTGGTAGCTATGCTTGACAAGTAGTCATTTTGACTCCTACCTTTTGTCCAATGCTGGAAGGTGCATGAGTCGAACCTAGCTGTAATCTGAGATAACAACCGGATTCGAACCCACAACACCCGCCAGTGCATGTGGTTCGCTGGAACTTGTACCTTTGAACCATAGAGGCGCTGGACCAATACCCCCCCCCCCCTTCCTTTCCGCTCTTCCCCTCCTTCACCAAAAAATTTTCATTTCTTTCCCCTACCGTCCCTTCATCAATTGTAGAACCGTCGTTTCAAAAAAATATTAATATGCATAATTTCTTGTAATGCCATTCTATTTGATTCACAACAATAAAGTTTTCTTGAATAAATTTCATCAATTTTTATTAACCTTGGGTTACTCACGCTGTTGTATTTTGTACAACATATGTAGGTTTTTGAATGCCATATTGTTATAAAGTTACAAATCGTATCCGTATGTTACGTATATACTAACGTATATTCTTCAGTAAACTTGTTATAAGCAAAATGTCAGAATTATTCAATGCATTAATACTTTAAATTGTTAGGAAACAAGATTAGCATAAACCGATATCACAGAAACGAAGCAAGTAGCATGTGAGGTGTACCGCAATTGACCCCAACTGAAATTTTCTCTCGTTTCTTCATATGGAAAAATGGTGTCTGTATGCAGCAAGACTACCAGCAAATGTAAAATGTTTAAGATGTATCCGTCTGTTGGTAACCGAGTAATTCGGGGTCAAAATCAAGTTATTTTTTACAATTAAAGTTCTACAGTTCCTAAACAAGCAAACATAGAGGTATACTAAATTCTGCAAAGTTGTGTATTTTTATTATTTGTACAACTTTGTAATACATGAAAAAGTCATACAACAATTACAAGAAGAGTTAGAATAGAAAAACTGATTTTACAAATTCATATACAATAAATAAGATTTTTTTACCTTCACTGAAGAGATAGAAGGTTACTGTTTTCAGCAAAATTTCTTGTAATAATATGCTCTAAAAGTTTGCAGAACACATCAATGTGTTGTATTGAAACTGAAGGAAAATACTTTTTTTATTTCACTTTTAGGGGGATTAATCAAAATTCAAATTCTACCGGACGATAGAGCTTTCAATTTTAAGAAACTCTGCCAAAGGTTCGGCAAACTTAAAACCAAGTTTTCCTAGTCAAAACTAGTGCGAACGTTTTCTTTGGTTTTGGGCTATTGTGCGCGCAAGTAAGCGTGTTATAAAAGTTGGCGCGAGTGTTGTAGGGTTAATATCTTTTGACCGGTAAAACCAATTCTTATGTAATTTTGCATATACATTCGTAGTGTCAAAACCTCTTGTTTTATATTAAAATAATTGAAATTAGGTAAAGTATCTTGGTTAAAATCATTATAAATTATTGTTAATTTTGGTGTGGTGTATTCGATTGCTCATAACTTTCAAATTAAACGTCCAATCAGAAAACCATTCAATAGTGATCTATCCGGCTATATTACCTGTCAAATGAAACTAATAGCACGTAAATCGGTTTGGCCATCTCTGAGAAACAGGCGTTCATTTGTACCTAGTCAAAACAGGTTTTTCAAAGCTAACTTTTAAACTGTTTGTCCGTTTTTAATAAAACTAAGCAAAATGTTTAGTAATAGTAAGAGCCTTCGTTTGGTACTAATATCGTTAAAATTGGTTGCGTGGTTCCGGAGAAAACCGTGTCACGTAGTTTTCACATTTTTGCTTATAACTTTCAAACGAAAAGTCAGACCACGAAACCATTTAATAGTGATATACTAGGCAATAATACCTTTCAAACAAAAGTAATAGCGGTCGAATCGGTTCAGCCATCTCCGAGTAACAGGCGATAGAAAATTCGGAGCGAACACACATACACACATACACACATACATACACACACACACACACACACACAGACATTGCTCAGTTTGTCGAGCCCTATCGATTGGTACATGTGACTCGGCCCTCCGGGCCTTGGATCAATTTCGTGTTTTTCGACCAATTTCTAAACCTTTGTTATATAGTATAACAAAGGTAAAACATCAATCAGTGGGTGTGTACGTCAAATAAACTTGCTGTTTACAGCCCACTAGTATCAGGAAAACAGCTTTAAGTTGATGTTTTTCGAATCATTGCTCATAAAGATCATACTGTAGTAGTAGTAGTTAGTAATCATTTTTACGGTGTGAATTGGTTCCTGTTTCATTAAATTTTTGCCAAATAGCTTACAAAATAGTTAACTAAAGGGGACCTAATATTCTCCCTGTAGGTCAGGGAATGGAATTGCTGGAATACGTCATGAGTACTGGCCGCTATTTTTCTCATCTCTGGCAATTTTATAAAAAATATATGAATTGAATTTAATTTAAATGATGTTGCATGAATTTAAAACAATTGATTCTAAAGATCGATCCACATGCAGATCTAATGAAACCAATAAATATTATCGTCTGACCAGTTTCTCTTTATAATCTCCACCATTTTACGCCGTTTATTGAACTTCCAAATGGCCGAATTGTATTCTGAGTAAACAGTTTAGCGTCATGTATTTGAAGTATAAACACAATTTATTTTTTGTTGCATTTCTATTCTCAGTTTCGAAAACGTAAATCAAGATTAAATTATGCATAAGTTGCTGTAAGCGCTACCTGTTCATTAAACAGCAAATTAAACAATAACTAAACACAAACATTGATTGAAAATAAGCATCTTCACAAAATAAACTGGAAGAATACATTTTCCAACCGCCACTTCACCAGAGAAGCTTGCCAGCTCTATTAGGCAACCGAAAAAAAACTTTTTCACTCAGCCCATCAGGAACGGTACGGTTCCACTCTAAACGCACATGTTTATGTTTTCAATTAAACCTGCATGTTTGTGCTTATGCTGTTCTTTGGATTTATTCCCACTCTCCTACGTACGGAGCAGCGTACACTTCAACTTCCTCTCGCCATCATTCCATTACCAGCTTCCCCTTACAATAAGGCAGCAACACTCGCAGTCATTTGTTGCGTAGGAAAGAAAAATCTTTAGAACAGTTCGACTTTTAAAACTTGAGCGTCCATTCACACACGCACACAGATTCACGGGTCGCACACATTCACGGGGGTGCAAACGCCTCGGAGCCCAAACTCGTAGGATCGGTTCCGTCTTCGGTCATCCGGAGAGAGCAAAAGGAACAACGTACCATATCGAAACGAATGGCTGACTTTAACTAATTATAATGGAGTTTTATGATGTGGTATGCTGACATTTTTATGTGTTTTTAAGCGATGTTTTACGATACGGACGAATTGAGCGTGTGCGCCGGCCGGCATGTGTGTTGGCTTTGGTTCCAGCAGCAGCAGTCAGTCAGTGGGAAGGATTTCCAAATTTATGCTGCAGCCCAAAAACAGAGACCCCGGCCCGTCGCGGTGTCGATGACGTGATGTACGCGCAGAAGGAAGACCGATGATGTTACGGCTTTTCGCTGTCGGGGGGGTTTTTATGTTCTGTGTATACGGAAGCCATGACATAAATAACCCATTCCGTTTGATTGGCACGAGAACATAAAACACTGATTGATTTGATGGATTGATGAAGAAGACTAAACAAACGTAAACAGAACGCTCTGGTGTCAATTCGTGAAGTTTTTATTTGAACAATCGCTTTCGATAGTAGGTTTGATGCCATTTTTCAGTCGGTCTCATCGGGTTTCCATTCAAGTAACAATTTTTCCATATTCAGCAGGTTTTCGTAGTCACGATCGATTTTTCTCAATTGTTCCGTACGCCATAATTCCAGCGATTTCAGCAGCTCTTCCAACGTCTTGCCATCGAATAAACTTGTTTGATCTTTGGCATCAACGTTCGATGCAACATTTTCTATCTTTGTTATCTTTGTGATGGCCCCATTAGAACTTTGAATAGACTCCTGTTCAGTGTTTAGCGCTATTAGCATCCGACGTAGATTCACGGCCAGGTGGTGCAAGTTAGCAATCTGTTCGTGTTGTAGCTCCTGCTTCATTGGTTGATCGTTAAAATTGGAAAATATGTCTTTCAAAGTTTGTCCCATCATCTGATAACAATTGGACTTGAAAAACTGGTCGCTCTTAATAGGAATTTCAGCAACATCCTTCGTTCGAACGTCGTCTGATTGAAAACAACCAACACCGGAAAGACGATCCATTCTCCTCCCTACAAAAGAATGACAGTTCACGGCTCCTGCATTTGATTTCGCAAAACGAAAGTAGGCTGTGGCTGAACCATTATTCGATTCATTTGCAAAAAAAGAAGCTTCAACCGCATATTTCAGAAAGCCAGCCAGCACATGCCACTTAAGTATCTCTGCGTACTTATTAACTGCAAGGATACATTATTCAAACCAATTCAATTACTGTCACTTTGCATCAAATGATACATCATAAAACTGCATTATAAAACCCAACCGCGCGCTCTTCCTTCACTCCAGCGCAGCAGCAGCAGCAGCAGCAGCAGCGCAACCAGAACGTGTCCAAAGTTCTCGGCTCAATGACACCATCATCCACAGACCCCCATTCCGACCGGGCAGGGCAGGGCAGGGCAGGGCAGGCACCAGTGAGTGGTGGCAGAATAACACGGCCGCAAAGACGGAGCTCCAACCAAAGCAACATTTAAGCGAACGAGCGGACGAAAAGCGAAAATGACGTCACAAATTTCCGCCCCGTTCCAGCCCACCAAGTCACGGTCACATGTGATTTTGCCTTTTATTTTCAGTTGTTTTCCAACGAATGAACGAACGAACGAACGAAGGAAATATGTGTGTAATACACCCATTTGAGTTGTTGAACGTTCGTCCTCGCAGGAACGGACGCCCAACTTTAGCCAACAGAGCGCTCTTGCTTGATTGCTTCCTCACGATCCTGTTCTGGCTGGCCCTGAGTGATTGCGAGAACGCGATGCTTGGTCGGTGTGTGGTGTTCCGCGGTAGGTGGGTGGACGGGTGGGTGGGGTGGTGTGCGCTAGACCGGTCGACTGAGATACTGACTGGCGAGGAACTCGCAACTCGAGTGTGAGCACAGCCGCGTCAGGCACATTGCCGGGACATACACTGAAACGGACCCGATGGGTCCCGTGTATATGTGGAGCAACTATACCTACATGCAGCTCACAGCACTACTCAGGAAAAATGATTTACACAAAACTTTGCACGCCGCCTTGAGGTAGACCAGTTGTGTTGTTCCGTCCTGAAGTGGTGCCAGATTGCTTCGAACCAAATTTAATGACAGCATCTGAATATAATGTTAACCCTCTATCGTATATTTAAGTCGTGACGACAGCATCTGAAAATGATGTTACAACTTGTGGTTTGGGCTAAGCCAACAAAATTCGGTTTTCGATTAGAGCCCTCATTCAAAATAATTATAGTGAGGAAAATATTGTGTAATCCATTGTTCCTGTTGTGATGTGATTTGTGCAAGACTAGTAACATGCAGTCCAAGATTAAGTTGATTGACTGGCATCACTATCCGCTACCCCTTTTTCTCCGTTGCTACCGGAATTCAAAACAAAAGAAAATCAACAAATAACACTCGCTTTTAATTTGCATCTCTTCTCTACTTCAAAAATACATCAGTTTATTATAATGAAAGCTCAGGATTCCCCTCCAGAGTCGGCAGCGTACGTCATCCTCCAGTCCAGTACAGGTACACACGACACGCAGGCTCTGTATAAGATTTGTTTCGGGTACAAAGGAATGCAACAGCTCTCCGGCTGTGTTGGTGAGCGGTTAGGTGAGTTTCATTCGTCGGTGATGATGATGATGATGATGATGATGATGATGTATTGGTATATGGCGACCCGTCCGTCCGTCAGTCAGTCAACAACCGGCATGTGAAGTTCCTTCGGTTGTTGGTGCGCGCAAGCTCCCTCGATCACGTAGGTACCTTCATAAACTTTTCTTTTTGTTTGTTTGCTGTCCTGAAATCGTCTCATCGTGCTCAGTTCTGGTAGTGCTTTATTTGATAGATATTTGCCATGCTGTGAAGGAGAAATTTAGTGATATGTTATTTATTATTACACATATCACTAAAACAAAATTTAGATCATTTAGGGATGGAGCACTTCATTTTGGTGATAGCTGCGCTCCCAATGGTCAGTGGTAAAAAACTCTGCTGGGTCTTTTTTTCGCGTACCGCGAGTGATTAATAAGTACAAGGAAACGACTGGCCAAAAAAGTGCAAACCAAGGCCTTCAGTAACACATTTGTTTTATAGTAGTGAAAGTGACTTCTATATGATTAATATAAGTCATAAATAAGTTATTTCAACTAATTGTGGTAGAAGCGTGTTACATTAAGGTATCTTCTACGGTGATCCAAGTCCTGATTTTGGTCCAAATTTTTAAACCAAGCAGAAAACCGTTTCCGCACCGGTGCTGTAAATCTAATTTTATACCGAAGTGAAGTTGTAAATTGTTTTGGTCTATTTCTGACTCAACTTGGAACACCGAGAAGGTTGTTTTAAATTTTGTAGGTACGAGGAAGTGACATTTGACAGAAAAAAACAATAAAAGACGGTAAAGTTTATAAAGCTATCGCCATTGCTTCAGCAGACCGTTTGTGAAATGTATTAATCAATCCATCCTAAATTAAAATTGCCTCGATTTTATTCCTTGGAGTTGAATATGCATTTCTCATATCTGGCATAAACAGATGAAAAGGCGAAATTCAACTATGCTTTGGTTTATTTACATCATGCACCCTCTGATTGTCGATTCGCAACAGGAAATATTTACATCACCTTTGCGGAGGTCTAAATCTCAATTATATAAATTGATTTTGCCAGTCCAATCGAAGTCTCAAACAACAAACAGTGGTCAGATTCTGGGCTCGTAAGCTGTACGGTGCAGATCTCGGGGGTTAAATTCTATAATCCCAAGTAGCACACTTTAGATCCATTTAGTTGAAGCAACCGGATTACGACTGAAATTAGTCATAATTCGGTTACCATAACTACTTTGTAACAACCGTGCTAGTAGGGATGCTCCTGCTCGTAGCAATGAACTAGCATATTCAAGTTTGTTTTCGTGGATAAGTTTGCGAAACAAATCATGACTTGGAAAGGGATCTAATCCTGTGACGAGAAAACCAGCGTATTTGTCTTGTCCGTCACAAATATGCTGATTTTCTAGTCACAGGATTAGATTCCTTCCCAAATCATGATATTGGAAGTATATCAAAGGAGAGTGCTTCAACAAACGGATTTACTTTTCATTAAGTCTCATGATAGTCCAGTTGCATTTTGCCAGATTGCTAGCCAGTAGCCATCACAGTAAAGACGTAGTGCTAAAATGGTACAACGACAATGGAGTTGAGTTCATCTCAAAAAAGCTGAGTACATCAAATTGTGCCCAATTCTGTCCAATAGAGAATGGCGATAGTGAGGTGTAAGCTGAAGATGAAGGGAGCCATCACCAGCACGGCTTGAACTGATCCTTTTTTTCTACCGCAGTCGCACCACCACACATTCATTCCGTCTGTTTAGTGGTGGAATACGAACGCTATACATAATACAACCAGCGGTTTGCACAGTCATACCTCCGATTGTACAGCAGAACGAATGCGTTCTGATGTTTTTTTACATTTTCGTTTCACTCATGTTTCCTTTACCAGTTGAAGCAGCGAATGACTGCAAAACAGTCAGTTAACTGGCAATCACCGCACTAATCAGTAACCACGCTATCGTATGATTCAATACTACAACAAACAACCACACATATGCAGAAGTCAGTAGGAAGCCGTCCGACACAAACGACCATCTTTTATTGCGGGAGACAAAAAGGGGAACGAAAAAAAAGGTCATCCTATGCTCCCAGTCAATTTGCAGTTTATACTCTTTAATATGAGAACGACTGCTAGTTTCTCTAGAGCGGCCACATGTATTGTAAGACAGCAGTTTTCGCAAGTGGCAGTTTGAAACGCAAGTTGGATGCAAAAAGCGTACGCAGTCACAGTCAACTTGCGATCCATTCTCAAGCCCAGTTCACCAGCAATGTTGCACACTGGTCCAAAAGGGCGAAAAGTGGAACTTTTTTCTAGATATTTTTTCTTCGGCAAAGTTTCAGAAAATGTAAATGCAAGCAACTTTGCTGAAGAAATTACATTACATCTATTGAGTGCAGAATTATAGAGCAGTTTCTTTGGAAATTTCCTAAAAATTAGTGGTAGGTTACTGATTTCATGTCTTCAAATGCCCTGTTGACTCGTGAAGTCAGGAAAAATAAAGCTTAAATATTCGATAACTTTGCAAGGAAAGATCCTAGAGATGAGTGATCTTCTGCGAACACGTGTGTTTTGCAAGGTTTAGTAATTGTCTAGAACAATGCATTTTTGTAAAAGGGAACTAACAAAAGTCAAGAACGGAAAACGTATTATAAAAAACTTTCAGAGAAAGTACTCTATAACTTTGATTTTTCCCCCGATGGAGATACAAAAGCTGATTCAGATAGAAATATCATTACAAATTTGTTTGTTACTACATTTTCTACAACTTTGCTGAAGAAACCATGTCCATGACATGCTCACACCAAATGCAATAATTTGCTTTGTTGAATCAGGAATGAACTTCATCGAAAAACTTTTTTTTCATAAAAAAGCAGCTCCTCCAAAAGTTCATCTATCGCACACTTACTAAAAACTAGATGCTGAGGTAGGCCATTCGGCAGCAGTTCTTGAATGAGCTACGTCTCATATGGTTTTTGCCCAAGGTCATTGCGTGAAGGGTGAATTGGTCAAAATAACGGTTTTTGGAACCACCAGGGAGATCCTGATCATCAAATAAAAAAGTAGAGTGATCCGTAAATTTGACGTAGGCCTACGAATGTAGAGCAATTCGTCTTCTAATACAGAAACCAGGGATCTTTTGTATGAATTTCAAAATAATTACCTGTTGACAAATTACTCAAGCAGCAATTTAAGTTTTATTATGTTCCTCTAGTGGTTTTCATGACCAATTTCATAAAACTGCAAATAAAACTATGAGCTCCACGGGAACCTTCTGATGACCGCTATAAAACTTCCTGTCGATCACATGACCCACTCTTCAGAAGGTTTTTATAACCTGACCTGACTCCGTAAACTCAAATAGGTTCCTTACGCTCTGCTGAAAGCAATGTTGCAATTCGAGCGAGAAGTCAACCATGCTTACTCACACGCGAAAGAGTATGAGAAACATAGCATTCAACGGTTACGCCCCATACGCAGGCGTAAAAGATACCGTAGCTGGTGCTGTGTGCAGACATTCTGCTGCCCACACACTCGCGCATGCACATCCTCACATCGTCTTCCTGCATAGCTCATTCCCGAGTCAAAAAACTCCTGGGGAATCAGTTGCCCCTCAGGCTGGTGGCGCACTGGGATACAAATCTTGCATTACTTTTTCTTCTTCTTCATCTTCGCTCTTGATTCTGCTCACGGCTCAAGGGGGTAAAAGCCGTTGCGAGTAACCGGTATCAGCAGATCGGACTGCAACGACGAACGACGTGCGACGACTGAGCTGTTAGCTAAACACACATTCGCAAAAATTCGTTGCAGCGCATGAAGGAATAAAAGCGGGAGTTTTAAGGTATGCTTATGTCGACGTGTTCGTTAGAATGAGCAGCCTGTGTAAGAAAATTAGACCTCACGAGTGTGGGTTTCGCAACACTGGCTGAAAGCAGCAATAAAACCGATTATGATTTTCGCTACTTGACGGTAATCATCAAAATCTAATGAAGCTTTTCGCTTTGTTCGACAAAGCTATATAGCATAAATGGCCAACGTGCTGCTTGAGCCAAAGATGCTGATATATAGCATAAAGCTTGCTACGTAAAAATATGAGTTTTACTGTCAGATCATCCTGATCAGGGATACAAAAATCACTTCTAGCGATCAAGATCATACAAGCGATCAGATTCAGATTCATTGACATCACCACTTGTAAGCGACAAACACTTTGTCGCGATCCGTACAGATTATGACAAACCTCATGTCAGACCATGTTCATTGCATGAGTGCGTTGAGAAGTATAACAGATATCGACGATTGGTTGTGTGCATCGTATGAATCACAATACAAACAACATGTGTGACCTTTTTTCTCGCAGCTAGGTAAGATGTAACACTGTGATCGACTGCTGAGACTGTTTAGAGAACAAAATCTTGTGATCAACGCTACAGATTCACTGCTTGTCATGATCGGTACGGATCGTGATCTGTGCGTGTGGCGATAACTCACAGATTTTATCAAAATCACTGATCTTCCATCCCTGATTCTGATCGATTTGATTCACAGTGCCATTACCGTAATACAATATTTGAAAGAATATATAATAAATTTTTAGCTGCTTCCGTAGTTGTGCAGCATATGCGCATTGAATATAAGCGTGCATATTGGAATGATAAGTGGCTAAAATTAGTCAATCTTAAATCCAGGCGAAATTACTCTAGGTAGTTGTTCTTTCTGACACGAAGACCGATTAATAACTTCCTTTCTGAAAATCACTGTTCATTCATTGTTTGGCGACAAAAAATCCTAGAAAACGCCTTGAAAAATGATTTCGGTATTGAACTCTAATATTCTTCATTTTCTATACCTATAAAACTAAATTTCTGTCTGTCCGTCTATTTCTATGACCCTTATAGACTCGAAAACTAGTGAACCGATCGGCGTGAAAATTTATTGCAGGGCTTTTGGGGCCGGTAGAGGTTTTCATGATGGTTCGAGGCCCCTCTACCCTTTCAGAAGGGCTAACTCATACAAATGAAATACAAATTTCTGCATAACTCGAAAACTAATCAAGCAAATGGAATCAAATTTGACATGTGGTGGATTGTGAAGACAGGATTTTTTACTATGATGGCTCGAGACCCTTCTTTCCTTTGAGAGGGGGGCTCTCATAGAAATGGAACAGAAATTTCGGCATATCTTGAGAACTAATTAAGCAAACGGAACCAACTTTGGCATGTGGGGGTCTTTGGAGGCAAGATTTTTTTCTATGGTGGTTCAAGATCTCTTCCCTTTGTGAGGAGAAGGGGGGGGGGGGGCTCTCATACTAATGAAACACAAATTTCTGCATAACTCGAGAATTAATCATGAAATTGGAACCAAAGTTGGCATGTTGAGGTTTTTGAAGGCATGAAACGTTTCTATGATATAGTTTGACATCTCTCCCCCTCTGGAAGGCAAGAAAGGTCCTTGCAAATGAAACACTAATTTCAACCAAATATAAGAATAATCCAGGCAAATGAAACACAAAATGTGTATATTTTGGTTATGAAGCATGTTCTGATCGAAGTTTGAACCCCTCCTTAGTCAAGAAAAGCGGATGCTTCAGCTAGTCTCAGTACTACATTAGGCATAAGAAGTTAATCTAACGCTATGCAAGATAGAATTACGTTCAGAGTGACAAAATACGACGTAGTTTTATGATAGTTTTATTGCGGTTTGACAAGCAACCTCATTAAAATCAACTTTGATTTGTGCACCATATTGTATTTCTACGCCCCACTTATAGTAAGTTTATTAGGGGAGGTGTTTATAAGAGAGAGTTTTATCGTGGTAATATGAGCAACCACAATAAAATTGCTTTCATAGCAGTTTTGTTATGGTTTTATGGCTGGCTACAAGTAGTTTTTGACTTGTAACATCGTGGTATTACACTGCATCATGATAAAACCAGAGGTAATGATTCATATCCCAATAAATCTTTATAAAATACATATAAAATCATGGGGCTTTAGAATTGTTCCTTGGGTATGGTACCCCTGATAACAACTGATTGACTTTATTATTTAATATTTAAAATATTTACTAATGGTAGTGTGGTCTGTCCGAAATTGAGTTTCGGATGAACGAGCAAGTGTCTCTACTCTAGAAACCGGCTTTTTACAACTAAAATCACTAAAAGTGTAGAAACCTTAATTTCATTAACAATTTTTAGTATTGGGTGCCCTGATAAGGACTGATTGGCTTTGAAAGGCTTAGCAATGCCACTGAAGTTTTAATTAACTTGCCTGTTGACTTTTCGAGTAAGTTTGGTCGTCAACTTAGCTTCCTACTTTTTAGTACCAATATTAGGCGCGATATTTTGCAATTAAACCAGGCCATTTTAACAACAATTAGGCGTCGCCTTTCATTTGCAAGGGTTCAATGGAGGCGAGTGGTAATTTTTAACAATTAAATTTAAAAAAAACTGCAAAACCTATTACTTTAATCCTAGCGAAGACCACAATTATTTAATTGAATACATTTATTACGCTACATTACATTTGATTTGCTCTTTATGACTTTTGCTAGAAACAGTTGCTTTGCAGTAGGTAAGACAGACATAATGCGTCTCCATTACACTATCAAAACTTCATAACTTCATCTCTTTATAAAAAATACTGTAATACCTACTTAAGATTTTGAGCTTAATTTTGTTTTCCGACAAGATTAAATAAGTTTTTCGGGTTGAAAGTTCAATTGATGATGCTATTTGGGTATGTTTGCTTAGCTGTTCAATCAGCTAGTTGCAGCACAGAGAACAGATTAACAGGCTCGAAGGAAGTAATCGATTTTTTGTGTGTAAAATCTGTCGATGGCGCCCTCCAGAAATAGTTTGCCAAACGCATCAAAAAATATCCATGTACCTTTATCAATATTTCTTTGTGCTGGAGTTACATAGCAGCGATGGCAGCGACATCAAGATTTAGTTTGCCACTTAGTGCTCGAGGGGTGCTCTATTGAAGGATTACTCGTATATTACATAAAAACCTTTTACACACTTTTTGTCAATTACCTGGTAGTCTGTTCTCTGTGGTTGCAGTTAGTATCATATTATTGACGGTGGTTAGTTAGGAAGTGGTAACCGACGGTAGTTATTCAAGCTCGTCATAAGCCTTCATAGGATACAAATATTTGCAAGTTCTTTGCAGCCAAAACAGAAAATTTGATGTTTGATCCTGGCATTTATTACTTACTTTCATTTAGGAATGAAGGACCTTTCTCGAAATCATAATTATTTCCAATTACAACCACAACCGCCCGCATCTTCAAACTCAATTAATTGTTTTTCTTTTTGTCTTAGTTCACCCACTTACGTAAATCTCCATTCGCCAATCAAACGTCCTTGTAATACCCTTTCTTTTTGTACATTTATTTTTCCTAAAAACATGAAGAAACAACTCCGAGTCTGAGCCAGAGTGAAAACCCTGTCCGAATCCGAATTCGATAGCCATTCTTCTTCCTGGCATCCAAAAGAACGACACATAAAGAACATCGAGTTCTCTCTCTCTCTCTCTCGCTCCATCCCTCTCACTTGTTCCTTGTGTGCAAGGAAATTGACGCTGCTGCTGCCAAGGTTCAATGTCCTCGCCATTCGGCCGCGCACAGTCATAAAGATTATTCAATACATACCGTCGCCATCATCGTCGTTGTTGTTGACGATCACAGGACAAGCACTAAACACCGTGGCGGGCGGGCAGGTTGGCAAGGGACTTGGGCGACGACGGAGCTGTGATGCATGTATATCTTACTCTCACTTGAATTCTCTCATCTCTGCGTTCCTTCGCTTGCGTTTCGTTGTCTCGCTTCCACTTGCGCGAAACGTGATTGTTTCCTCTCATTCGCGCGCGCACACATTTGTGCTCGCACATGGCCCCGGCTTCCCTGTTCATGACCTACGGTAACATTGCAACAGCAGCCGCAGCAGCAGCACCGCCAGCCAGCCAGCCAGCCACCACCGACCAGCACGCCACAGCCACAGGCCAGAAGATGTAATGTATGTTTATTTTATTTTAACTGATCAAAAACAGCGCAAAAAGCGCGACCAGCAGCGGTAGCGACGAAAATGAAATACCCAGCGATGGCTGCTGGATGCGGAGGCAAGCGGAGAAGAAAAAAAACACGAAGAAAAGTCTCGGATAAAGGAAACAAATATTACGAAGTCGGTTTTGGAGTTGAGCGAGTTTTGTTACTTTTGAAAGAATGTATGCCTCACGAAACTGATAACCCAGAAGATCCTTTCACAACAAACATACTTTAGACTTGTTCAATTTGTTTAATGGTGCAAATTTAATTCATTTCTCAAAATTCCCTTCGGGAATTGAAACATTTATTTCTGAACCTTAGCCTTACTCAACCACTACGCAATTAAATTTTCTTTGTTTACCCCTGGGAGATAGTTTATATGATCGCACTGCACTGCTTTCGCAACCGGAACCGGCGTAAAGAGATGGGAGGATACTGTTGAGGAACGATTAGGTGTGCCAACCGGGAATTCAATGCAATGAAGAATATATTTCAGTCCATCGAGCACGACTGGAGACTGGTTCCTCAACATTGTAGTCTATACAGTTGATGACTCGATTCGCAACAAGTAATCGATATAGCTGTGAATGAAAATGTCGATTCTTGTGACATCCATCCGAAGATGGCGTTAATTATTATGCAACACCCTGTAGCTGTAGAACGTGTGATGACAATTTCCGCACAAAGCTGATAACTGCTTGCGAAGATGTGTTCGAGATATGCGCTTTCCGGTGAAAGTCGATGACGCGATTTGTTTCGAAAAGGAAACCACCAAGCAGCGGCTTAGAGACTAGGTAGGTAAGCAATGACGCAAGTGCCAATTGTCATGTGATTATATTTCGGATCTGCCTAAATTGGGTAAACAGACAGACAGGCAGACAGGCTGTCGCAAATGTTGGGGCTTTGAAAATAGTAACAAGCATACTGTAACAAACAAGCAAAGCTAAAATTGTCACCAGAATATTTTGAAAAATTATGTAAATGACATTTGATAGAATTGAAATAGCTTGCTTTGAAACGTTCAATCATTTACAATTCGATCTTTTGAGAATGTAATCGATTTTAAATAGCGAGACTGCCACTTATCCTAGTGGAGACGAAACCGTTTTTAGCAACTAAATCTTGAATTTCTACAAGTTTCAATCGCATCCAACCCAGGTACGCCGAAAATCATTCATTTGTAGTACTGTTTTATGCTGCTATGCTGCAAAATTCAAGACTTCAGACCTTGCAATATCGAAGACTTTTACTAAAAGTTAAATTTTAACCCTCAATTGATTAACCGAAAGCTCAACGCAATCTAATCAACCAGTCACAGCATACTAGTCCAGAGCCTTTTTTGGTGCGCATTAGGTTTTGAGCGGGAAAACTTGGTTTTAGTGGTTGGACCTTTGGAAGAGTTTCTTAAAATTAAAAGTTCTGTCGTCTAGCGGAAATCAAATTTTGATTAATCCCCCTAAAAATGCAATAAAAAATTTATTTTTCTTCACTTTTAATATAACACATTGGTGAGTTCTGTAAAGTTTTAGAGCATATTAGTACAAGAAATTTTGCCGAAGGCAGTAACCTTCTCTCTCTTCAGCAAAGATAGAAAAATCCTATTTTTCATATATGAAAAATCGTTAAAATCAGTTTTTCTATTTTAGAGGTTTTTGTAGTTGCAGTACGACTTTTTCACGTTCCACAAAGTTGTACAAATAGTGAAAATACACAACTTTGCTGAATATAGTACACCTCTATCTTTGCTTGTTTAGGAATTGTAGAACTTTTAATATAAAAAAACTCTAATTTTTACCACGAATTACGCGCAAAAAAGGCACCATTTCATTTAAAAACTCTCCCCAGGGAATCAGAATAGTTTCGTGCAGATTGAAAAGTTCTATAAATCATGTTTAGAAGCACAAAAGTTAAACAAAATTTGTAGGCTGACAAAATCGGGATAAAAAGCTGATAAAATCGAGGGTAGACAAAATCTGGGAAAGACAAAATTAGGAGCTGACAAAATCGGAACTTTACTGTAACACTAAAATAAATCTTGTTGTAATATTACTAAATTAAATCTTACTCTTTATCTTTGGTATTTGCAACGCACTTCCCATGGGAATAACTTTCTCGAATTTGGAATTTGGAATTTGGAACTTTGGAATTTACAAGACCCATATTTTTATGAAAAAATGCAAGAAATCGATTGGTGATAGTCGCACCTTGTGCAGACCTTAGGAAGGTGTCCATCTTGCCCTAGTATCCCCGAAAATCATGGTAAAGGCATATTAAACAGTATAAAAACTTATTTACTGCCCTTAAATTTAACTCAAATAGCTTCCAAATTTTGTCAAAACATCAGAAGAATCAATTCCCGTCCATTTCATACTGTGCGAAATGGAAGAATAGTCCATTTTGCCCAATTCACCCCTAAATACATAGTAAAACCTAGTTAAAGCGATTAAAACTAACTCCAATTTATTTTACGAAAAACAGTCTTCAGAAAAAAGTGTATTTTAACATATTGAATAAAGTTGGAGAAGAGTTGAAAGCAAAAAAATAATTGGATGCAAATTTATCGGCAAAATTAATTTTGAAGTGTCATTTTAAGTGTCAAATTATTATTTATTTGCTATTTGATGGGGCTTTCAACCTGTGGTTGGTTCGCCCCAGTCAAATTATTATATTTCGCAACTGGTAAAAGATATTTAGTTACTTTATTCAGCAAAGTCATCCGTTTTAGCGTGATCTACAATTTTTCTGAAGAAAAGAAATTGAATGGACGTATTCAAAAAAAAGTTTGTGTCACACTGATAGGTGAATTCATGATCACCATTATAGTGTAAGAAGGGCCCAATATTTTACTGATAAACTTCTCTAAGGACACCTTCGTTTAAAAATTACGCTTTTTTTACGCAATGCCAAATGAGCGTGTTTTTGTGGATGTAGGAGAGAATCGGGCAAAATGGACCGTTTGTGAATTTATTACGGCACGAAATCGATGACATTTAACTATCCTGATGTTTTCACGTGAATTGGTGCTTTTCGAGTTTATTCCCCGGCCTTTTATTTAGTTTTAAACGCTTTAATTAGGTGTTACTACGTATTTAGGGGTGATTTTCGCAAAATGAACTACAGTATTCTTCCAATTATATCAGCCCCTTCGTGAATTTAGGGCTGGTATGATTAGAAAACTGATATACACTGAAGTCGCTTTTTACGCGACTATTTTTACGCGAATTTCGGAATTTACGCGGTTTTTTTACGCGAATTTCGGTTCGCGTAGTGTTGAAATCCACAAAGTTTTTTTACGCGAAATTTTAGTTTTTTTACGCGAATTTTGGAATTTACGCGGTTTTTTTACGCGAATTTCGGAATTTTCGCGGTTTTGATTTACGCGGGACGTACCCTTCGCGTAATAAGCGACTTGAGTGTATTCGAAATAAGAATTTCTTGCTCAAAATATGCCAAGTTTACTAATGATGTTCTTTTTTGCATTACACCCAATTCTTTTTTGCACGGATTTTTTTTACACGGATTTATTCTGCACGACTTTTTTTGCACGGTTTCTCGAAATAACACGGTTTTTCTAAAATTTCACCAACAACAGTTGTACACCCAATTCTTTTTTTACACGGATTCTAGTACGCGGAATCTTTTTTTGCACGACTTTTTTTGCACGGTTTCTCGAAATAACACGGATTTTTTTACACGGATTCTCGAAATAACACGGTTTATTTTTGCATGGTGTTATATTTTTCCCCCGTGTAAAAAAGAATTGGGTGTACTAGGGTGGTCATGTTTACACATTATGATGATAACTTTCTAGCACACTATGAACACATAAAAATTTACCAGAATAAGTTGGGGACAAAAAACTGTTTTTAAGGGTTTGTCCACAAATAGCGCTTCATAGCTAATTTCTTTTAAGAGACACGTCTTTAACCAAGTTGTTTGTACAGTGGTAACCCGATTTTGTCACGTTTTTGACCCGATTTTGTAACGTTTTTTACCCGATTTTGTCACGCTTTTGATTTATCAAAAGCTTAGTTTGAAAATCATTTTCAAATATGTCAAATGTGTTAAAACACTGTGAAAAGAACTGTGATGATTATCGTGGAATTTCCACAAAAGTTGTTTCATATCTCCACAACTATAATAGTTAGAAGGTCACTTTCTTTGGCAAAGTTCTTTATAATAATCTTCTCAACAATTTTGTAGAACTTTGTTTTGCTCTATCTCGTACTACTTGAAAAATAAATTCTCTATCTTACTTCTAGGGGTGTTAATCAAAGAATCGTTCATACCATAAGAAAGAGCTTTTTACGCTGTGAAATTTCTCAGAACATAGTTAACCAGTATAATCAACCATTTCGGCGCAATAAAAAAACGCGTGTTTTCATACATGTGGGGCTGTGCTGTGAACAGGTGACAAATGTCCACAGAGAGGCAGAAGGAAGTGCGAAATGTCCTAAAAGTGATCAGAATGAAATATATGTAGTTCGTTCTAAGTTATCTGCAAAAAAATTAAAATAGAAAAAATACCCGATTTTGTCACTGTGCCGTTTTTGTCACCCCTAATTTCATCATGGCGGTGACAAAATCGGGTCATTACTGTATTGATATTTACTACCTCTTTGCTGAACGCATCAAACCTGTATCTCGAAAATGAATTTCGTATTTCACTTTTAAGGAGATTAATCATGTTTTCATGTCATGGTCCTGTCAAACAAAGCGTTTTTTATACCAAGAAATATTGCCAAAAACACGATATGCGAAAAATCTCAGGTTTCGACGTAATCTCACGCGATCACGTATTACGCTGTTTGGATCACTGTGCAACGTGTGCGGAATTCAAATTTTCATTAATCCCCCTAAAAGTGCTATAAAAAATTTAGTTTTCTTCAATTTTAATATTAACGCATTGATGTGTTCTGCAAAGTTTTAACGCATATTATTACAAGAAATTTTGCTGAAGACAGTAACCTTCAATCTTCTTCAGCAAAGATAGAAAAACCTATTTCTCATATACGAAAAATCGTTAAAACCAGTTTTTCTATTTTAGCTGTATTTGTAGTTGTCGGATGGCTTTCTCATGTTTTACAAAGTTGTACAAATAGTGAAATAGACAACATTGCTGAATATACTCTTTTCTATCTTTACTTGTTTAGGAATCAGGGAATCAGAATAGTTTCATACAGAGGAAAAGTTTTATAGATCATGTTTAAAAGTACAAAAGTTGAACAAAATTTATAGGCTGATAAAATCGGGATAAAAAGCTGATAAAATAGGGGGTAGACAAAATCGGGAGCTGACAAAATCGGAACATCACTGTATCGGAAGATTCCCAACTAGCAGCTTCTGAATAATTGGGATTATGAGCTCATTTTTGCCATCTACGCAATGATTGGTTAGCCTCTACTGATTCAATAGTGCGAAAATATTACGAAATAATCCATAACGAAATGAATGAGTCATTAGCGCTCAACAACTGACCACTTTTCACTTTCAGATTTTGTTCTTACACTCTCACCTTGATGTAAGACGTAATTCTACGTCAAAAGTCCTACGTTCTACGTGCTACATTCTACGACCAAATGTTATTTCGATTTGAAATCTTCTCCTGATTTTTGACGATAACGTTAATTCAAATGTTGGCCGTAAAACGACAGGACGTTAATTCAAATTTCGGACGTAAAAAGAGAAGACGATAATTCAAATTTCGGACGCAAATTCAAATTTTGGACGTAAAAGGAGAGGACGTTAATTCAAATTTAGGCGCAAAAAAGAGGACCTTAATTCAAATTTCGGATGTAAAACGAGAGGACGTTAATTCAAATTTTAGACGTTGAAAAAGAGAACGTTAATTCAAATTTCACGTAAAAAGAGAGGACGTTATTCAAATTTCGGACGTAAAACTAGAGAACGTTCATTCAAATTTTAGACGTAAAAAGAAAGGACGTCAATTCAAAATTTGAACGTAAAACAAGAGGACGAAAACAGTTCGAAAACAGACACTGAGGAAGCCTGCAAGTCGTAGGCGAAATACGTATCTGTCGTGAATAAAATATACATAGCAGAATTAAATTGGAGTTTTCTTCTTTTTTAATTTTAGGAAACCAGAGGACGTTAATTCAAATTTTGGACGAAAAAAAGAAGATGTTAATTCAGGTTTTGGACGTAAAACTAGAGGAAGTTAATTCAAATTTCGGCCGTAAAAAGAGAGGACGTAATTCAAATTTTGGACGGAAAAAGAGAGGACGTTGATCCAAATTTTAAACGTAGAAAGAGAGAACGTTAATTCAAAATTTTGGACGTAAAAACAGAGGACGTTAATTCGAATTTTGGACGGAAAAAGAACAGATGTTATTTGGAATTTCTTGAAATCATTTCCTGATTTTTGACGATAGCAAAGCGAAGCCATTGGTATCTCTTTGAGACCTGCTATCGCGTCAGAACTAGTAAATATGCAGGGAATGGAAGCAATTTGAATCATAAATCATATAATTTAACCTTTGTTACTTGTTTGGTCCTTCGCACATAAGAAGGGCTCCATATAAAGTAGCGGCCGAAATTGCCGAATGTACAATTTCACATTTTAGCACATGCTTAAACGCGGTTTTATAGTAAATTGTCGATATTTTTATGATTCGCGAATAAAATTTTGATAGAAAAAAATATCATGTAGAAATAAGCCGTCAAAGCTGCCCATTTGAAAAGTTTGAAAAATAAGTCATTTTAAAAAAGTCAAAAAATTAAATAGTTATCGCGGATGCAAATATTATTGTTATATATCATTTTAAAACTGATATCTGAGCCTATTGAGAAATGAAATGAAAACAAATTTAAACTCAATGAGGTGCACCATAAGCTTCTTATAATAAAAATTAAATTCTCATGAACTTTAATCAAAAAAACAACTCTTGTCGCCGCAGTTTCTTACAATGCGTCTGAAAGCTCGAAGTATGTTGTATCATAACATGAATTAAAAGTTTGCTATAATTTGACGTTTTCCGAAAAAAATCATTTTAAAATTGTCATATTTTAAGCAAGTCTTTAAAATTTCAAGTACTCTATCAACAAATTTGATTGTCTTTGTTACTAAATTGATTTAGTAGGGTCTTTTTCTGATTCTCGCCGTAGTAAGTAAAGCCATTCTAATTTTCATCATTTGCTGGATGGATTTAATGAATACTCCAAAAGCTCTTGTGCTGATTTGACTAAAACACATTTGCCTTCCGATCCGTGAACTTTGAAATCGCTGAAAAGCGACTATTAAAGCATATTATTAAAATTACGCAACTGACTTTATTTCTAAAATTCGTCGTACCATTTTAAAATCCGTCCATCAAAATTTTTCATCGTCCGAACTAAAAATCACAACAATGTTTACGAAGCTAACGCGCATGTATTTGTGTAGGACGGCATGACAAATGTTTTTCTACAAAATTTCTACAGGTCAGGCAAGTTTTTCTGGCTGTAGAATAACGACAATGCCTTGCGTAAGTTATTTTCATTTATGAATGACGGAAATTAAAACGTTTAGTGGACATAGTCTTCTTCGTCGCACGAAAAAACGTAGGAAATTTGGCTGGTAGGACTTCTTTAATAATAAAAAGCATTTAAATAGATCTCAGCTCACTTTGATTGATCGCGTATGATAGACAACGGACTAAAATATTGACTAAAAGTTGACTAAAATATTAGGGAATAACTAGTTTGGCATTGTGTGTCATAAAAATGCTGATATTTTTAATAATTTGTGTTGGATAGGACGGGAATAGGCAATTACGACGATGTAGCAACATACCCTACCTGAAGAGAGTTTCAATTTGAAAATGGGAGAATCCCCGCGAGAAAGAATTTTTTTTGTCAAGCAAATATTTCTATCGGAAACATTTTATCATTGTTACCCAAATCACCCTAAATATGAGTTTTTGTAAGTTTAAATCATTTCTTTTGTAACAAATATAGTCTAGAATCAATTTAAAACTAAAAAATAATTTTGGCAAAAAATCGCAATTTTCCGAATATTGTGCTTCGGTACAAAGCCGATGAACAAAATTCCAATCGTCTCCCAAAATACAAAATCATTGATATTGCCTGCTTACTGTAGTGTCTTTGCGAGCTTTCAGACAACTTTCGCTCTTTCTTCGGCAAAGTCGTAGAAACTGTACTTGTTGAGGAAAAAAAATTCTCTCTTTATCGGGTGCAGAGCTTTTTTTTGGAAATACTTTAAGAATCAGTTTCTAATACTTAACTTTTGTTAGTGGCATTTTACAACAATACAATTCTTGAAGCACTTAAAACACATGTTTTTGCAGAAGACCGTAAATCTATACGACCACGTTTAAAGTTCACACACCTTCCCCCCATCGATAGATTGATGTTGTTGATGGCTACTTTACTTGGTAACACTTTTCAAGTCATTCTTAAGCTTAAATGGTATTTTTTTCGTTTAATTTTATTGATGGCGGTTTGTTCCTCGGGTCTCCAGAAAACTAGTTTATTTATTCGTCATCATTGGAGCAACTACAGTAATACACGCAAAGATACGAAGAGAAATGAATTGTTTTAAAGAAAAATGTTTAAATTAAAAATGATTTCAAAAAGAAATTTGATTCTAATATCTCATTATATTATTTATTTGACAGTATTTTTTGACAGTGTGGAATGAAATAAAGTCACAAATTTGTGACTTGCAAATATTTCATACAATTTTTCATGATCTAAATCATGGAAAATCTCCAAACAAAAATTTTTTGTTCGCCAATTTAATTTAGTGATAAAAGTTTCACGATACCCAGGGTCCATGAAGGCCGAAATACTAGCAACTAACGACACTGAATAACATTCATGTCACAATCATTGGCTCCTTGTACCTATGTATTATAAATAAATGCGCATCTGATCGAAGTTATTCATTATTTTATAATTAAATAACTTTTAGATTGTTATTTGCTGCGATTAATGGCATGTGATAGTTCCAATTAATGTAAAGTACTGTATTTTATTCAAGACGACAACAGTTCAAATTGCAAATTGGTACAACGGGTGGAAGGGTTACCGCACCTTTTCCGTGCTCTGCTAGTCAAGACATATTCAAAAAGCTTTTGCAGAGTTCGTTGGAACAAGGTTGTCAAATCATGCAAATTTGATACCGAATGTAGTGTGTGCACAACCCATTAAAACTATCCAATATCGACCACCACCCTAGCTAGAGCTAGGCAGCGTCGAAACGGGCGACAGAATATGTAGTTATAAATTTTAAATTAGCTGCAAAATGAATAAATAAATATGATTTCAAAACAATGCTTCCAGTTGTTGTTGTGGTCGATGGCGGAGCAAAAGCAGTAGTGCAAAAAGCTGTGCCGACTAGCGAGGATACGAAAAAAAAAAAAGTTTCACCACCAGAGAACGACTCATCATACTTTATGTCGTAACACACTGTATCGGTCGGTCGGTTGGTCGGTCGGACGGATGACGAGTCAGTCAAGAACGGAGGAAAAACACAACAGCTTACACACCGCACAGAACTCTCAGCTCGAACATATCGATTATCCAAAACTACCAACAACGGTCTCGCTCTTCCCGCCGGCTTCTAGCGAAAGCGAACGAACAAATAACCGCCACAACTAGTGGAGTGGGGGCGGGGGCGAAAAGTATGGATTCGGATGTTGCTGCGGCGAAAGTAAGCCACGAGGAAAGATACCTATATGCCAGGAGGTTCTGAACCGCGAGTCATCGCCGTCGTCGTCGTCGTCGAGAACTCTGGGCCGGGGCATTGAACTAGTTTTCCACGCGAATCCGCGTTCAAAATACACTCACTCTCACTGGCCGAGGCTGTACGATAAAGGAACTCAGCCGTTTTCACTCTCGCTCAGCTCAGCGGTGGACGGATCTCGCTAGAGTTCTTGGCCTTCGCTTCTCCGTTCCCGGTAGCCCCCAACATTGGCTTCCTTTCGATTACAGTGAAAACAGCACAGCACTGCCACTGCCGAGAGGCGATGGGTGGTGGAGAGTAGGCGGTTATCGGGCGAGAACCAAGGAGCAGGTTGGACCAAGTTTTGCGCGTTGCATATTTATAAAGATATGTGTTGCGTTTAAGCTGCTTTCATGTGTAGTACTCAACCCGCCGTCCGCCGCCCACCGCCCACCGCCCACCGTCAAGGTGGCCTGGGTGCAAAGTGTGTCTGTAGTTATGTTCTGCTGCTTACGCTGTCATTCGTGCGAGTTTGAACTGGTGGAGTTTCTGGTCTTCCTTGTCCTATGCATAATGTTACTGGGCGAGCGAGCGCTTTTTGGCAGTCATGAACTCACTCACTTGAAGCTGAAGGACCAAGGAGGGACAACAAGGTGCCGGTTGTGTTTTGTGTCATGTTCGTACGAAGGTTTAAGTTTGTACGAAAGATTTGTTTTGAATTTGAAATTGATTGCTTGTGAATAATGTACCATCGAGTTTTTGAGGGAACGGTTTTTGAAGGAGGAGACAGTACCGAGACAGCACACTCTAAATGTATTGCGTCTTAAAAATAAATCAGTGACTACTGGCCGTTTGCTTCTTTTCGACCAACATTTATTACAACATATCGACGTCATAGTCATATCTCGTATCTGCGAAATTTTAATCAAAAACAACGTATTCCGGTAGCAATATGATGCTTTGTCGCCTTGTCGGTGCGCCAGTAGGTCGGTCATTGGCTTCACGCTTCCCATCCGAATGCGATCTACCGCTGCCTGCCGGTCGCTTTCATCATCTTTGCAAATCGGCAGAAGAATCCTTCCTTTACATAGATCCTACCGACAACCGCGGCGAAGTTTCTCTTATTCTTAGCCTAAAGCAAAGTTCATTCGAGGTCTTTTCTCAAATTCTGTATATCTAAACATAACGGAAAGGGGAGCCTGCCAACCGTCATCGTCATCGTCAGTCTGTGTTCTGTTCCAAAATTCGAAGTGAAAAGAAAACGTCATTTCCATCCAGTATCCGTCGTCGTCGGAGGCGGCGTGTGTTTCATTCATTTTCATACTCACTCGCAGACGTTGTGGTTCCGCACAGGATTATTGTGTAACAAAGCACCCCCTTGTGCGCGCACACATACACACACGCACACTGTCGCAAACTTACTTCTTCGCGATGCAATACAACAATCCACTCGTTCATGCTACTGGTTCATGCTTTGTTTTATATTTAGCAGTTCCGAAGAAGCACATCTACCGGAAAATAGATCGACTAACCGGGAGGAAAAACTTTTCCGTGATAGAACTGTAAGGAAAGTTTTTTTTCTGTTTTGTTTCAAACCCATAATATGAATCACTGGCATGTAGGTTGTGATGGAATTTTTTAAATGTGGGTTTCAAGCGTTATTTTACCCGAGCAGGAGCGAAGAGCAAAATAATATCAAAACGTGTATTGGAAATCGAATAACTCATATCAAAATTTGGTCTTGTTTTGGCTGACATAGTTGGTAAAATAATAAAAAATAATATCAAAATTTTGCTCCTTTAAGGCCAAAAGAATAACTACTTGTGCTATCTGATTAACAAAGCAATAACATGACTGTATTCAGAGTTTAGAATAACATATTTTAATATTATTAAGGTATTGAATAACAAATGCAGTAGTATATGAGATATTAAAATATCATTTTATAAAATATTTATAATCTAAAATCTCTTTAATCAATAAAAAAAAAATTGTATGAAATATATCGAATGTCATTTTAAGACCAAAATAAGATATGATAACAAAATTACTTATTAAACTCAACTTACAACCACTGTTTTATATATCTACTCAATAACAAAATGTGTTATCAATGTATCTCCATATCTATTCAATAACAGAATATACCATTATAACACAGTTTGATATTGGTTTTTTTTTATTATTTTGCTCTTCGCTCCTGCTCGGGTAGTTTCAGGAAGAAAAAACAAACTTTAGAATGATAATTTGGGAATGAATCATTTATTACGGAGAAAAAATCGTAATTTGTCTAATTGTAGAATGTATGTCAACCAGGGATGGAAAAAAATCGCTTCTAGCGATCAAGATCATAGGAGCGATCAGATTCAGATTCATTGACATCGCTACTTGTAAGCGACAAACACTTTGTCGCGATCCGTACAGATTATGACAAACCTCATGTCAGATTATGTTCATTGCATGATTGCGTTGAGAAATATAACAGATACAGACGATTGGTTGTGTGCATCGTATGAATCGCAATACAAACAACATGTGTGACCTTTTTTCTCGCAGCTAGGTAAAATGTAACACTATGATCGACTGCTGAGACTGTATACATAACAAAATCTTGTGATCAACGCTAAAGATTCACTGTTTGTCATGAACTATACGGATCGGATTGTCATGAACGATACGGATCGTGATCTGTGCGTGTGGCGATAACTCACAGATTTTATCAAAATCACTGATCTTCCATCCCTGATCATTCTTATAAAATAAAAAAAACTACAAAATGATAAAAGTAAATTAATAACGTGATTTTGTTTCTCTTTTTCAGGTGTGTATGAAGCCAATCAAAAAGCTAACTCAAACCAACCAATGAAGTGGAAATGTCCAGGTATCATGCAAGTAAAGAAACTCGTGTGAAAATTCATTTGAACCGAGAAAACTAAAAGTGTCATTTAAATTAAAGCACTATCTTCAATGAAGAAGGTGAACCAGTTTATTCGAAAACTGCCCAGTAAACGTTTTCATATGCATATCAGAGTAAGAAATGTGTCATATGTACTTACAGTACTGGACAAAATAAAGTACGCACTTACCACATCTTGAAACTTTCATGCTTTTCTCATTATTTATAGTAGATAACTATTTATAGTGATCGAACAAAAATTAGCTTTATAGATGTACTTTCAGAAGATGTTTTATACAGAGGCTTTATACTCCAGAGGTTTGTCGATATATTTTTGAGCAAATTTAAGACGTTTGATCCTATACAAATAATATTACTTAAAAACAAATATTGAATATGAAATAAACAAACCTGTAACATTTCGGATAAATGGCCTTCGTTGAGCAAATCCATTTTTAAATCCCATTTCCTTCAGTCTTCTACGAACAGTTCGTTCGGAAATATTTAAGTTCGTATTTTCTCGGATTACTCGGCTGGTAGAGAACGGATCTTTAGCCACTTTTCGACGAATCAGGCGATCATCACTGGTTGTAGTCCTCCGCTCTCTTCCTCTTTCAGTCCGGTCATTCACGCTTCCAAGTTCCTTATATTTTTCCAATGTTTTTCGTACTCATGCCTCACTAATTTCATATCTTCGAGCAATTTCTCTATTCGAGAAACCTTCCTTACGATTTTTAACGATAAGTTTACGGATATCTTCACAAATTCGCTTATTTGACATCGTACCAGATAAAAACGAGCACCAGTAATGAAAAATCAATCACAAAAAATTTGTTTTGACACTTCGCTTCAGAGCAATCTGGTTTTAGTGACCATAATAAAATATTTCATAGAATAATTACCTATTAAAATTTTCGGCAGTCTCCGTTGATTTGCAGCATATGCGAATTAAATTTTACCGTGCCATGTTGGTATGATAGGTAAATAAAATCAACGCGTCGGCGGAATTTTGTAATTTTTGAAAACTGGTTGTTTAAACAAAATAAATATATTCAGTAAGTCAATCTTAACTTCTAACAAAATCATTTTAGTTACTTCCCATGACATGAAAACACGATTGATGATAATCTTTTTTCTGCAACTCACATTTCACTTTGATGAATTGTTATTTGCAAGCCAAAAATAACTAGAATATGGAAATATGGCCTCGCATACAAAAAGATTTCGGCATTGAACTCTAATATTCTTCTTAATAGCAGCAACAAATCTAATTGATAAGGGTGTTACCGTTTTAATAGCTCTATAAAACTAATAGATTTATTGCGGTTTGACAAGCAACTGTAATAAGACCGATTTTGATTGGGGCACCATATTGTATTGCTACGCCTCACGTATGGTAAAATTAAAAGTTAAGTGGTGCAGTGCAATAGTTTCATCGTGGTACTATAAGGAACCACAATCAATTTGTTTTATTAACAAATTTACTATGGTTTTATAGCTTCGACTATAGCTTATAGTTTCGACTCGTATTCTCTTGGTATTGCGTAATACCATAATAAAACGTGATTAATACCGCAATAAAACCAACTGGTTTTGGAATTGTTACTTGAGCTGTCAGGGGTTTAATTTTGGTTATAAACAAGGCTCTTGTATATTAGTTTTCAAACAAAATTTTCTCATATATCAGACCAGAGCGATCAAAAAAGGATTGCTCTGAAAAAACGCTAATTTTAATCCGTTCTGAGGCATGGCGCTGCACTATTTCATCTTGCGTTTCATCTTGTTTATTTCATTTCTGATTTTCGACATAGGGTACGAGAGGGTATTTTCAGCCCATTAAGCGGTAGCCTAAACAATATTCAGGAATTCTTATTCTTATTCTTATTAACACAGCCACAATAAAGGATTCCTGGAAATAATTTTAATTATTTCTACTCATAGAAATATTTTAAATTACTTTCTTGTCTGTATTGACATTTGTAATATATCTGAGATATATTATAAATGTTAAATCGGCCAGGCCAACTGTGAAGTATTACCGCAAAGAATCTTGTGTGCATAAATTATTCATACACAGATGCATTTCCAAATCAAAAAAGGAAGAAGAAACGGGGACGTCTCGTACCAATCGCTTCTGATTATTTGTCATATCATTTTCGTTGCGAGTATTTAGCTAGTAAAGTTTATATAATACTCCGGACCCTCGGGGATGGGACATGTACATTTCCTTACTTACCTTTAGTTAAAACCTAGGTTATAGCGCCTTTATTCGCGCTGGTAATTCAGGTCTCTTGGTGCGCGTGCGTCGTTGAATCTCCTTACTCGTATTATTTTCGGCGATGACCAAAGATTCCAAATACTCTAACTCATCAACCACTTCCAGTTCATCGCCGTCAATAGTCACTGTCCATGGGAGGCAAACATTGCTTACTCTGGAGCCGCTTTCTACTATATAGGGTACGAGGCGGTATTTTCAGGCCATTAAGCGGTAGCCTAAACAATATTCAGGAATTACGTTGAAACTATATTCATTCGAAACAAGATTTTAATTAATATTTTTTGAAACGATGGTTCTACAATTGATGTGGGACGGTAGGGAAAGAAATGAAAATTTTTGGTGAAGGTGGGGAAGAGCGGAAAGGAAGGGGGGCGGGGTATTGGTAGCTATGCTTGACAAGTAGTCATTTTGACTCCTACCTTTTGTCCAATACTGGAAGGTGCTTGAGTCGAACCAAGCTGTAATCTGAGATTACAACCGGATTCGAACCCACAACACCCGCCAGGGCATGTGGTTCGCTGGTACTTGTACCTTGGCGGGTGTTGTGGGTTCGAATCCGGTTGTAATCTCAGATTACAGCTTGGTTCGACTCAAGCACCTTCCAGTATTGGACAAAAGGTAGGAGTCAAAATGACTACTTGTCAAGCATAACTACCAATACCCCCCCCCCCTTCCTTTCCGCTCTTCCCCACCTTCACCAAAAATTTTCATTTCTTTCCCTACCGTCCCTTCATCAATTGTAGAACCATCGTTTCAAAAAATATTAATATATATGTATGACCGCATTTCAAGGTCAAGACTAAAAACTTGAGATTAGTCTAAGATTTTAATACCAGTTCATAGAATAATATTTACTGAATATTGGCGTATATTTAGATCTTAATGAAACGCTGCTGAATTTGAGTTATAGTCGCGAGAAATGATGAAGTAGCTGCGGCTAAATTGGGCCCATTTTCTATAGTGGTGTCCGTGTTTTTTAAATCCGACCGACCGAAATAGCCTGCACAGGGATTAGATGCTTTTCAAAAACAGATCAAAAGAGAGACCGATGGATAACGTGTCGGTATTGCTTAGATACCGGCTCATTGAAGATAACTAGTTTTGCAGTGATAACAGCTTGCTGCTGGCGCTAGTGTATCATTGAATCGTACATATACATTAGCACCAGAAGCAAGTGGTTGTCACTCAAATACTAGCTATGTCAACACGATAGAAGAGGTTCAGGGGCAACTGCATCACATCTTGGTAGTAGTGTAAATAAAGCACCAAATGTTGAAATTAAAAGCAAAATGCTGCAGATTGCTAGTGAATGAAAATTGATTTATATTTTCTTATCAGAGGGGAATTTTTGTGTTCTTCCGTGATGAAAAGAAGTAGAATTCTTCTGTGACTAGAATAAGTAAATAGAATAAGTTCTGTTGCTAGAATAAGTAAACTTGATCATAATTGTGTGTTTTCCAAACCATCATCAAGAGCGGATACGTGTAAGCGATTACTGCTGGTTTTTTCAGCCTGATTACGTGCCAGTGGAAAAACAGTGGTTTTGATGTTTATTGAATAAAATTTAGCAAATTACTTACATTTTTATGAAAATAGTTATAACACATTAAAGCTTATGAGTGCTACATTCGTTTCAGTATTGTTATATAGCGGCAAAGTTTTTATTTGGGAAAGCGCAGCAAAAAAAGGCGCAATGTATGCCGAATTTAGTAGCTTGCTGGAAATACCCTCCCGTACCCTATATTCATTCAGGCCTGAATAAAAGATCATGTGCTTTCAGCAAGACACATTTGTTTCCATCGCACTGATAAACTTGCTCTGCCACCGCTCTGTGCTAATCTCAGCGTACAGCAAAAAGCAGTTCTTTTAGAACCACTTCCAATAGATATTTTATTTTATAGCTCTTATTATATCATATTACATTCTTCGCTCCTAAAAACAAAGGAAAAATGCCCCAATCGAAAACCGCCAACGACATCGAAAATCCATCGAACAAGCAAGAATTTGTTATCACCAAGCTCGGGAACCCACCCGAGCTGGGGGGGTTTGCTCGAAGGGATTAACTCGCTAACATCGAGATCAGCTATCCTAGCGGAAAAACTCGTTGTCGCCGCTGTGCTGCTGTGCTGTGTGTGGCAACATTTGGTCGTAATCGGAAAAGGCACTTCTCAGACGGCATTTTTTCTTGCAAGATCTCACCAAAAAAGAACTTTCCTCCACTTGCATTCCCAGATTTTCGCTCGTTTTACTAGTGACTACAACCAGCAAGTCTGTGCCTCAATTTTATGTATTTACTCTTTTAATATCCTATTCGCAATCAACGGCCAGCAGCGGGCGGAGGCTACACGGCCAGACAGTTTTCATCGTCTGCCAAATTCGGGACCCGGACTGAAGAAGCTACGCCGCATCCGCTTCGAACACACGGACAAGACCAAAGCAGCAGCATCGTCGTCGTCGTAGCAGATAGGTGCTACGGGCACTCAAAACGAAATCACGAATCCCTGACCTAGACTAATCCCCAACCGGCTGTGTACCGGCGGCGGATGGCTGGCTGCCTGGCTGGAAGACAAGTTTTATGTCTCATTTTTCCTCCGACACTAACACCAGCCAGCGCTACACTGCACATCAGGGGAGAGCAGCGCATACGTAGCAGCCAATGGAAATTGTGAAAAGTTATGTACTCTGCACCGCTGGCTGGCTCCGTACAGGGGAAACCAGAGAGTGTCGTTGTCATCGCAGCCTAGTACCGGGGAAACAGTTCTCGGATCGGAGGACAGGTGCGGAAAATGGTCTGTTTTGCTGTGCTGTGCGCCGCGGCTGGCTGGAGAGGAAAACATTTCGTTCGACAGCGGCGACGCGATGGGACACCCCCCGGCCCCATGCTCCGAGCTCCGAAAGCATCAACATTATCAACCATCGCAGCAAGGTGGGACGCTGCTGGCTAGCTCCGTTCGACTCCGTTGTGTCTTGTGTTATGTAAGGAAAGTATCATGTAATCACTCCGAAGTCGAGAGGAAAACGAACAAATGACTCGCGCGATAAGTGTAGTAAAATCGAAATCGTTCACAAGTGGTGCCCCGAGAGTGTGCGCCGGAATCGGAATAGGGGAGAATTGTGGGATAATTGCGGTCAATTCGTACCAGTTTGTTTACACTCTGATGGATGATTAAAGCTGGCTCTGCCAGCCAACGATGAAGAGATAGATAGCGAGCTAGATTTTGCGGGCAAGATTTCCATTTCCGATTTTAATGTTATGCATTTATAATTTCCCTGTAGCTCTCAGCTGATAAATAACCATGATGCCTTTCAAGCATCAGTTCATATTTTATAGATGATAATTCAATCTTCGCCGTATTGTGTAACAAATAACGCGATTCAAATCGTATAAAAATTATGATTAGGAGAAAGACATAAACTGTCGGTTAAATAATGGCCGGCTTAGTTTGGTATCAACGGAAAAATATGTTAGCCATCTTTGTGTTCTGTGCAAGCTCAGAAAGGGTTTTTTTAAATCGCATCATGATTAGCTCTTCCATCATCACTAGCAAACTAGGAATTGAAGCAATGCACACAAGAGTGAAATTTCTTTTTCCGTTAAGTACTAAGAAGCACAGTAAAGTTTGTCTGAGATAAATTTAGATTTTCGAAGAATAGTATTCAGTTCCAAGCGAAATAAAAAGTGAAACAATTTAAAATGTATATTTTTCGCACCTACTTAATTTCATCAGCTTTTAGTTTACAACTTTTTAAGGCTGAGACAGCGCTAGTATCAAACAGCGTTGGTGCGAATGAGAAAGATATCGTCTGGAAAACCTTGAATATTTCTTAAAGAACGCTACAACATAGTTTTTCGATTACATCACTGTGTGTAAAACCCGTACCTGATATGATTTGTCACTACAGTTGAGTATTCAAAACCATCTAATAAAAGCGCACTCTCGTTGAATGTTTTGCTTCGTCTTTTTTCTGTCTCTAGTGCTTTAAGTCTTGGCCTCTAGTGATTTAAGGCGTGGCCTTAAATCGGGTGAAGTGAAAATGGATCTTGAAGCCAATGAGGTGTTTACCAAGGTATTAGTAGGTGGGGAAAAGTGTTGAAGTAGTGTGAGTGAGGCGCAAAACATTAATAAAACTTTTTTCAAACCAAAAGAATAATATTAACAATTATGCGTGACAGTTCTAACTGAAACGCCATTTAACCTTCACATTAGTGAAAATTCGAACACTTTATATGGTACTAGCTGACCCGACAAACTTCGTATTGCCACAAATTAACCTGTGTTGTACATAAATCATGAATCTCGGATGATCTTTGTCACAATCTCGAGTTTTGCAAGCCCCCCAGTGGGCGGCGCTTCTGACGGCGGGTCACCGGCAACACTCGCGACCGTCTCGTCCTGAATGATCTAGTGTTACTATAGATAGTTTTTGTGGTCTTGATGCTTTATGGAAGAGTCTCGAATTTCTCGAGTTCGATTAGTTTTTGAGTTTCGCAAAAATTTCTGTTTTATTTGTATGAGAGTCCATGCCCCGCTACCACAGGGGTGGGAGGTCTCTAACTATCGTAAAATAAATTCAAGACTCCAAAATCTCCCACATGCCAAATTTGGTTCCATTTGCTTGATTAGTTCTCAAGTTATAAGGAAATTTGAATTTCATTTGTATGGGAGCTCCCCTCTTAAAAAGGGAAGGGGTCGTAATTCACCATAGAAAAAATTTCTGCCATCTAAAACTCCCACATGCCAAATTTGGTTCCATTTGATTGATTAGTTCTCGAGATAAGAGGAAATTTGCATTTCATTTGTATGGAAGCTTACCCTCCTAAAGGGGAGATGGGCCATAACTCGCTTTCTAAAGAAGAGAGGGGTCTCAATTCACCATAGAAAAAAATCTTGCGTCCAAAACCACTTACATGTCAAATTTGGTTCCATTTGCTTGATTAGTTCTCGAGTTATGAGGAAATTTGTTTTTCATTTGTATAGGAGCCCCCCCCCCCCTCTTAAAGTGGGGAAATCCAAAGAAAATATACCATAGAAAATATTCTTGCCCCCAAAAACACCCACATGATAAATTTGGTTCCATTTGCTTGATTAGTTCTAGAGTTATGAGGGAATTTGTATTTCGTTTGTATGAGAGCCCCCCCCCTCTTAAAAAGGTAAGGGGTCCTAATTCATCATAGAAAAAATGGTTGCCTCCTAAAACACCCACATGCCAAATATGGTTCCATTTGCTTGATTAGTTTTCGAATTATGAGGAAATTTGTATTTCATTTGTGTAGAAGCACCCCCTCTTAAAGTTGGGAGGGGTCCTAATTCACCATAGAAAATATTTTTGCCTCCAGAAACCTCCACATGCCAAGTTTGGTTCTATTTGCTTGATTAGTTCTCGAGTTATGAGGAAATTTGAATTTCATTTGTATAGGAGCCCCCCCTCCTAAAGTGGGTAGGGGTCCCAATTCATCATAGAAAAAAATTTTGTCTCCAAAAACACCCACGTGCCAAATTTGGTTCCATTTGCTTGATTAGTTCTCGAGTTATGAGGAAATTTGTATTTCGTTTGTATAGGAGCCCCCCCCCTCTTAAAGTTAGGAGGGGTCCTAATTCACCATAGAAAATATTCTTGCCCTCGAAAACTTTCACATGCCAAATTTGGTTCCATTTGCTTGATTAGCTCTCGAGTTATGAGGAAATTTGTATTTCATTTGTATAGGAGCCCCCTCCTAAAGTGAGGAGGGGTCCCAGTTCATCATAGAAAAAATTTTTGTCTCCAAAAACACCCACGTGTCAAATTTGGTTCCATTTGCTTGATTAGTTCTCGAGTTATGAGGAAATTTGTATTTCGTTTGTATAGGAGCCCCCCTCTTAAAGTGGGGAGGGGTTCTAATTCACCATAGTAAATATTCATGCCCTAGAAAACTTTCACATGCCAAATTTGGTTCCATTTGCTTGATTAATTCTCGAGTTATGAGGAAATTTGCATTTCATTTGTATAAGAGCCCCCCTTCCTAAAGTGGGGAGGGGTCCGAATTCATCATAGAAAAAATTTTTGTCTCCAAATACACCCACGTGCCAAACTTTGTTCCATTTGCTTGATTAGTTCTCGAGTTATGAGGAAATTTGTATTTCGTTTGTATAGGAGCCCCCCCTCTTAAAGTGGGGAGGGGTCCTTATTCACCATAGAAAATATTCTTGCCCTCGAAAACTTTCACATGCCGAATTTTGTTCCATTTCCTTGATTAGTTCTTCAGTTATGAGGAAATTTGTATTTCATGTGTATAGGATCCCCCCTCCTAAAACAGGGAGGGGTCCCAATTCATCATAGAAAAAATTTTTGTCTCCAAAAACAACCACATGCCAAATTTGGTTCCATTTGCTTAATTACTTCTCGAGTTATGAGGAAAATTGTGTTTCTTTGGTACAGGAGCCCCCCCTCTTAAAGTGGGGAGAGGTCCTAATTTACTATAGAAAATATTCTTTCCCTCGAAAACCTTCACATGCCAAATTTGGTTCCATTTGCTTGATTAGTTCTCGAGTTTTGAAGAAAATTTGTATGGAAGCCCCCCCTTTTAAAAAGGAGAGGAGTTGTAATTCCACTTATAAAGAGGGGAGGGGTCTCAATTTACCATAGAATAAATTCTTGTCACCGAAAACACCCACATGCCAAATTTTGTTCTATTTGCTTGATTAGTTGTCGAGTTACGCAGAAATTTGTGTTTCATTTGTATGGGAGCCCCCCCTCTTAGTGGGGGGAGGGGTTTCTAACCATCACTAAAACCTTTCCTGGCCCCAAAAACCCTCTACATGGATATTTTCATGCCGATTGGTTCAGTAGTTTTCGATTCTATAAGGAACATACGGACAGACAGACAGACAGACAGAAATCCTTCTTTATAGGTATAGATATTGCTTCACTACCTGAGAAAATCTACTTAGGGGAACTGGGGGTAAAATGAACGCCCTTAGCAATTTCGCCATTTGCCCCCCCAGGAACCAACCAAATGCTGAACGCATTACATGAATTGAAAGCTGGATTCATTTTCCACGTAGCAATATATAAAGTTGTTTGAAAAAAGATGATTTGTCATGAAAAATTCCTTATTTTCGAAAGTGTCACATTTGAGCCTGATTTTTTTGAGGGTGAGGGCAAAATGAACATGTCATAGCCCCAAACCAAAGTTAACGTGCAGTTTGGATAAATTAAACATTATTTTACGTTATCATTTTTCTACATAAGCTGTGAATATTCAATAGGCCTGTTGGAATTGACATGAGACTCCTTAAAGATTGCAGCAAATATTTTTTACTTTTTCAATTTTTTTCACATTGGAAAGCTTCTGATCACCACACATTGTCTCAAACAGCTTGAAATACTTCTAGGAGAAGATCCCAATTGATCTGGAACAGATTTTGATCGGTTTACTGGGAATTTGACTACCTGTTCATTTTACCCCCGATGTTCATTTTACCCACAGTTCCCCTATATGTATCGGTCATGTCACCAGCACTACCCGTACAATTTTACCTCACACTCATACGATCGTTACACAAACACTAACGCGCATTAGAGGTAAAGGACAGCGTAGAGGTAGCGAGAATCGCCATTTCACCAGAAATGGCATTCTCAAAGCACATTTTACATTCAGTTGTTTTCCGATCAATGACTAGTGAATAGCTCATAATCAGTTCTTATTTATCTGTTAAGATCCAGTCAAAATTAAAGTCAAGGATAGCTCAGAGCAAACCGAAACTCGAACTAAAACTAAAATCCATCGCCAGGGACACCGCAAATATGGAGATCAACCCTCGAACCACCTTTCCGACGCCGGAGGAGATGAAAGATCCTGCGATTGTGAAGCCAATTGGGGATGATACTGACCGAAGCGACAACCATATAGATCCGAACAATGGTTCTTTTATGAGCTCTCTTGTCAACAATATAGAGAAGATTGTACAAAAAGTTTTCCGAGATCACTGGTCACAAGTACGGCGTGATATGATACATGAGATAGAGTCCGTTAATTTAGAAAGTACCACTATTTTGCGGAGGTTAACTACTAGACTAATGGAAATGGAACGTGATATTGCCGAGATAAAGGCAGCTAGCTCTCAACCGTTGTCGAGACCATCCGTTGTAATGCCACGACAAGAAACATATTTTAATGGTGCGTATCTAGATGCCCACATGGCTAAATTGTATCCAAATCGTAAGCCATCTGTTGCTGTGTTGGGAAAGGATCTTGGATTACCCTCGAGTTGGATTGAAGATAATCTTCGTATGTACGTCCCAGGCACAATTAACGAACAGCAATTCAAACATATGTGCCTGTTATATACTGTATCAGTGACACAACGCAAATACCCGGACTTGACGGCGGCCTACAAATCTGTAATGGAAGATATCAGTGATAATCCTACTAGAGTTATGGCAACAATTGTAAAACATCTCACTCGGACCGAAAAAGGTATGACGGATAGCAAGTCGGAAGACGGAAGTCATGACGAAATCAAACTCGACCCCAGCAAAAGCAGTCTTGACAACGGTATAGAAAAAAATACACAAAAAATATCCCAAGATCTTTCTGTGAAAGTAGGGCAAGAGCTGGTACATGAGATGAAAGCACTAGAGCGTAATCTAGATCGTTTAAATGCATTATGCACAGAATCTGAACGTCATATCGTCGAGATAAGAGAGATCATGGCAGATAATTCTCGTACGCTATCAAAATTGACTGCAGATATGGATGCCTTACGCTTAAAAAATACCTCATCACCGGTCGCAATACCAAGAGCTGTGGCAAAAGAAAGCAAGAAACCGTATTTTGATGGTTCTCATCTAGATTCGTTAGTCCTTAAATTGTATACACCTCGTCAATTGGCCACAGATCTTGGATTCCCCGCAAGCTGGATTGATCGTTGTTTCAAGTTATATATACCTGACAGAATCAGTGGAGAACAGTTCAAATATCTGTGTTTGTTACGTCACGTGTCAAGAACACGCTATAACGCAAACTTGGTGGAGGCCTACAAACCTATGATGGATGAAATCACACCTTTGAGGTACCGTAATGATTATCCTATGTCAACAATTCTGAAACATCTCATTGGAGTAGGTGGCCAACACAATGAGCTAGAGCTAGACAGTAATGAACTCTGGAGTTACAGTCAAGCTAAAAAGCCTTTATGGTAAAAAATATTAAAATTGATTCCCAATATTTTTGTTTAAGAGTAGCTTATTCGATTACTGTATAACTAATATCCGACCCGTGGAACAAGCGCTTGATAAAGTATTATACAACGAAAATAGCTCTAGGGGTTAGTGAAATATATAGAAGCCAGGAAACATATTTTAATGGTTCGTATCTTGATGCACACATGGCTAAAATGAATCCAACTGATAAGCCATCCCCGGCTAAGTTGGGTAAAGATCTTGGATTACCCTCAAGATGGATTGAGCATATCCTTTGCATGTATGTCCCAGGCACAATTAACGAACAGCAATTCAAACATCTATGTTTGTTATCTAGCGTATCAATGACACAACATAGGTAGCCGGATTTGGTAGCAGTCTACAAATCTATAATGGAAGATATTAAGGACAATCCCTCTAGAGTTACGGCAACAATTGTGAAACATCTTACTCAATCAAAAAAGTCATATCCGTCGATTTCCAAACCTACCCCACCAAACCGCGCATTGACAACAATATGGAAAAGATTTCACGAAAAGTTTTCCAAGATCTTTCGCGTTAGTAGGTGCGAGTAGGTACAAAAGAGAGAATAATCTAGATATGTTAAATGCTTCATGCACAGTATCTGAAAAGTCATACGGTCGAAATAAGGACGATGATAACAGATAATTCTCGTACACTGTTAAAGTTGACTGCAGATATGGACGCCATGGCCTTACGCTTGAAAAGTACTTCATCCGTTGAAATGCCAGCAGCTGTAGTGAAAGTAAACCAAAAGGAACCGTATTTTGATGGTTCTTATCTAGATCAATTCTTCTCTAAATTTTTTTCACCTCGTCAATTGGCCTTGGATCTTGGATTCCCCTCAAGCTGGATTGAAAGTATTTTTAAATCTACATACCACACCCACTCACTGCAGAACAGTTCAGATATCTGTGTATATTTTATCACGTGTATTACGCACAAACTGCTTACCCGAACTTGGTGACGGTCTACAAACCCATCATGGCAAGTATCTCAACCGCTTTGCGCTCTACCGCTTACGGTCCTATATCATCAATTTTGGTACATCTTACTGAAAAGAATACACAAAGGCAGGCATAGAGCTAAACAGCAATGAACATTCAAAGTACATGAACAATGAGTATATGTAAAAAAGCGATGAGTGAAATTTAAAATGATAATGATAATAACAAAATGTTAACAAGTTTCGGCTAATAGAAAATGCATAGAATAAGCATAGATTAATTTCTTTTTCAAACTTTTGAAATGGGAACCTTTTTTAAACTTTTCATATGGGAAACTTTTTCAAACTTTTGAAATGGGAAACTTTGCTTGTATGCATGATACATTTTTTCTGGTGAAAATTTATTCGCAAATCATAAAAATATACACAATCTAATATAATAAAACCCAAATCAATCCACCTAGCGGCGTGATCTGGTCTTTCTACTAGATCATTTATTTTATATCTAAGTATTAGAATATCTATAACTCAGTTAGCTATATTTTTAAACTTCAATTTACTGCGAGCATTTATTGTATTTGTGGACTCCAGAATGAGTATATGAAAAAAAAAAAAATAATTAAAAACCCAGAATAAAAGAAATACTGCAAAAGTAGTTGTGGCGATATTAGAACAATAAAGAAATTATGGTCATTTCCATGAAGGTCCTCAAGTTCTCGTAGAAAAAATGTTGCTGCAGGTTGACAATTTTTTTTCAATAATGACAATTCATTTTATTTGTAAATATGGAATTTTTCGAACATCAAGCAATTTATTTAGATCCATTTCTTAAGAAAATAATGGCCAAGATAATACAGCAGCGACCCGTCGTGACGTCAATGTTTATAAGACCGTCAACTCAGTATCAAACATAAAAATGCCCAACACATGTTGTAAAATTTTTTTACTTACTTATATTATAGTTTACAATCATAAAAATTGGATAAAAAACGTTGAAAAAAATCTTCGAGCTGCAAAAAATTAAATTTCTCAACCTGCAGCACAGCCAAATCATTTTAACATAACCATTTTTTAATATCATCACAATGCATACATATGAAAATAATTTTTGATTTTGAAGAGCACTTTAAAGCTTATCAAATACATAAAAACGCCTTAATCAATCCCTGGAAGAAATCCAAAAAATATTAGCTCGAAACAATATGCATCAATTTTCTTCTAAACCAACTTAAATATAAGCGAATGTGTAGGTTTGATGACATTAAATTGATGTTTAGAGTACGATTTGAGGCACTACTTAGATTCATTTAAAAACAATCGAATTTTCTCAACCTGCAGCTATCCTAAATATACATACATACATTATATACAATCGACCCTTGAAATGATATATTTTGGTTTTACACGTTTTAAAAGTTGTAACATACAGCGCTTAAGTGTTAAAGTTTATATAAATGTTGAAGGAATCGTTAGATTTAATAACTCGGTTTCGTTTCATCTCAAGAGTATTTTGACGTAGAACTACGTCTTACGGCAAGTTTTGAGATAGGGTGTCATTCCAAAAAATCGAAAAATACGAGCGTCACGAAAAATGAAAGGTTTTGAGCGCTAATAGCTCAGCGGTTTTCCGATAGATTTTCAATATTCTTACACCAATCGATCGGAAAATCTTCTGAGAATTGACTCAAACGAAGAAAAGTATGGATTCTTGATGTTGAACTATTGAAAAATTGAAAATAATGGACCTATGTTTTACCAGAATTCTCGCTTCGTGATTGGTTGGAAGATTCTTTGCAATGATCTAAACCTATACAAATTTGATATCTGTGCTTGGGAAGTAAGCCAAAACAAATGACAAAGTTTCCTCATTTCAACAAGATTTCTTAACACCGTGGTTAAACCTAGAACATTTTGATGTCCTTGCTTGGGAAGTACGCCAGAAAGAGTGACAAAGCCCCCTCGTGCCAACAGATTTCTTAAGAACGCGAATAAACCTAGTCCGATTTGATGTCTGTGTTAGGGAAGTGTGCCAGAAAAAATGACACAGGTACGTTCTACCAACAGATCGCAAAATCTTTACTGCGAGACGATTCAACCTCGGCGAATTTGATATCTGTGTTGGAAAAATTGGCTACAGCTATAGTGTTCGGTTATAATACGACTCTGTATGAATACGCATGCTTGCCGTTTCATTAGAAGTGTAGTGAAAAGATGTGCTGTTGATAAAATAGGATTGAATTGGTAAAATCTCTTCAACAATGGGTAATAAAAACAATCTTTAATTTCAGTAAGGTAGCAGGAAAGCAATAGCTTGTGTTCTTGATTTCATTAAATTGTTTTCAAATGCACAATCTTTTGAGAATTGAACATATGCAATGTTACTACTTTGATAAATGTTACATACAACGCATGTAGCATGTATATATGTTGCATATAGCATGTATACATGGAGAATCGAATGATTACAAGCATGAATACATGCTACTATCACTACAAAGAGACTTACGTAGTCCTGCGTCACCTATATATGCGGTCGTGTCTTGTACACAACCCCTCTGATTTTTTTTAAATAATAATAAACAGTAGAGTATTTCCCATTGAATTAATGCTTATATGTTAGGATTGGGCGATACCGTATCGATACCCGCGATATCGATACTCGAAGGCCGATATTTCGATATATTTCATCGATACTTACGACGTCGATATTATGCTAAATCGATAATTTCATCCCGATACTGTTCTGATAAAGCGGGATATGCAGCTGAAAAAATATAGACTAAAACTAGGTCAAAAAATGCTCAAAAAACCAAATTTTTAGGATTTTTTCTCGCACTGTTTTCTTTTCAGGTAGCTACTAAGCTTAGTTCTCAAATTTACTTTATTAGAAATGTCCTCGACACAGCCGTTTTTATGTTAGACGACTTGAAACGAGCCGAACTGTGCCGATTTCGGTACAAGTGCAGAACTGCAAGATTTGTTAAATTCGTTATAATCTTAACGACCTGGCAACCGTGCGAGATGATTTTGACACCTGGCAGTGCTCCCATTTCATATGTAAAATTGAACCGGAGGTGTGCCGCTTGATATCTTTGAAGTGCCACGGCACAATGTGTTGAGTGTCCGACCCCTTGGAATTGACTCTTATGCAAAACCTTGAATAATGTCACTTACATGTTTAACGCTTATTGAACAGTAAGTGCGTACGATATGCGAATTTCAGCAATTCAAAACTGACCAGAGAGCACATAGAGTAGTATTGGGCGTTGAAAACATAAAGATTTTCCAGCTTTTTACGCGCCATAATAGCGGTGAAAGTGGCAGAGGTGGGACAGAGATCGAGCAGAGCTAGAACCGGAAAGGAGCAACTTCCGGTGGAACTCTGCAGGAATGGCCAAGAACCGCCAGTAACGACACATCACTGGATGGTTTCAGGGGTTTGGGAGAGAGCTGCCGGATGAGTGGATTGAGGGTGTGGTTTGTCCCATCTACGGAAAGGGCGATCGGATAGATTGCTGCAATTGCCGCAGCATAACGTTGGTCAAAGCCACCAACAGGGTGCTCTCCCAACTTTTGTTGCGTCGTCTATCCCCGGTGGCAGGAGAGTGTGTAGGGAAGTATCAGGTGGGCTTTATGGAGTCCAGTGCTACTACGGATCAAATTTTTACTCTTCGGCAAATCATCCAGATGTGTCGGGAGTACAACCCATCATATTTTTGTGGATTTTGGGGCAGCATACGATTCAGTCGGGCGCGAATAGGTAGTGCGGTTTCCCGTACAAAGCGACGTGTCCAAAATAGAGCTGCACTGGAGCGAGTGATGTGTTGCGTGCGTGTTTTGGGGGCACTCTCTTAGCTCAACATGTTTTTTATTGATTAACTTTTATGAATCCCTTTTTTGTGTAGCAATTCCTTATCCCAGAATGCCGCCTTGAATAGTGTCGATAAATCTAATATCGATGCTTAACGAACGATATATCGACGGTATCGATAAAGCGGCGGATTTGATATTGATATTCAATTATCGATACTTTCGGGAATTTTGCCCAATCCTAAGATGGACGACAAAACTTACATGAAGACAGAGCTGAAACGGTGGTTTGGGCAAGAAATTTTATACGCTCTCCATCAGGGGTAAAGGAAGCAGACATTTTCAAGTGTATGAAACTGTCGAGGATCGTTAAGAAATATTTGATTTGGCAGGCTATCTGTTAATCGCGATATTTTCATTGCACCCGGGATCGTCAATCAACAGACAATGTACGTGAACGAGTGTTTTAAAAAACGTCTGCTGCCTTTCCTGATGCGAGACTATTTTTCCGTGCTGTTTTGGCCGGTTTTGGCATCCTGCATTACGAAGCAAAGTTTATGGAGGGGAATGCCATCAGCAACGTGCCCAAGGACAAAACCGTCTCAAAACGTCAGAGCTCCTTCGAACCGTGATATATTGGGCCACCGTCAAGCGGCCCAAAGTACGGTAGGAAGCGAGAAGCAGTGAACAAAATTTGGCGTTCTGCGGCGAATAAAGTGGACAAGCTGGCTGTATGGACCCTGATGGCGGGAGCCCGGCAATCCAGATTCGCTCAACCGTATGCTTGGCGGAATATTTTTTCTGTGTTCTGTGTTACTAATTAAACTTCCAAATGAAAAATAATTTAATTTTTAATAGAAATTTAAACAATCAATAGAAAAAGTCAACCTTATTAGAGAAGTAAAGTAAATTCTTTTATTCGTACGACCTAATATCTAGCGTATCGTATATATACAAATTGATTGGAATGTAAATTGAGGCTGTTTTCGTTTCATGATTACGGGAAATTGGTTTTCGGTTATCTCGGTACAAAGCACTACCAAATCAGGATAACAAACAGCCAAACCTTACTGGTATTTTCCGCACGGAAACAGTTTCATAGGAAATCCTACATGCATTTATAACTCTGTATTATTTTGACAGCAAACCGCTTGTAGCCATAGATCCTTTTAAGCTCGCAACAGAATTATAATTTACCGCCGTTAACCCGTGTTACACTCTCCTAGCAAACACTCTGAACTGAAAGACCACCCAAACGGACGAAACAAAATGGGCTATGCGGAAAATGGTTTCCCTTTTCATACCTACCCCTACGGAGCCTGCCGGTCGCGAAGGTCATTGACTTTTGGCACTATATATTTTCGGACTGACTGCCTGACCACCGGCACCACCTACCACGTGGCGGGTGGTCGAAATCTTGCGCTGACCTGAATCGATTTTAGCTTTGGTCGGTCGGTCGGTGGTACTTGCTTTGCTCACTTGCTAGTAAATTATTTTTTACGCCGCAACGAGGAATATTACCGGCTTCAACATTCGGATAGAACATTCTGCTGTGGGCCACGGTCAATGACACCGTTCAGTGGAAATACACACTAATTCAAAAAATAGAGCGTTCGTCTCAACTTTTTTAGAAATCAAAGCCGCCACATACACCGTAGAGGACAGTTACATTGCTCGGTTTCACTCAAACATTGTTTTAAATTTAGAATTCGGCACGTGTTCTTCTGCGACCTGTCGTCTGTGTGACTTCAGTGATAAAAAATGCGTAGGATTTTATATTGACGCTGACACATCATGCTTCTTCCAATGGGTTAATTCTTCGGGGAGTAACCCGTGTTGACACAACGATAACGAAAAAGCACTTTACGTTGGATGTGCCTTTTTTACGATTTTACATTTACCGTAAGCACATGATAATTTACGAAAAATTGTCACCGCACGGTCTCCGAGTTCAATTGGATGGATGTACAACTGAACAAACGCGTACAAAATGTTGTAATAATACCTAGGTACTAGAACAACATCACATCCAATCAGCCGGATCAGCTGCCTGAGGTTGCAATCGAATTAGAGCCATTCACTACTAATATCTGTAATTTCAGCTTAAATGCAAGATCCCAGAGTCAGTGTACAGAATCCCATTTTCGTCGAGCTGATCCGCTGACGATGGCTTGGAGGCGGATCAAGTGCTTCATTACGGCGGACAGCCGCCGCTATCATTGCCACCGTCGCCGTCGCCGTCGCCATCACCGTCGTCATCGTCGTCGTCGATCGTAGATGCAGCAACCGCGCCATCCAGCTAGCCTCCTCCGGAGAGGACTGGCTGGGTTTTGCCCAGAGCGAATCAAATTTTAAGCTATTATATAATTATCGGTTGGAATAACTATTTATTATCGTCGTCCCACGACGGGAACGCGATTTTAGTTGCTTTTTCCACACCATCCATCGCTGCCGTCTTCATCGGAATAGTGTTCGATGGGTGGATGGGGGGAAGTGGGGTGCCTTCGGGCGATCCGAGAGGCATAATGAAGGAGGCCTTCTTTGTTCAATCGTTCATAAATTGAAGCAACACAGTGCTCGGTAGTGACTGGAGATGGATATGAAGGGGGCGAGCCTGAATGTCTTCGAGTATATCCTTCCAAAAGAATTTCAAACAGTCAGACTAGTCATATTGTAAGGAACGAACCCCTTAGCCACGCCAATGCCGTGCAGTGCCCACCAGCCGGACACTATCGGAGTCAGTCAGAGCTTTTCTTTTCGATTCTTCTGCACTGGCGGCAATTTCATGTCGAAATCTAACGGTACCGCAGGTAAATGGCGTTATTGCTGCGGCTGATGGAATCTCGTTGATTCTTGAATAGTTGATTTTTTGCTCATTCTCCGCACTTCAGAGCGACTGACGATGGATGACTGCCGGGTATGGTAATTTTCTTCTTCTCCAACGTTCGCTTTTCCGCGTGCCTGTCAAGTACATGCTCACTTCATTTCATTCCCCCTATCCTGGTTGGGTTGGTAAAGCAGCAGCAGCAGCAGCAGCACTGAAGGAAAAAAAGCTAACATGAATAGAACGGTTTCTGCATCAACAGCATCTTATCCCAGTTGGTTCCGTGTTGGATGGAACGGGCAGGGTCGAAACCGTGTATCATGTACCTTGCCCATGCCCCGGTGGCTGATGTGCAGCGGCGAAAGTTTTCCCCGCAGATGCTACTCTGAGCTTAATTTTTGGTTTCCAGCGCGAGAAAGAAGCGCGCTAGCCAAATTAGCAACGCTGCTCGCGCGCCCGTTGAAGTGAAAATTGACTTTCCGTTTTGAGCTTTTTGTTCTTTTGATTGAATAGTTGTGTGGCGGCATGCGGGGGGAGTGGGGCTAAGCAACGTTGCCGAATTTGGGATATTTTAATTTGAACTCATTTCAGCATTCTACATAACCGATTCCGAGCAGATAGTTAGTTCGATGTAAAATAAAATCAAGGCAAATCTATGCTATCGCATACTTGTATAGAATGTCAAAAACCAGCGCCCGTTTTTTCCCTGAATTCGCTTCCATCACTTCAACATTGATTCAGCACGTCTGCATTAGCAGGAGTCTATTAATTTTCTTTTTTAGCAATTCCTCACCGCTCAGTGTTTTCATTAGCCTGAGAGGCAAAAACGAACTAGTGTTTATTATAATAATAATAACAATATTACTCAATTTCCGTGTCTTAATTAATTCCTTCATTATTCCCCGAGCCTCGTTGACTTCCATCCATACACCCAACCCAGTGTACAGTGACTGACGCCCAGTGTACTTATGCGCGATTTTATTCTGTTTTTCTTCCCAGGTAAGCAACGCACCACCACGCCGATCCTCACCAGCGTCAGCGTCACCGTCACCGGCACCGGCACCGCTTACCGCTCTGTCTGCCAGCCAGACAAGGCCTCCGCCGAACAGGTGATTAAGTGAACAATTAGAGGTTGTTTCGAAAGCCTCGTTAACACGACGGCGACCAACCAACGGGGCACGGGTAACATCTGTGGGTAAATTCTCTGATTTAGGATGCTTATTCAGAGGTGTTCTCTTTTGCTCCGAAATGAACGCAAATAGTACAAGATTAAATCTGGTCATAATCCAATATTGTTATGATATTTAGCCGCAACAGAAACGCAACCGTGAATGTTCGTAGGGAATGGTTTGCAGGAAGGTTTTATTTATTACCAGCTGCAGCCCGCGTGCGTTGCCTCGCGTCTAATTGAGAGTGAATCGGAGGTAGCCTTCCTAACTTTTTTTTGATAAATTCGGCGAAATAAACTCTTTTTCGATGTAATAATCTAGATTCACTATAACGGAGATAACCGGAATGTATGACCAAAATGGCTGAATGAGCCTCTAACACTCACTCGTAACTTTATAAGATGCAACTATGTTACGTCTTACGTCTTGATTGCATTCTGGCATAATTTATTTATATACTAACTAGCTGATTGCCCGATCTTATTCGAGGCCCTTTTGTCTCTCGGCTACATTGTAACTCGGTTATCGGCTCGGCTCGGCTCGGCTCGGCTCGGTTATTGTAACAAAAATTCTCATAATGCAAGAAACAAAACCCTTTTTCTTCATTTAAATGTGTCTACTCTTTGTCAACTCCCCCCTCTGCTTTGGTTGCCCCCCCAGCCACTTGTAAATCTGTCTTCTTTTCGTCAATCTTTATTACGAGGCAAAGCCTTTTTTAGATTTTTAAACGTCCCCCTTGTCAATGGCCACCCTATTCCCCTCTTTCAAAAATCTCATCTTGTTCAGCCACTTGTACAACTGCTATCATTCCAAATGCAAGAGAAACGCACCCCTTTACCCTTCTTGAACGGCCTTCTCTATTGTAAGCGGCCGCCTCCACCTTTTGTCAACTCCCCTGCGCAGATTCTTTCATATTAAAAAACACGTGTGATGAAGTTTGATGAAAACCTGTGTAGGCGTTCCGGAATAATAGCGGAACATACATTTTTACTCACATTAAGTCAGCTCCTCCTTCTGTCACGTATTTTTTCAAACATTGCTCCTCGGTTCAACCCCTGCGCACCAAACCTCTTCCCCCTTTTTGTTTCCCTGACGCTCTAACAGCTGCAATCGGTCTAAATCTAAGAGAATCGCAACGCCTTTTACCTATTTGGATCTCCTCCCCTTATTTTTATTTTTTAACTAGCTAACTTGCTAAGATCAGTAGATCAATAGATCAGTAGATCTAAAATATCAATAAATATCAAATAAACCTAGATAAAGGTGGTCTCTACGGGGGGCTGACCCCCCCCCCCCCTCCCCCAAGAGCCGGCGCAGGCTGAATCATCTAATGTTACTATTGATAATAATATGTTTCATTGATATTTTTCGGTGAAATTAGTTACTATTGATAGTTTTTGGTGTCTTGTTATTGACTAATGTTTTATGAAAGAGTCTAAAATTTCTCGAGTCCGATTAGTTTTTTGAGTTACGCAAAAATTTCTGTTTTATTTGTATGAGAGTCCTTATCCCCCTACCACAGGGGCGAGGGGTTAAATTTGGTTCCATTTGCTTGATTAGTACTCTAGTTATGAGGATATTTGTATTTCATTTGTATAGGAGCCCCCCCACTATTGAAGGAGGAGGGGTCATAATTCCCCTCCTAAAGAGGGGAGGGGTCTCAATTCACCATAGAAAAAAAATTTGCGTACAAAAACACCCACATGCCAAATATGGTTCCATTTGATTGATCAATTCTCGAGTTATGAAAAAATTTGTATTTCATCTGTATAGGAGCCCCCCTCCTAAAGTGGGGAGGGGTCCTAATTCACCACAGAAAAAATTCTTGCCTCCAAAAATCTTCACATGCCAAATTTGGTTCCATTACCTGGATTAGTTCTCGAGTTACGAGGAAATTTGTATTTCATTTGTATGGAAGCCCCCCCCCCCCTCTTAAAGGGGAGAGGAGTCATAATTCACCTTCTAAAGAGGGGTGGGGTCTCAATTCACCATAGAAAAAATTGTTGTTTTCAAAAATACCCACATGCCAAATTTTGTTCCATTTGCTTGATTAGTTCTCGAGTTGTGCAGAAATTTGTGTTTCATTTGTAAAGGAGCCCCCCTCTTAGTGGGGGAAGGGGTCTCTCACCATCATAAGAACCTTCCCTGGCCCCAAAAACCTCTACATGCAAATTTTCACGCCGATTGGTTCAGTAGTTTTCGATTCTAGAAGGAATATCCCGACAGACAGACAGACAGAAATCCATTTTTATAGGTATAGATAGATCAACCCCCCCCCCCTCCTTCCTACGTTGATTCTTTTATGCCAAAGAAAATGTGTGCCAGGTTTTACGGAGAACGATCAAGGCGTTCTTGAGTTATGGCGGAACATACAAACATACTCACGTGCAATCTAATATGTTTAAATTTTCCACTGTCAACTGTGGTGCTAGGGTTTTAACTAGCGTACTGCCATCTTTGTATTGTTGTATGACGAATATTGTTTTGTTTGTAACACCAATTGAGAACCCCTTCTTTTTTGGGCCCAAGAAATTCTGCAGCGGATAAGAGATTGTTTGTAAAGTGCTCGCAGCAGCTTTAGGTGCACATGTATTGGACCTACCTCATGTTTTGTCTTGATCTTTGCATGAGGCCATGCATTCCATTATTTTTCATATCCGACGGATTCACCAATACCACTGCCATCCAGGCTTGATTTTGCTGATCTTAAGCATGTAGAGACAAAGCACTCTGCTTCTCACAATGACCAAGAGCTTTTATTTTCTGTTCAACCTCTGTTTGCTCTGCTTTCGAATGATGCATGCATCCTGCTTTCTTTGACAACCACTCATCTTGCGCAGAAGGAGCACAACTCAAGCAGAGCTAATTTTCTCTTCGATCACTGGAGACAAAAGACTATTTGCTCTGTATCTCAAAGAGAATATCGGACATACGGACTGAAACGATTTGCTCCGTGACCTTGAGAGCATGCATTCGGTAGTGCTCCGACAGAAAAAGAAAGCTGAAACAAAACGGACGCAGAGCAAATCGGCAAAGCACTGGAGGAAGCAAAATACTCGTCGCTTGTCGGAGAAGGTAGCATCCGACAGAGAGAGCAAATTGATTTATTTTCTGCGCTTTGCCGGTAAAACAGCGAGAATTGATTTTTTTCAGAGCACGACGAAAGCCTGCTGCGATCCACAAAGCCTGTGAGGAGAAGTTGAGTTCAAATCCGGTTATAGTTGGCCCCGATATAGTTTGTAGTAGGGATGGGAACTATCATTAAAAATCGTTACTGATAACTATCAGTAGTTTCAGTACGTTACTGATAACTATCAGTAAATATCAGTAATTTTACCCATCTCGGCATTGTAGACTTCGTGGGGCTCGCGCAACTACCGATCAGATTTTTTCCATCCGACAGATCTTGCAGAAATGTTGAGGGTACATCGTGTCCTCGGATCACATCTTTATTGATTTCAAAGCAACATACGATACAGTCCATCGCGACCAGCTATGGTACATAATGCACGAAACCGGTATGCCGGATAAACTGACCCGACTAATCAGAGCTACATTGGAACGAGTGATGTGCTTCGCACGTCCACGGGATACACTCGAGTCCCTTCGATACTCGCCGAGGGTTGGGACAAGGTGACAGGTTATCCAGTATGCTGTTCAACATTACTCTTGAGGCGGTGTTCCGATCAGCGAGTATCGAAACGAGAGGCATGATTTTCATCAAGGGTAGAAGTATGTGAATCACGACATACTTTCACTGCTTGAGAATCCCAGAGACTCCCATCTACATCTGACGAAAGTCGGTTGGCTACGGTGGGCCGGGCACGTCGTAAGGATGCCGAACGACAGAGCAACGACAACAGTTCTTTTCAACAACCCCACCAGCACCGGAACCACGAAGACTCAACATGCAAGATGGCTTGACCAATTCGAAAGTGATTTGTGACTTTTGAGACGACTGGGAAACTTGCGACGAATGGCCCAAGATCGAGTTAAATAGAGACGACTGCTTCAAACAGCACGAACCATCCCGGCTCTAGGCTGCTGACGACAAGGACGATATATTGTGTCATTCTCGTATATCGTACGCAACTACCTACCATTAACTTTAATCCAACTGATTTTTCTAACGAGACGACGTAACTGTATCAGTAAACATCAATAACTGCGAAACCTTACTGATACTTAGTGATATTATTGCTTACTGATAACTATCAGTAATTAATGATAGTTTTCCCATCCCTAACTACTAGACAAGCTCCGGGAGTACAGCTTGCAGATTCGTCATCTGTTTGTGAACAAATTTGCGTTGAATCAAGATTGGGACGGATAAAATAACCAGCTGAAGTCGCGTAGTTTGCAAATTCGCAAAAAACTAACACTCTACAGGAAACCGATTCTCCCAGTGAAGGTAGTACAATGTGGTAGGCAGTGCTGTTAATATTCTAATATTCATCAGCATAACGTTCAAACTTCTGGATTATCAGTCTACCTTGCATTGAAAATCTGCTTGCTTTGATCAAACGTACATAATAACTATATACAGCAAGCATGAACTTCATGCACGAGAATATAGAATATCAGCGCCCTGTGATATTGTAACAAACTGATATTCACGTTTGAGCAGTGAAAATCAATAAAAAAAAATTATGTTGTTATTTAGCATCTATTGCGTTCAGCTGTTGGACATAAGATTTTTCTTTTCATTTACTGCATTTAAAATTGTTTTTTTTCCTGAAGTGAATATCACCTTCTGGGTTTGAAAATCACTTTCTCCTGTTCTACTTTCACGATATATTGAACTTGTATACTATGATGAAAATCACTGTGCAGTTGTACATACGAAACTCAGAGGCATAAAAAACAATGTATGCTAAGAAAAAAGATTTTCTGTTTTGTTTGAAATTCGGTGATAATTAAAGGCCCTGGTGGTAGGCAACCAAAAAGTTTTTTAATCATTTGCTTTGGCTCGTAATAACCTGTTGTTCTAGGTACTGAATAATTTTTTGTACGGGAATTTAGCGTTGCTTGCTTTCGTGCCTCGTTCGTTGCAAAAGAATCAACAACGTTTTTCCGAAGTTCAGATAATCGCACAGTTGTAAATTCGCTTGAATAATAGTTTGGATTGCCGAGGTCGTAAAAGAGGTAATCTAAAACATCTGACAAACGTATCTCGTGGTTGTCGGTTGCCTGGCCACGGTTCCCGAGCACTGGTTTTCCATAACAGTATTAGTGATTTTTCCATAACGGTACTTTTTACGATCGATGGAGAGGACGGTAGAAGAAAGTAATGAAACAAAGATGTTGATAGTATCCAAACAGAATGGGACCAGGCGTAAAGCGAAAAAATTAGGTAAGGGAGGATCATTCAAGCAATGCTCAAAAAGTTGTCCAAGCTGGGAAATCCATGAATCGAACCAAGCTAAAATCGGAGCCAATTATAACCGGTTTCGAACCCACTTTTTCATCCAGGCCCTGCAGATGTTCGTACTTTTGAACTATAACGGATTCGATAAAAAGGAGACTCCACAACCACCTTATTAAGCGAACGACGCCTTAAACCCCACCAACACTGGCGAGTAGAGTTATTATGAGATACAAATTGTCTAAAAATAACTAAAAATTAAAATGTATAAAATGATATCTTTCTTTTGGTGAAAAATATTGATTCTAACCTAGCGAAATATCGAAAGATATTCAGTATTACATCAATTAAATTATGGCGAGATGCCGCTAATTCGACCAAAACATCAAGAAACAACCATGTGGCGTAAACAAATACACTGCTATCAAATTTCTCATGAAAATAGTTTCTTTATGGCGAAAAAAGAACTCCACTACACCATTGGAATCGTTATAAAAATATCTTTCTTTTGCATCAAAAGGTTGAGCATAGATATAGACAACAGGTTCTAAGATATCGACATAAAAGACTTAGAAAGAAGTCCCCACTGTGCAGTAACGGTGGTAGAGATCCTAAGTATCAATACGAGTTTTATTGCACTTTTATAACGGCATTTATTACCAATTTTGGTCACGAAAACCATCATAAGGATGTAATAAAACCGTTAATGTTAATTGGGATGTAGTGGTACCCGCCGTCTCTAGCAGCAGTCAGCGTCGTACTAATATTCCTTACCTTCCTCGATAGTAGAGCATTTTGGTCGCTACCGGCATCGTTATTGATCCAATATCCAACAAATCTCAAATTTATTCATAAAGATAGGAGCCTTTATCGGACGGTAGGAAAAACCAGACCCCAGGCAGGACGGCGTGTTCTCGAGGCAAGAATCACAGCTCGCTTCCTAAATGCTTTACACAAAGTTCAAACTAACATGTGGATGTTATAATGATTGTTTTCGTGATCGACGGAACTTACGGTAGAAGAAAGCAATGAAACCAAACCAAAGTATCCGAACAGAGTGGGACAAGATGTGAAGGGAAAAGACAGGACAATTAGGTAAGGGAGTGTCATTGGGGAACCTCTGATTGAACTACAAACTAGGGATGGGAAAACTATCATTAATTACTGATAGTTATCAGTAAGCAATAATATCACTAAGTATCAGTAAGGTTTCGCAGTTATTGATGTTTACTGATACAGTTACGTCGTCTCGTTAGAAAAATCAGTTGGATTAAAGTTAATGGTAGGTAGTTGCGTACGATATACGAGAATGACACAATATATCGTCCTTGTCGTCAGCAGCCTAGAGCCGGGATGGTTCGTGCTGTTTGAAGCAGTCGTCTCTATTTAACTCGATCTTGGGCCATTCGTCGCAAGTTTCCCAGTCGTCTCAAAAGTCACAAATCACTTTCGAATTGGTCAAGCCATCTTGCATGTTGAGTCTTCGTGGTTCCGGTGCTGGTGGGGTTGTTGAAAAGAACTGTTGTCGTTGCTCTGTCGTTCGGCATCCTTACGACGTGCCCGGCCCACCGTAGCCAACCGACTTTCGTCAGATGTAGATGGGAGTCTCTGGGATTCTCAAGCAGTGAAAGTATGTCGTGATTCACATACTTCTACCCTTGATGAAAATCATGCCTCTCGTTTCGATACTCGCTGATCGGAACACCGCCTCAAGAGTAATGTTGAACAGCATACTGGATAACCTGTCACCTTGTCCCAACCCTCGGCGAGTATCGAAGGGACTCGAGTGTATCCCGTGGACGTGCGAAGCACATCACTCGTTCCAATGTAGCTCTGATTAGTCGGGTCAGTTTATCCGGCATACCGGTTTCGTGCATTATGTACCATAGCTGGTCGCGATGGACTGTATCGTATGTTGCTTTGAAATCAATAAAGATGTGATCCGAGGACACGATGTACCCTCAACATTTCTGCAAGATCTGTCGGATGGAAAAAATCTGATCGGTAGTTGCGCGAGCCCCACGAAGTCTACAATGCCGAGATGGGTAAAATTACTGATATTTACTGATAGTTATCAGTAACGTACTGAAACTACTGATAGTTATCAGTAACGATTTTTAATGATAGTTCCCATCCCTACTAGTAGTTGATGCTGGGTAAACTTCTGATCTGTTGTGGGTCCCTCCCGAAAACCAACTTGGTACTCACCGACGAAGGACTCTGGTCTCAGTATACAGAACAGAACGAGCATTTCATAAGCGTCATATTAGCAGAGTTTAGTAAAGTAATGCCGCGATACTGGTCGCAGTGATGAGTCCATATAGGAAAAAAGGTAATGCCGCGATAGCTTTTATACTCGAGTCGATGTTCTTCCCATCAGCCTTACCGTTTTTCAGCTCCCTGATTGTGTTCTTAACCTTCTCCTGTGCTGGTGGCTTCACAGTTTGGCCATCGATCATAATTCTTATCCTATTCCTGCGAATTTACCTCTCCATTCAACAGAGTCTGGAAGTACTCCTTTCACCTGACTGCTATCGCCGTTTTGTCAGTGAGCAGGTTACCAAATTCATGCACCTCATCGTTTACTGGCCGTTACTGGCGAATTGCTCCTCTGCGCCGCCGAACACGTGCTCTTCGTTCTTTTTCCGCAGCTCTATTCTCTCTGACACTTTTCCCTGTTCTGATGTGTAGCCGCAGCGAGCATGCGACTCCTGTCCTGGTTATGCACATCTGTCACTCTCTGGCATTCGGCATCAAACCAGCTGTTATGTTGTCATCCACGCGTCGTAGCTACCACCTTTCAGTTATTTTAATGGCACCGTGGAGGTTCCTCCACAGCCCAAATATATCTACTTCCCTTTCTTCCTGCTGGTCTGCGATTCGTTGATCAAACTTTCTATCCCGCTGCCGCTCTATCTACCATCAACTGTCGTCGAATGTTAAAACGTAGCGTCGTATCAGTGCGAGTCATTGCCGCGTTCGAAAACCTCACGCGAATCTTATACACGACCAGATAGTTGTCAGAGTCGATAACCAACACCCGTACAACAAGTAAAAATGGCGCACTTCTTGAAGCGTACAATTTCTAAGTTTAGTTGAAGGAATACGTTGCATACGTATATAGCAAGCTACCCAAATACCCCAAATAATTATTTGTGCAAAGTCTATTTTACCGCCACAGAGTATCGCTCAAGTCTACTTGTTAACCAACTGCAGACGACTGACTGTGCTCAGCCCATGAGTGTTGGGTCGTTAAACGCGATTGGAATCTAGACGATATCGATGATTGCCGATACGATGATGTACCGAATTGTTTCTACGGCTTATCGCGGCCGTAGCGCAACGTAACGCTTGCGCGAGACATGTTCTGATGCTGGGATAAGTGATATTCTGAATTAGGGGTGTTCAACCCTTACTTCTCTCCTCTTCTGACAAGTTAAAATATGATTAACCTATTATGTCCTAGCGTATGATATATCATACCTCGTCTTCAAAACCTGTTTACTGCTGAATTTCAATAGTTAGCATTGTTAATATATCACTACAAGACATTAAGATAAGACATCAATCTGATGTGTGTGTGAGATAATCTGTCAGTTTTTGTCATTTCATGTGTATTTTCAACAGTGCAAAGCTATGATATATGGCGGAAAAAAAGTTGAAAAAATGGCGAAAAAAAACTTTGTCTCCAAAACGCATGAAAAAGTCTACAATTAGTGACGAAACATTACTTGACATGTAAATTGGTATTTATATGTAAAGTCTATCACAAAATTCGATAAGAAATCTGTAAACAACTTTGTAATTTGTTTGTTTGAAACTGAGCCTATGAAATATTAAACTGCGATACTTTGGCCTTGAATCCATTCCAAATGACGAGCTTGCGTGTCCCGACACATTCAAGCCATAATATAATAGATTACAGAGTTTCACTTCATTTGATCAAAATTTAGGTATACCCGGGTCATAATGGGTTAAAAAACTGCTTAATATAAAAGCAAAGAAAAAATATCAAAGTTACACGCTTCAAAACAATTTGCCAACAATTGCCATTTATTATATTAATTTGGGGATAAAAACCGACCGCGGATAAGTAAAATGATTCGGTACGATAATTGTTGATTGAAGTTTATGGTTCGGTACGACCATAGATGCATGAAATGGTTCGGTACGACCAACGGTGAATAAAATGATTCTGTATGGCATTCAACTGAAATGATTTCGTACGACCATATAAAATTTAAAAGGGTCGGTACGACTATTGATAAGTAAAATAATTCGGCACGATTATTGTTCAAAGTAGAATACGGTCCGGTACGACCATACATCTGTGAAATGGTTCGGTATGACCATTGGTGAATAAAATGATTTTTACGGCTTTTAATTGGAATGGTTCGGTACGACCAATGGTAAATAAAATGGTCCTGTATGGCATAGAATTGAACGGCTCGGTACGGCCTTAGACAAATAACATTTTTTGGTACGTTTATTGTTGAATAAAGTAAATATTTGATGATGGCCTAATGAACCGCAAAGGGTAAGCCGAAACGTAACCAACAAAGCTTGATATTTCACCGAGCGATATCATGCACATAAAATGCACAAACTGTTCGAAAAAAAAACACACCAAAAGGATTTCCCTTTAAATTCGCAAATCGTTCCGAGTCAACCTTCTTCGTATTCTCGGTGACGCATTTGATTACTTCAAAGTAAAAATGCGGCAGATTCCTATGCTTCCTTCGGCAAAATTATAGTCGTGAATATATCTAAAAAATATTTTTTTTTAGAAAAGTTGACACGCTTTACCGCGAAACAGATTTATTATTGAAGTACATCAAGTCAGACCAAACCAGTCAGCTCAAAGAAATCTTCATTTCTTGTATTTTTCCTGTAAAGCTGTGATTTTTTTCTTAACCAATCAAAATTTGGAATAGTTTTCAATCAACAGTGATATTTTTGAGTGTCTTAGTAGAATCTCAAATGTGACAAAATAAAAATTTTAGTGGTGTTGAAAAGACAAAAACATTGTTTTTGAGATATAATGTTTTAAAAGAATAAAGTTTCAATGGTGTTTTACTTTTATCTTCAGGCAAACGTAGATTTCTGGTTTTGCCACTTTATCGAAAATATCCGTTTCGATACAGGCTGAAATAAAACACCATGCGTCTTCGTTACATTATCACAACTCCATTTAGGCCATTGCAAATTATTTTTAAAGTTTTTGTCACCCCCCCTCCCCTCCCTTGAAAATTGGCTTGAAAAATCGGTACGACGAGACCTGAGATTAAAAGCTCGAGGCACCCAAACACCGTGAAATAACTTCAAGATCCAACTATTTCAATTAGATTTGTGTGTAGAAGCTTGTATTTAGTGCCGCTCAGTAATTGATCTTCGTTAAATTGATTACATCTTCTTCAACAAGAAATAAGAGGGCTCCAAGTATAGGTTCACTTTGAGTCTAGTTAAATATTTGATATCAAAACGCTACCGTCAACCATACGCCACTCGGGTAACATGAACCAATTTCGGAACTCCCTTTGTTCTGTTCGCGACAGCATTCAAGTGTGAATACGCCATAAGACATCCCCGAAAATAATCCCATTTTCCGCAAGATGCTGTTCCCCGAGGTAACACCCCGTAACTGACAACAATATCCCTCGCGGCAAGGACAGTATTCTTCTAGCTCTTACAAGTGAACAAACTAAAACACCCTGCCCACCACCGGCCTCCCAGCATTCTGCCAGGCACAACTAAATGCAAAGCCATCCAATCCATCTCCGTCACGTTCTGTCTTATCCAATTTGCACAACTTAAGTGAGAAAAGATACTTCTTGCGTCGTCCCGTGCGCCGCGTGGATAACCTACCCCACCCACCGCACCGCCTTGTTTTTCCACAACACTCGAACCTCGACCGGACCGGAGCGCTGCTAGAAGTTTGTAGGTACATATCGGCTTTCCATTTCTCACTCTCGACTTCGTTCGCGCGCCCGGTTCGCCTCCGGCCGGATAGAGGAAAACGGAAACGAAATGTAGCACTTCAAAACAAACGTCAGCCGGAGTTGTATGTTGTATGTTGTATGTTGGTAGCAACCGGTAGGTAGGCATGTGGTGTAGAGCCAACGAAAACGTTTCAAGTTGAAGAGCGTAGGATAGAATCGCAAAACCACGTTCGGCGTTCTGCTGCTCTGGCTAAGGTTAAAGTTGATTGACCGTCACACATATTTTGCGCACACTGAAGTTCTCGCTGGCTGCTCTCACTCTGTCTTTCTCTCTGTGTTTCTTTTCTTCATTCGTTTTGGAGATTGGTCTCATCATTTGGCAGGTAAGCTGGACTGGAACTCAGTGCAAAAAGGAAAAAAAACTCTCAATTTCTCAATCGTTTGCGTATTATGCAAAAAAAAGAACACACAAGATAACACTGAACCGGTTCCGCGTCCGCGTCCGAAGCTGGCACAGGCAAGGGTTACCCATTCTCCAAGGTCTTTCCCGTTTGTTTGCTTGCGTGTTTTCGCTTTCCAGATTGCCACACCAGAACAACTCTGGCTGGCTATAGCTGGCTGGCTGGAGCCAGGAGAGTGAGTGCCGGTTTGATTCGCAGCTTGCCTGATCTCTGCTTGTGAGTTTGTGACAGCAATCGGTGCGAGAAGAACTTTTGCGAAGTCGCAAAATGCGTGAAATGTAAAGATTAACATATATCTGCACGGCACACGGCGGAGGCTCTTCTTGGCTGGCTGACTGTATGGCTCTGACGTACCTTCTTAAGTCGCGAACGAAACTGACAGTTCCGATTATGCTATCAGCCCGGTCGGTGTATGCCGACGTCGGGAGGGAAAACGGATGGTTTGGGCTGTTTCGATTAAGATATTCGCCCATTTGATGGTGTGGGAAAAGCCTGTTATTTATTTCGTCGGTATTAAGCGGTCATTGAAGTTGCGACTAGAATGTTAGCAAAAAAAAAAAAAACAATAAATTCGAATCTTAGAGTAAAATTTATAGATGCTTCTATTATTGAAATTAGGTAGTTCGTAAATTTGGTTACCCATTTAATTCACTCGTGGTTCCATCATGTTAAGATGAAATTTGGTTTCGATTATTAACATTTCATTTGTGCTTAGCCTTAAATAGTCCGAATCCGCTCTTTAGTCTTATATATTTTCAGACAATTACAAAAATGTCTTCATGTGATTTCCATACATAGGGAAATTCGATTGAAAATCCAATGAGAATAAATCGGAAACCCAAAATAATTATTTAACTTTTTTTAAATGTCATGCTATTTTACATGATATCGTTTTTTCGTAATCTGCTGTAGAGCAGTTCCTGGCATAGCCGATCAATTAAATGCAGCAGTTTTTGCTTGTCCTTCTCTTCTTTTTGTAGCGGTATAGAGGCGGTGTGGCTCGCATTGTATTAAGAACTTGTTTTTACTTGTACTCGGTCTCGGAGCTAATCGTCGCGTATCTTCCGTAAACAAAGTTACAGTTCCAGGCTGAACAAAAGAAATTCACATAGAATCTCTGGGGTTGCTCGCATAGGAATCTGGGGTACCGTGGATTTGGATTAGAGGATTTGCTTGGAATGTGTAATGTGTATTGTTTACACATTATTTGGGTAGTTGTTCGGTAGCCTGTAACTGACACAGAGACAATTTGTCGGTGTCGGTTGACAGTCTCTCGCGTGAGCGGGAGCTGGAGTTACTAGTGCAGATGGCGAACCACAGAACATCACATTGGCGATCCAATGCCAAATTGAACCTTCGTGCGGATGTACTTCGGCTGGCATTTGTTTTGCGAAGTTGTTGGCATCACGAGTTTTTTAACGCAAGGCTCGTTGAAACACTTAGCGGCAGCAGTGTTGCTGGGCCGCATTATATTGTATTCATCGAGATTCAACCGTTTTCCGCGGATCCTTCTTACTTTTCTCCCCATTTAGTAAGTTCGTGTAGACTGAATCGCCCGATTCTTGCAACAACTCTTATAGGAAATTAACAGGGGGATCTTCTGTTTCATCGGTTGGTGTGTAAAACAACACTTGTTAAAATTTCTATTGGGTATTGGAATGATATGGAAATTATCATTAGGTAGATTTGAACATATATTAAGATTGAGCCGGGAAATGTCCACGTCCATTTCGTGTTAAAGTTGAGCCGGCGAAAGGGCCTTGACCAACGCATATTAAGGTTGAGCTGGGAGTAGCCCATGATCAACATATACCAAATTTGAGCCGGGAACATCGCATGGTCAACGTATAATAAAGTTGAACCGGGAATTGCCAACTCAAATTTGGATTGAGACAGGGAAAATCCATGACCAAACCATATTACGCTTGAGGCAGGAAAAGTTCATGGTCAAAGTATATTGAGATTGAGTCAGGAAAAGCCCAAGGCCAACACCTATAAAGTTTGAGTTCAGATGCGTCTAAGGTCAATGTTTTGCAAACGTTAAAACGTTGGATTGGTAGAATATCATGACCACTGACTTCAGGAAGGTAAGTTTAATAGATGTACAGTAATGGTAAAAACTCAAAATCTTAAAACTCATCAAAACTCAAAATCTTAAAACTCATCAAAAATCAAAATCAACTGCGAATCATGTCAGCTTAATTCTATGCAGAAAAAAAATCCTACGTGAGTTTTTCTGTTTTCATAGCAAAAAACTCACACATATTTTTTCCCGTTTGATCACATTCTGCGTTGCTTCAACTGCTACCCGGAGCTATGAACAAATTGCTTGCTGAACAGCATAGGCATTCTCTCGTGCGATACGTAGCTGTGAGTGAGCGTGAGGGAATGAATCTCTAAATAAATCACAAAGTTAAACTAAAACGCACATTTAAATAACATGTTTATCTAATTCTTATTAGGCTTGTTACTTTCTAGTTAAGAAAATGTCGATTTTCGCGAAGGAAAAATGTAAATTCCGCCAATATGTTTGCCATCTTAATTCATGAATGTGTGCTGCACTTTTCGTTGCTGATGTTTTCTCTGACAGAAGACTTTTTTTTGCTCTCTGGTTCGTTGTATGAAGAATGAAGCAAAATGCTCACAGCTGAATTTGGTTCACATCGCGTATAATAGCGTGAGAAATTCATATGTGAGTTTCGCGTTTGTGATCAAGGTTGAAATTTCATGTGCTTGAAATTTCATTGAGTTTTTTGCTGCTATGAACTTTTCAACACTGTAGATGTACAATATCAATGCCAAGATGTGATCGACCAAACTGGAACGATTATGCGTGTCATAGTTGAGATTTTAGGACAAGTAGTAGTTTCTATTTTAGTTTGTCACATTACAAAATGGAGAGCGATTTCTTTACAGGCTATGAGAGTTAGTGAAGTTCAATATAACAAACAAAAATAATTTGACGACTGCACCAACAATGTCAATAATGTATAGTTTACCTAGAATAATATCATATATTGAATTGTTCATTACACGCAGGGGAGGATGTGGCATCCTAAAATTTATATCATATTAGAGGATTTCCCTGAAATGCATGTTATTCACATATTAATTGTAAACGGCCCAAGCCATCAAAATGGTAAATGCCAGTTGTTTGTCATGCCATTCTACAGCTCTGAACCAAAAAATCGTCAATCGACAAATTTTTGAGTTACGCCCTTTTGAAGTTTTTAAAGGCAGATTGCTCACAAAAAAATGAATAAAAGAATAGACTAATCTCAAGATTTTAGTCTTGACCTTGGAATGAGGTCATACATATATTAATATTTTTTTTTGAAACGATGGTTCTACAATTGATGAAGGGACGGTAGGGGAAAGAAATGAAAATTTTTTGGTGAAGGAGGGGGAAGAGCGGAAAGGAAGGGGGGGGGGGGTATTGGTAGCTATGCTTGACAAGTAGTCATTTTGACTCCTACCTTTTGTCCAATGCTGGAAGGCGTCCGGTTCAAATCCGGCTATAATCTCTGATTATAGCTTGGTTCGTCCTATGCACCTTCCAGCATATTTTCTTACCCTCTGGATTAAAACCACTCTAATAAAAAAAATCTAAATCTAGCTGGGGGACGTTGGGCTTCGGTCGACCTTCCGGCTCAAAGCATGGAATGATGAGACAACTTTACTCTAGGTCTTCCTCTTCAGCTTCTGCTATACTTCACGGTCGCGAAAAAGAATAAAAGAATATTCAATAACCCTTCCAAAACGAGCGTAAATCGCTGCTGATATACCTTTTTTTTTTAACATATGCCCATTGGTGACCATCTTATGTGCTTTGAACTATATTGAGATTATCCGAAAATGTATCGGATTAAGTTGACGCTGGGGAAAATGGCCAGTACCGATCAAATATACTATCTTAGGGCTACGTTAGTAATATTTGCACGTGTTCGGGAGAATCCGGAAGCATCTAGGGAAGCGACCAGTTAAACTCATCATACGACACTTCAAATCACTAAGTAACTAAAACTAAGTACTTAGGACCATAGTGGCCTCTTGCGAAATTGATTTTATTATAAAAATATGTCATTGTGTTAGTGTACTTCTCTGGGGGTTCCCAGAGTTTCCCAAACATGTCCAGATATGACCAACATGACCCTAGTATTTTTGTAATTGGTTCATGTCGCAAAGTGGCCATTTCCCTAGGTGGCAACTTATTCCGTAGCATTTTCGAATAGTCCCAATAAAACCAAAAACTCCGACAGTGCCAAAAAAAATCAATACCCACTGCAATTTATGATAATTTTGGGATTGTTATTAATTTTTTTTTTAATTTCATGGATGGAACCAATCTGCCCTTTAAAGCTTCAAAAGGGCGTAACTGAAAAATTACTACAATGTTTTTTTTAAATTGAACTCTGAAATGTAGGCTGGCAATACAAACCAACTGGCATTTACCATTTTGATAGTATATTTCTTTGCAGTCAGATAAGTCTGCGAAGCCTAGGACTTGGTTACTCCTTGTATAGTGACGTTAAATAACATACAGGACAATGTATCCCCCTGCCGCAACACTCTGTGCGCTTCGTAGGGACTCGAAAGTGCCCCTCAAAACACGCACGTAGCATCCCGCATTAATTTGAACCATACTCTAACTATAAATCTTATTATCTATCGTCAAATCTAGAACCATTAGTGAAATGGATGGGTACCGTATCTAAACTGTTGCCTGGTATAATGTCAAGTATATTAGTTATGGTTATTTGTCAAGTAACCATTAAAACAATGGGTCGTTAAGAATGTTCACCATACGAAATCAAGCGGTTTTCCATACATATTTTTGAAGTGTAACGGGTGGCAACTAAAATTTTGGATTTTTTTTCTCAAGCTGTCAAAAAAAGACAAAGTACATGAAGAAGATCTGATTTACCGAAATTAAAGATAAATTATCCATTGTTGAAAAAAAAATTAGTGTACATTTGAAACCGGCCCGTAATCGACTGTTCGGCGAAGCTTTCGTTTGACGTTGAAACAGCAGCGTTGTACGGCCATCAAGTCAACTTTGCGAATGCATCTCTTGATTCTACCAATCAACTGTTTGCAATTCGTGGCTCTCCAGTTATTTTTGTACACCAAGAAACTCAAAATCCCGAAGAAATCTTCGATTGGGCGCACTGAGACAGTTTTTTCGGGTCGCGGTTTTTGGGTAAAAATGGGATCGAATGGGTATTCAGGTACGATTGTGTTTTTTTTTTGGCGTAATGCGATGATGCTCTATCCGGCCAAAACACGTGTTGCCCATCTGCATGATGTTTTAGTAGAAACGGGATCAAAATTTTCTTCAAACATTCGTCGGGCGCATCTTAGTTGATAGCCAAACCAGAGGGCCTGATGTTGAAGAAAAGAGAAAGAGAACGATGTCCTTCTGCGTCCATAATTTTAGCTGGTCTTCCACTACCTTGCATGCGAATAGTTGTTGGGTATCTTAGGATATGGTAAACAGTCGAAGCCGCAACATATTTGCTTTTTAAATGTTGTACTGTATTCTTTTTGCCGAGATTTCTATTGCAGTTCGTAAAAGTGTACAACGCGCTTCCGAAATGCTTCTTGTTTCGACGCCATTTTTAGCAAAACTGGGCAAGCATAAACAAAACAAAAAATATTAACAAAAAGAGGAGAGAGAGAGCTAACACATACATACTCTCATTTCTTTCTGAGCTCGTTTGTTGTTGAGCATAAGGGCCTCGAAAAAATTCCAATATTTTAGTTGCCACCCGTTAGGATATGATGAACATAATGATAATGGTTGAACCCTGATATAAATGGTAACGCCGTTGAAAAATGTTGGTTTTGGAATGTATTGTAACCTTTGATCTTATGGTGAGTATAGAGATTATAATTGCGATATGATTATGACCATTTTCGCAATTGTTTTCATTTATGCGGGATACCATTCGCTCCTGGATAGCTTTGACCAGTCGCGTACTTACACGGAAAACCTTTATCACAAATTGTTTGCCATAACTCTTTGCACTTGACTGGATCGTATGCTGCCCTGAAATCCATGACATTATGATGCTTGGGAACACACTGTCCTGTACGGAAATCCACTTTTCCTTCATGTCTTCCTCAGTTTACAGTCCCGGTAGTCATGAACGGCGCACTCCATTTGCCAAATGAGCAGATCGCTAGTCAAATCATGTATTTCTTGGCAAACTTTGAAAATTTCTGCTTCCTTACTTCCTCCGGAACATCAAACTTGTGCTGGGCGGTGAAAAACAGTAGCCCCGGAAGCTGCTGGAAGTTCTCCTTGACGTAAGTCTCATCATCCATGATGAGAAAATGAGGCTTTGTTAGCATCTGGGTGTACCGTTTCCGGGCCTGTGACTTTCCCCCCGTATTTTGCCGTTCGTCACGATTTGGCGCCTTCTGGACTTTGTACAAATACAGTCCCTCCCGGTCATTGGCTCTCTAAACGAATGACTTAGAGAGATTCAACTTTTTGGCCATTTCACTTAAATGCTTTCACGACACGCTCGTGATCCTGATCACTAATAGAACTTCCATTCTGACCGCATTTCTCCTTCCGTTCGATGCTCAGAGTTTCATGGTAACGTTTAATCACACGATTCACCGTTGACTGCACGATTCCGAGTGGGTTTCCGATGTTTCGATAAGAGAGTTGAGGATTTTGCAGATTCTTGCGTTAGCAAGTACAGTGTTAGCAATGTACTCTAATCTACTTCTACCCAAATTTTCAAAAGAAAATACCAAAAGGGTAATTTTTTACAGCGTTTTTTTTTTCGTGATTGCAATATTGCAATTTGATGTGATATGTGTTTCTCACATTTTAATGATCGTTTATTTGTTTAAAAACTTCCATGTTAAGTGAATTTGATTTTTCTCAAATAGGCTTAGCCAGCATTTGTGATTTTGATCAATCGATCCCACATAGCTTAATTATCTATACCTATAAAAATGGATTTCTGTCTGTCCGTATGTTCCTTATAGAATCGAAAACTACTTAACCGATCGGCTTAAAAATTTGCATGTAGGGGTTTTTGGGGCCAGGAAAGGTCCTTATGATGGTTAGAGACCCGTACCCCACTAAGAGGGGGGGGGGGGCTCCTATACAAATCTATACCTATAAAAATGGATTTTTGTCTGCCCGTATGTTCCTTATAAAATCGAAAACTACTGCACCGATTGGCGTGAAAATTTGCATATAGGGGTTTTTGGGGCCAGGGAAGGTTTTTATGATGGTTAGAAACCCCTCCCCCACTAAAAGGGAGGGATCCCATACAAATGAAACACAAATTTCTGCATAACTCGAGTACTAATCAAGCAAATGGAACAAAATTTGACATGTGGGTGTTTTTGGAGACAAGAATTTTTTCTATGGTGAATTAAGACCCCTCCCCACTTTAGGAGGGGGGCTCCTATACAAATGAAATACAAATTTCCTCATAACTCGAGAGCGAATTAATCAAATGAAACCATATTTGGCATGTGGGTGTTTCTGGAGGCATGAATTTTTTCTATGATGAATTAGGAACCGCTTATCTTTTTAGGACGGGGGGGGGGGGTCCCATACAAATGAAATACAAATTTCCTCATAACTCCAGAACTAATCAAGCAAATGGAACCAAATTTAGCATGTGGGTGTTTTTATAGGCATTTTTTTATGGTGAATTGAGACCCGTCCCATCTCTAGGAGGAAAATTATGATCCCTCCCTCAATAGTGGGGGGGCTCCTACACCAATGAAATACAAATATCCCCACAACTCGAGAACTAATCAAGCAAATGGAATCAAATTTGGCATGTGGGGGTTTTGGAGACAGGAATTTTTATGATGGTTTGAGACCCCTCACCCCTGTGGTACGGAGATAAGAACTCTCATACAAATAAAACAGAAATTTTTGCGTAACTCAAAAACTAATCGAACTCGAGAAATTTTAGACTCTCATTAAACGTTAGTCAATAACAAGACCACCAAAAACTATCAATAGTAACATTCCCCTGCGGGGGCAGCCCCCCGTAGGGATCACCTCTTTCTAGGTTTATTTATTTTCCTAGATCTACTGACATCTATTACTTTCCTTCAGTTTGGTCGCCCCTGCGAAATGGTACTTTCTACGAAAAGATTTTCCGTGAAATGATACATCCCGCGTAAAGTTTTTCGCGAAATGGTATTCTGCATTCCATTATTATCCGCGTTATGGTCAACAGAGAATTGGTGATCTGCAAAATCGTATTCAGCGAAATGATTACAAACCAATATTTAAATGCTATCCGCTTTATTTTATCAGATTAAGCAATGGTAGAGTTGTTTTCTACTTTACTGTGAGGAAAATTTGTATATTAAAACACCCATGAACTCCCCAGAACCTTGCAAAACTTGAGATTGTGACAAAGGCCATCCTAGATTCACGATTTATGTACAACACACTTTAATTTGTGGCAATACGAAGTTTGTCGGGTTAGATAGTTATTAATACAATTGTTAATGGTAAATTTAGTTTGACAATTTTTTAGATCCACAGTGAATATATTAAGAATAATCTTCTCGAATTGTTTCGTAAATGACTGGGCTATCCCTTTTTACGTAGGACTGCGTCTTGCAGAGATAGAGAATTGAAATTAATACCAGTCATTGAGTAAAATAAAACCACAAAAAACTCAATACTGTCACAGTGGTCAGAAAAAAAGCTACAAACCACTTGCATTTGTTACAATGTTAGAAGAATTACCACTATAAATTGATGATTGGGCCCCACTTCGGTTAATTTGAAGCCTACTAAAGTCAAACTCCATTCGGCAGTCTATAAATATTTCCCTACTTATTACTTGACTTTAAACCACTCCACTGCCGCTGCTGCTGGTCGCAATAATTTGCAGTTTCTAAAAAACTAAATCCACAATCCCGCTAGCCCACGCCCGCCACAGGAATCGGGTGGCGTCGTCGACAAAGGCGGCATTCGCTTTTTTGTTCTCTGCCCCCATCCCGGAGACGGATACAACTGCAGAACAATAAAAGATTTCTACCGAGTAGAATGCCGCCTTTTTTCAAAGGCCAATAAAAGCTAGTCTCGAGCGCCAATTAAGAAATGGTTAGACTTGACTCGGTCAATAACTGACAATAAATGTTTGTGTGTGTGTGAGTGTGTATGTGTGCGGGCGCGTTTAAATGCTAGTCTCTTCAAAATTGGGTGCAAGCCAAAATGGCATTTTGTCAGAAGCAACAACCGAGGCCTACTGGCGGCTGCTGGCATGCCACCAGCCACCACCGAGCTGCAGCTCAGTCAATTCCAATCCTCATTCTACGAGCAGCAGACAGAACGACTTCCTTCCGAGAAATCCGTGAATCACGCCCGCAAGACGGGATCCGCCAGCAAGAGAATAAAAATCGAGAAGGAATGTTTGGGTATCCAGGAAATGCATCAAAACTGAAGTGTTGACTTTGCTTGCAGACTGAAAACGCTGACACCGACAGTGAAGGCGGCAACGGTGACGCGGTTTTTGTTGTTAGGTTGTCTGAAATTCGAGCGGAGTTTTTGATGGGAAGATTTATGCATGCTTAAGCTAAGCAATTATAATTACCCTTCCAAAAGTGTAGATGTTAGGTTGACTCATTTTCGATCTGCGAAATCAGATTATCAGAAGTTTTTTTTAGAAAACAAGGTCACCCTAGCGTTCAGAGTCGGTTTCGATTCGTCCGGAGGGTCAAATACCGGCGTCAATGACACTGACACTGCAGCAGCGGTACCGTCTAGCGCGGCGAAGTTCTCGATTCTCAGCCATATAATAAAGCGATTTATTTCGATTCGCCACGGATTCGCAAACACGAATCTGCGAGTCTCGGACGGACCTAAATGGGATTACCTTTTAGCGGTTAAGTGTCAGAAGTATGATGCCGGGGATGTGTCGGAATGGAATATCGCTTCGCCAGCGAAAAGAGCAGGAAGTTGGACAGGAGATTTATACGCTGTCGTAAAACGGAGCAAATCTCCTAGGGTAAGCGTGCGACTCGAACAACCTTTCAGAGTGCGCTGAAAAGCGGTGGAATCTTTGCTGGTCATTTCGTGATGAACATAAGTGTAGTGCCGATTCAAAGTGCCACACGCCATCACATTAAACTTAATGCCGCGTGTTTCAAGAGACTCTTGCTGTACCGTTAACGATTTTACGTATTTGCGTTTGCTAATCGTTAATCTTTCACGTCGGAAGTTACAACAGGTGTTTTCTTAGGCATAGAAAATGATTATAAAATTTTGTTCAGCTAATGACTAATTGGAATAAAATTTTGTTCGAACATACCTAAACCGAATGGAATTTCTTAGAAGCTACTTGGATAACAACGGAAGAATAACCTGCACCGTACGTTTATTGCGCTCCTTTATTGATAAGTAGATCACTCAAGAAATCGAATGTGAACAGCAAGTGCCTGAGCAACATTTTTATATGGAAGCCAGCTCCAACTATTGACAGTTTTACAACTCCCATCAACGGTAATCTTGATCTTATCTCGGCGTTCAACAAAAGCTAGCTATGAACAGTTCAATCCATGCATTCACATATGCCTTGCTAACCCAGTGCAGTGCAACCCACTAATAGCCGTAAGATATGGATGGATCTATCGAGAAATTCCAACGCCACTTTATGAAGCCATTCCACACTAAACCGATGCAAACGGACCCATTCATTAATTCTACGCGCAAACAAACAGGCAATAACCAGCCAATTCCGATGCGTGGACTTTCTCGTCGATCGGCAATAAAAATCAATATTCACTTGTTTTGTTTCCACTATTTTCTCCACGGTACCGGCCCCGTATATAACTCGACGGTGCATACTTATCCGGGCCCAAACGTGTCGTCTCTCTGGGTGACAACGATAGGAGGCAAATCCCATCATCCAACCAGCCAGCCAGCCAGCCAGCCAGCGAACGTCCCTCGCCATTTTGCGAAGCAAATCATATCTGCGATGGATCCACCCCACGCACCCCGCCCAGCTGGCTAGCCCCCCGCGCGCCCTTCTACACCAAAAGAATGTGACTATTTTATAACACATATAAAACGGTGGATTGTACTGTTATGTTATTGCGGGTGCGGGCGCCTGTGTGCGTTTCCTCCACTTACGGAAGTCGTTTCGTATTATCGTATCGTCTTACGACAACTATTTTTATTGTATAAAACCCAACCAGTGTAAGTCGCTGAGCTGCTAAGCACCGAGCAGCGACGATGGAAATCTATGCTCTGGGATTGCTAGCACGAAATAGTAGCCCGACTGGGAGGCAGTGCAGTAAGTATGTAAAACTAAGCTTCACGCGAAGCTTTTGAACAAGGGATTAAGCTAATATTGTAATACGGTTTATGGAGAATAATAATTAATGTGATGCAATTTTGCCAGCGTGTAGCGTGGCTGAACGTTGAACACAGTCATTAATATACATTGCAAAGCTTCGTGATGCTTTTCAATTGATAGAATAATGGTTAAACCATTAGAAACGACACCGGAGTTAGAGCTAGTTTTTGGTTTACTTGAAGAGAAAAGACAAAGCATGATCGAAATCGAATGGTTCACTTTTCTATTTTTAAAACGTGATTGTTTTTGACAGCATATGCAAAACTATAATTGAATGCAGCGCCATTCTTTCGCTTCGTCCGCAGCATCTTCCCATCCGACACTCCGTGAGCAGCGTTACAGCTTCAAGTCCATAAAGAACTACCGGTCTAATGAGGATTTTGTATATGGTCAGCTTCGCACTGCGGCGTATGCTTCTTGATCGTAGCGTTTTGCGAAGAGTAAAGTGAGCCCAATTTTCCGCTTGAATGCACCGCTGGATCTCCTTACTAGTGTTGTTGTCCGCGGTCATCAGCGATCCCAAATACCCGAACTCATCTACCACTTCTAGTTCGTCACCGTCGATGGTTACCGTTCGTGGGAGCTGCACATCTGTCCCCTTTGAGCCTCTTCCTTTCATGTATTCAGTCCTCGATGCATTTCTTTTTGGCCCAATTCTCCTAGACTCCGCTTTTCGTCTGACTCTGGATTACCTCTGCCGTCGAAAAGTTCCTGAATATGATATCAAAGTCATCTGCGAAGCCTAAAAGTTGGCTACCTTTGGTGAAAATCATGCCACTCGTTTCGATGCCCGCTCGTCGGACCACCCCCTCAAGAGCGATGTTGAACAGCATGCAGCATAAGCCGTCACCTTGGCTCAACCCTCGCTGCGTCTCGAAGGAACTCGAGAGTGTCCTCGAGATGTACACGAAACACATCACTAAACCCAATGTAACTCTGATCAGTTGCGTCAATTTGTCCGGAAACCCGAGTTTGTGGATAATCTGCCATAGTGCTGACCACAGCATATTGCTGGCTAAACTGGATAAACTTGGTGTCGGCTCCAGCCTTGTACGATGGTTTCGATACTACCTGTTAGATCGAATGCTCTACGTAAAGTTGGGTAAAGTGCAATCCGAGTATTTCTCCAACCTCTCCGGCATTCCACAGGGCAGCAATTTAGGACCGCTGCTCTTTATGCTGTTTATCAACGACATATCGCTCCTGCTTCCAGAAGATTGCCGCATGCTTTAGGCAGACGATATCAAACTATTTAAAACTGTCAGAAATACTGCTGACTGCTTAGAGCTCCAGCGCTTAGTTGACCTTTTTCTGCAATGGTGCTCCAATAATCTACTAACCGTCAGTAGCGAGAAGTGTTGCGCGATTTCATTCCATCGCAAGTCCAGCCCGGTTACATTCAACTATTCTATGTGTGATCAGATTGTAGCTAGAGTAGATACGGTTCGTGATCTGGGTGTAACTCTGGATACGTCACTCACCTTTAGGCCACACTACAACGAAATAGTTGCCAAGGCTAATAGACAGCTCGGATTTATCTGCGAGATCACTGAAGAATCTCGGAATCCTGTTTGTCTTCGATCACTGTATTGTGCACTGGTGCGCTCTATTCTTGAGTCTAACTCAGTAGTTTGGTATCCATTCAACGCTAACGGGATTGCAAAAATTGAAACCGTGCAACGAAGATTTGTACGGTATGCTTTACGCTTTCTTCCATGGCGTAACGAACCGTTGCCGTTGCCAGAATACGCGGATCGCTGCCAGCTACTCGGAATACAAACATTAGAGCGAAGAAGATTCGAAGCACAAGCCGTATTTGTCGGGAAAATTTTGTCCGGTGAAATCGATGCCCCGAACATTTTGCAGCAGCTTAACTTAAATGCACCAGAAAGATCATTACGGCCCAGGAATCTGTTATTCTTACCGCAGCGTAATGTGTCATATGGACAACATGACCCCATCCGCTTTATGTCGGCAAGCTTTAACGCGGTGACGCATTATTTGACTTCCACATAACAGCAACGACATTTAGACTGCGACTGCGTGGATAATCTAATGTATTTTTATGTGTTTTATGTTATACGTAGTATCTTTTGTCATTAAGACCACAAGATGTCCGATGATTTTTACACCAACAAATAAACTGGCTGGCCTCGATCGACAGTATAATACGTTGCTTTGAAGTCGATAACGATCTGATGCGTGAGTACGTTGTACTCCCGACATTTGGTCCGTAGTTGAACTATTTCAAGTATTGAGTTTCCATTCGTCATCCTTGTTTCTTTGCCTAGGTGGACGCCGGATATTCCGATCTGCTTTAGCTTGAATTTCCGTTGTAGTTTGATGTAGGTAGGTTGCCTTACCATGGTCATGGTATCCACCCAGTAAACCATTTGGTTTATATATCTCGATTGCAACTGAGATATACGAAATCATAACTGAACAAAAAAGTTGTATTTCATGCCATATAAGAACATATATGTACCAAAGTGGAGGCAATATACATGCGAAAATTCTGACAATTATTTGTAATTCTATGTTGCATTTTATACAGCGCTTTTTATAACACGCAACTTAATACTCCTGAATATATGATTAAGATATAACTCAATATTGCAATCATCTATACTGCTTTATAATTCACAGTCATGAGTTGTATATGAGGACACGCATAACTGCAAAACAACTTAATGTTCACCTTGTTTTGACATACTCTAATCATTATACAATTCCAACGCAAAATTGACATGGAAACGATTTAATGTGAACTTTCTTTTACGATCTTGTGCTATCTGGGTACTCTCCTAATGGAGCTGCCATCTTAGCTTTAGTACCGAGACGCCATGTTTCTTAATTCAACTGCTTGTTGTAGATCAGACGTTGTCATGAGCCACTGCAAACCTAGAGTACAACCGCTCACTTGGTTAAGGAATCGTCATGTCATCAAGAGCCGCCGTCCATTATATACCTGCAGGTACGCGAGACACTGGGCTTACGCATGATCCAGCCGTTCACCAAGCTTAACAAAATAGTGGTACACTCAAGTCGCTTTTTACGCGAAGGATACGTCCCGCGTAAATCAAAACCGCCTAAATTCCGAAAATCGCGTAAAAAACCGCGTAAATTCCGAAATTCGCGTAAAAAAACCGCGTAAATTCCGAAATTCGCGTAAAAAAACAGCGCAAATTCCGAAATTCGCATAAAAAACCACGTAAATTCCAAAATTCGCGTAAAATAAAACCAAAATTTCGCGTAAAAAAAATCTTTGTAGATTTCAACACTACGCGAAAAAATAGACGTTTTGAGCACATCCGCGTAAATTCCGAAAATCGCGTAAAAACTGCGTAAATTCCGAAATTCGCGTAAAAAAAAACCGCGTAAAAAACGCGTAAATTTGGGTATTCGCGTAAAAAACCGCGTAAATTCCGAAATTCGCGTAAAAAACCGCATAAATTCCGAAAATCGCGTAAAAAACCGCGTAAATTCCGAAAATCGCGTAAAAACAGTGTAAATTCCGAAATTCGCGTAAAAAAACCGCGTAAATTCCGAAATTGGCGAAAAAAAACCGCGTAAATTCCGAAATTCGCGTAAAAATAGTTGCGTAAAAAAACCACGTAAAAAGCGATTTCAGTGTACTTATAAAGTTTGATTGCACTTTCCTTCATGGAATTGCTACTCACTCACACTCACTCACTCTCGCTCAGTCACTTACACTGTCTCTCACTCACTCACTTCCTTGCATTTCTCTTTCTCTCTTTTTTATTTCGTTTTGTCTTCTCTCCTTCTCTCTCTCTCTCTCTCTCTCTCTCTCTCTCTCTCTTATTACTCTCTCCATAATAGCTTTCTACTTTTCATTACTATATATATAGCCTTCTCACTGCCACTTTTTTCCTACCTCGTACTATATCTCTTCTCTCTTTTTGTTGGCTATTCTCTCCCTCTCTTTCTTCAATATTTCTCCAGGTCGTTTATTTTGTTCAACTAGTTCAGCTTAGTAAACTAGGAGCGCCGACAACTTTAATAGTACGTATTATCTACTAGACCGCAAAATGACCGCGAAATTAGGTTCATCTGTATCATACTAGTTTGGAAATTGCTCAGGGGTTTCTCAGGGCTTGTTTTTATACGACAGACTTCGCAGCCAGCTGTTTACTGTCTTCACTATGGATAAATGACTTCTTTCGGGTGCTTGGGACCGCTTGGTATAAGAATATTTTATTTATTTGTTACAAACTTTTACCTGAATTTTTAAGTCTTAATAAATGGGGCTCAAATTTATAAGATATTAAATCCTTTCAATTTCGTGACGAGTTTCTGCGTTGATTCATTAAAATTAAACCATTTGAAATTGAAGAAAAGACAAAACTTTTTCCAAATTCAATTGCACTATTAATATTTCTTCACGACATATACGACATATACGTATTTGCAATCCGCTGACGTGGTAATCGAACAAAACTGGCTTTAGCATGCGGTGAAACGTCATTGCCTCTCACTTGGAAAGCCTGATTACGAGCCAGTTTGTATAACACCAGCCAACGAAACCATTGGGCATGGCATGCAGACGATGGCAATTATCTATTGCTTGAACTACCAGATACAATTTAAGGTCGTTGGCATATACTCATTTGCAGCTAGATGCGAGTAACAATATGACGTCGTTGAAAAACAGCATGAATAACAGGGGTCCCAAGTTGCTTCCCTGAGGAACTCCTAAATTATTAGTAAATTTCAAAGACATGCATTCATTGGAACAAATTTTCCTTATATTCTACGTTTATAAAGCCTTCTACAAAATACTTCGGGGCCCAGGCAACCTTACAATAGAGGGCTGAAACCTTAGCTATAGCCTATGTTTAAGATGAATGCCAGCAGGTTCTTCACCTTTTACGTGGCCTTGACGTTCGGCTGCTTCTCCGTTATGGCAACGAAGCTATTGGAGTAGATCCTTCGTTTGAGGTTCACCCAAACAATTTCTAAATTGACCAAACTCGTGTTTTTAGTCTGACTTTGAAACGCGGTCAGGCATTAATATTAATGTTTTTTTCAAACAATGTTCTACAATTGATGGAGGGACGGTAGGGGAAAGTTATGAATTTTTTTTGGGAATGGAAGGGAAAGAGTGGAAAGAAAGGGGTGGGGGGGGGGGGCTAAACAGGTAGCTACGCTTAACAAGTTGTCGTTGTGACTCCTACCTTTTGTCCAATGCTGGAAGGCGTCCGGTTCAAATCCGGCTATAATCTCTGATTATAGCTTGGTTCGTCCTATGCACCTTCCAGCATATTTTCTTACCCTCTGGATTAAAACCACTCTAATAAAAAAATCTAAATCTAGCTGGGGGACGTTGGACCTCGTTCGGTCGACCTTCCAGCTCAAAGCGTGGAATGATAAGACAACTTTACTCTAGGTCTTCCTGTTCAGCTTCTGCTATACTTCACGGTTCTCTTCGACGCTTTCGCCTTTCTCTCGAAGGAAAAGGATGATGTAAATCACCCCAGTGAAGTGCCTTACGATGTCCAACTTCATAGTTCCGAGGTGGAGCTAGCAGTACGAACAAAGAATCGAGCGTAGTTGTTTTACTGTTTTCACTGTGGCTACTGCTAATCAACTGATAACGATGTCAATTTTTTTCTGCGCACAATACGATTGGGGCAGGGTAATCCGATAAAAAATCGCGAAAATCGGTCCTTTCTTGAAAGGTGCGTTTCTTCTGGACATTTTTATCGGCAACATGTGGAATGTGACATGTTGCTAATTGTTGCTTCTATCGCCACCTGAGCATTTGTACGTTGCTATAGTTACAAGCAAACATCTGGCAACAGCTTGAACAAGTTGCATGCCACATGTTGCCAATATGAACACAACTTGTAATGCATATATTATGTAAATTTAATATACATCACATGTAATCGCTCAGGAAAGACATTTTATTGTATTTGGGATTCTACTCTCAAAATTAACAAACGAAAGTCGGAATTATTTTTCTTAATCCGGGAAGTCACATCAGTCTATATTATCAAACATAAATATAGCCAATGATGTAGCCCACGGTGCAGAATAACTAGCCAGGTCGTCACAATAACCCTGCAAAAACTGCCTTATGAATTGAAATTCTGTCGTCAAAAACAAAAGGCTAATATCCGATAGTGTAGAATGACTTTGATGTTGCCTTTATATATGTACCGGTACCGCGTTATAATAATAATTAGTTACCTGTCCGAACCTGTCCGAACGCCACTCAAATACCGAATATTATATTGACATATATAATGCCCAAGGCGCTCGGCATAGAAATACAACGCAACAAAGCACCGAACCCACGCATAATATTATAGAGCTTGTGGAAATTTGTTACGGAACTAATAAAGCCAGTGGAATCCCTTTGGAAATAAAATCTTACGACGGGAAAAAACGAAGGAAACGACAAAAATAATGAGTCGAAGCGGCGAAAAGGGCTAGCCCGACCGAACTGGTGACTGATTATTTTTGTTTGTGAAGAAATAAAGTACATTATAAAAGAAGCATTTCTGCTACAATGAATCATAATACAATTTATTAGTCTGCCGCATAGCACATGGCAGAGCACCGTTTCATTCCACGTCGTTGGTGCCTCGTAAAGTGACTCCCATATCGATGAGACTATACCATGGTGGCCCATTTAGACAAGGAGCCTTTGAAAACAAATCAGCAATAATTCTTTGAAATTGACCGTTGATATTCGCCCGGCACCAGATCGTGGATCTAAACGTGCAACAACATTAGCTGCTGCTAGCGGAGGAGGTTCAAAAATCGAACTTAAAGAAACGTTTTCATTCGAGCATGTTTGTCCTTTTGCGAGGATAGCCTATAAATAACGTTGGCTCCTTGAAATCCATGCAATGAATCTGGGAAATAAATCTCTAGTGGCGTAAAAATATATTCTTCCTTTCTGTGTCCTGCTGCTGCTGCTGCTGCTGCTGCTGCTGCTGCTGCTGCTGTACGCTGCGAGATAAACAATTGTTCCAACTTCCAACCAGTAGTAGTAGTGTGGCAGCAGCGTAGTGAAAAGAAAGTATCAACTTTCGTCCGCTGCTGGCTGGAAGACACTCCGTTACATTACAGGCGATATCTGGGCTAATGTAGTGTCACCCCTAACGAACCCTATTGCCGCCGACCGCCATCTCGAGATTAATTTATGTCAGAGGAAATTTACGCCCGAATAATGTCGCCAAATGGGTAGCTCACTTGTCTTTAATCGGAGAGACGCACATACTATACATGCATTGAACAAAAGATTTTTTCCTATTAGTTGTTGCAATCAGTGAACAACTTCCACTCTCGTAATGACTTTTGGAAAGACAATGACATAAATTGCGCTTAATTTTGATATGTCTTTAATTATTGTCCGATCTGGACACGATCTACATTCGTTGCTGGGAATTCATTACCGACAGTCAATCGAAGTTTCCTGTCCCCGCTGCTTCACGCACTTTACTGTTTGTCGGTGCGTCATATGCGTAATTGAATATTCCAACAAAACCCGCAAGTGTCAGAACTAGTTTGCCGACGAGCTATTAAACGCAAAAGGTTACCCAATAAGCATGACCGATAAGGATCTTGTCTTTTGTGAGCGCGGGCCCTGCGGTAGTTCTAGTTTCTCTTCGAGTAGTGTGAGCTGGCCGATGGCGATAGGAGAAGGCGGAAAACTGCGACGAAAATAACAACAGACATTCAGCGACAACGCGACGCACCAAAGGTAAACAAACGCTCGTGGACCTGCATAATAGGCCTGCTCTACACGAATGACTTATGGATGACTCAATTGGACATTCAGTCGCCCCGTGTTTTTCATTGTTCCGCCGACAGGCGCAAATGGAGCATTCTGGGTAAGTGTTGGCTCGATGTGTAGGTACCTACCTAGCCTACGCGACTGCTAACAAGAGAGCCGCCGCAATGTTCTTGCTCGGAGGGTGTGCTCCTCCTTATAGAATCGCACTCGGAAGCAAGCAGTTAGATCTTTTACGTTTTTGTTCACTCCGGATAATGCTTTAATGCTTTGACCATGGAATTGAAAATAAACTTTTATCAGTTAATTGATCAGTGTTTACTACTGCTGCATTTGGGAACTACTAGAAGAAGAAGTAAGTAGCTAAAAGCGGTACGAAACAGGATAATTGAACGCCATTTACAGTTGAACGTGAATGCAGAGCATTCTGATGGTTTGAATCGATCAAACAATCCTTTAAAAAATCCATCACGAAACTAAGAAAGTAACAAGTTTCTTAACAATGACGAATATGGACTTGTTGATGATCTAACTCCAACGCAAGTTACAATCACGGACAAAACAGACGAAACTCATGCGTCAATTTCATCGTCCATGCAAAAATCACTCATTTTTCGCAATATGGCCACACTGCAGCACTCTGCTGTTGTTTAGAGTGTTGAGTATAAAACCGTACAAATGTAAAAACCCTACAAATATAAGTTATTTCGCAACATGCATATCAGACGGTGTTAGTGTGTAAGCAAAATGTTCACAACAAGGTTTTTAAAGGGCTTTCTTCTATGTCAGTTCATCTGTGTAGAAAACAATATTTTGTGAATCTTCCATGAGATAAAAAAAGCGCCGTGGAAAATTTTATGGTAAAATAGTATGTATAAGTAATATTTTTTTGGCTTGCTGAGAATATTTGCTCACACTTTTACGGGATAATTCTGGTTCTACGATATTCAAGAGCTAGGAATTTTAAGAATAAACAATGTCCTAGAAACATGGAAAGTTTTGTAGTTTTAATTTGTGTAGTTTTCGTTCGTAAATCCACTAACTAAGACCGTGTACAAAATTTTATCAAAATTCTGGCACCATTCGGCCCATTTTGAACGGTAATTTTGAAACCGACATCACATAACGTACTCTTATCGTAAATTGCTCAAGCCAATCTTATACAGACTCACGTTAAGTTCTTAGAAAAACATTAGGGGTATTCGCGTAGTGCTTGTATGTTGCGAATGCGATGTATTGCGTATTTATACTGCCGCTACTCGCATAACAGTTCCATCTCTATCTAACTATCTCTCTGTATGGGACTGTTATACGAATAGCGGTAGTATATACACGGAATACATCGTGTACGTAACATAGCCAGCGCTACGTGAATAACCCTATTATCAACGCAGGTTAAACTCGATTATCCGAAGTTTCAAACTCGATTACTCACCCGACCCGACTTAATCCACGGGTGGGTAGCCCCACTGTCCCCGCAGAAATTAGGGGAATGTCCCCTGGTTATGAAACAGGTTTTGTTTTTTGGCCATAGCTTTTGATCGGATCATCCAATTTTAAATCTTTTTGATGCGTTGGAAAGTTTAAGCGTTTACCTATCTTTTTGCCAAAGGAAGTACATATATGGTTTTTGTTTAAAACACAAAAGTTAGAGCAAAATTTCAAAACATGGTTTTTTGTGGCTAAAAGAAAAGTGTCCCCGGTTGTGAAACACCTCGGCAAATCTTTAGAAAAGAAAAGAAAATATAGAAATATCGAAGGAAAATCAAAAATTAAAATCATCTAATCATGGAAAATACTAAAAATACAAAATCATTAATCAATTTCTTCGTTTAATCATCTAAATCTGAATCGCAATGAATTCATGTAAAAAAGCAAGCAATCAGATTGGCGCATTTCAAATGCACTAGCCTATTACATGTGTTACAAGGAATTGAGTTTTTGCTAAACCTAAATAAATCCTGCTGCCATAAAAAATAATAATGCCCCAATCGAAGTAATGTACGATCATTGAAGTATAAAATAATTGATTTTCTAGATGTTTCACAACCGGGACTGTTTCATATCCGGGGCGGTGGCCATATTGCAAAAAAATTATATAATAATTTTTGAGTCAATTATTTCACCTAAAACTTGTCTGTGTGATGAAATAGAGGTCCAAAACTTAGCTTATATGCCTTTACCTGAGCTTTTTTATTCCATTTGGTACACAAAATATTCAATTGCAAAACACGCGAAAAAACCTTTTTGGGTGTTTTTTCAAACACTTTTCCTACAAAGCATTGTAAATGTTGAAGTTTGACCGTTACCGATTACTATGAGACTAGACGTAGGTAGTGAATGAATTAATGAATGATGAAACTTGACTGCCCTAGGATAATAAAAACGTTAGAAATTAGGGGTGTTTCACAACCGAGGCCGTTTCACAACAGGGGACAATCCCCTACATCCATCTAGGTTTTTTCGTTTTCCTAGGTCTATAGACCTCTAGTATTTTCCTTCAGTTGGATCCGAACGAGCGACAGCGTGTAAGGACGGATCACACTTTCTTTGTAAGCAGATCGAAAGCCAGAGACTTAGATATAGTTTCAGAATAAAGGCACTTTCTGCATAATGGTTTTCCACCAAATAATTCTCACCGTGGACTGGTTTTCCACGATAAAGTATATTCCGCGTTATGATCAGCCGCGAAATGGTATTCTGTGAAATGTTATACAATCTTTTTAATTTTATTAATGAAGTTACACATTTAATCTCATTGCTATAATGGTAGTTTTTCACAATCGACAGAGGAAACGGTCAAAGAAAGTACTGAAACAAAGGTCTTAATAGCCTCAAAAGAGACAATGTGTGAAGGGAGAAAGAGTAGAAAATTTGGTAACACAGGGTTATTAAACCAACGCTTATTGAGTTTGTATAATGTTTTCAATAAGTCCTAGCTTGGGTTAAAAATAATGAAACCACCCTAATGAAGTATGACGTATTAGAGCCTTACAATGCATTAGAATGGTATATGCTCTGCTCCGTAATTAAAAAAAAGAAAGAAAATATAAGAAAAATCCCGCAAAGTCAATATTTGACCATTTTTTTAGATAACGCCAGATCTCGACCTTTTATGCGTTTTTAAGTCATTTGGCATCAAACAATTTTTGACGTAGGACTACATCTTTCAAGAAGGTAGCTGGTATAGGGGGTCATTCTCAATAACCGTTTTCTCAGCACCGCCATTAAACCTAGACCAATTTGATGTCCTTGCTTAGAAAGTACCCCAGAAAGAGTGACAAGGTCGCCTCGTCCCAACAAAATTTCTTACGAACGCGATTGAACCTATCCAATTTGTTGTATGTGTTAGGAAAGTGTGCCAGTAAAAGTCCCTTGTCCAAGCAGATTGCAAATTCTTTATAGCAAGACTTTATCGACGAATTTGATATCTGTGTTGGAAAAGTGCGTTATGGATGCGCATGTTTGCCTGCAAGTTTATTGCAAGTGTAGTGAAAAGATGTGCTGCTGATAAACGGGATCGAATTGGTAAAACCCTTCAACGTGGTGGAACGATTGGTAATAAAAACAATCTTTAATATCTGTAAAATGATAGGACAGCAATAGTTTCCCAGCTGAGATTTTCGTACGTATATCAAATTAAAAAATGGGGAATATACACCGATATATATCTTGAAAAATCGTACTGGATGCACGAGACCCGCATATGCGTACTATTTTGGAGGCGATATACCGTTCTGATTCAAACTTCGAACATATAAGCTATGCTGAAACTTTCTTCAAAGTAAAATGTTCGAAAACATTTTTGTTCCACCCCCATAAATGGTTCAATAGCATAACAATTTATTTATTTTCGTGTGAAAATTGTAAAAATGAGGATAAAATGTTCTTTTACCTTGAAAACACTAAAAAGTTACAGTTCGGTTTTGATTCAAACTTCGAACACTTTCAAGGTAGGCATGCAAAGCACGAATATTTTAGTCTCAGGCATCGAACACTGGTATTACTTTGATAAGTATTAATGTTTTTAGTGTCACTGAACTTAAATAAGTGAAATTGGATCCTTTTTCTAAACACTGTCTTTTTAAATCCACCTAACAGGGTGATTTAAATTTTTCACACAATAATTGGTTTCAATCCATACCTCTGAAGTCAATTACTAATATTTTCAGACGTCATGTACCACATCTAAGGCATGTTGACTTTGTACAGTTTTACAATGCATACAATTCATTTTACCGAAAGAAAACCCGAAAAACCTCATATTATTCGTTACTGTTCGAAGTTTGAATCACTCCTCAAAACGTGATTCAAACTTCGAACACTTTATCTAATATCATTGAAATAGTACATGAAATATTGTATTTGAACTATGATTTAGTACATAAATACCTTGCATTTATCTAATAATCCTGAAGTGGAAAGGTAAACGTTTTAAAATTGGCAAAATAATGCAAACGAAAAAACAGCTATTTTCGCACGAAACGCTAAGAGTAAGTGAATCAAGTGAAAATCTGAGTTCTCACTTTTTTGCAGCGCGTGTTAATTTCCTATAAGGAGTCCTACAGTCCTACACCTCACCGGATAGAGGACATTCTAACGAACACGTTGGTGTACAATAAGCATAATATTTTATCATATTAGCGATACTAACGAGCATTTAATTCGGAAGTGTTCGAAGTTTGAGACTGTTCTAAGTTTGAATCAGAACGGTACGTATCTCAGATTATTCGCATTTATAAGTATTTGTATACGATGAGAACCGACTCAACATGATTAGTTTCATAATTCTATAGAATTCTGTGATGAAAATCGTATGTAAGTCAGTCGTCATCATTCTGTATGATTGAATATAAACTAGGGTGCGATTTAATAAGCATTGTGTACGATTTCAATTTTGTTTAGAAACATTTAAGATGATTTTCATATATTGATATACGAAGCAAACTTATAATTGTGTGGTACATTCATATTGTACCAGAATGATGAATCTAAGCAATTATTCGATTTCTAAACAAAATTACTTAAACCGAGCTCTTGAAAATACAAATGGTCAGCAATTCATAGAGAAATATTTGAGAAATTGGTTAATTCTATCCTGAATACATGCATTGAAACATGTCATCAGGATATAAGGATACAGGTCATATAAGGTAGCTGTTGAGCGAGAAAGAACATTTATTTCAACTAATAAAGGGTGTCCCACATCAAATTGCACCCCGTTAAAAACGCTGTAGAAAATTACCGTTTGGGTATTTTGTGTAGAAAATGTGTGTAGAAGTAGTTTAGAGTGTATTGTTTACACTGTACACACTGTGTTTTTCGAAAATTGGAAAAAATGGCATCACCCAGAAAGCAACGAATGCTTTTGGAGGAAGCCTAAGATAAGAAGTTAGCAAGTCATGAATCCCAAAGTTTTACCAACTGCTCTGGTGTACCACAAGGAAGTAACCTGGGGCCACTACTATTTTCATTATTTTTTAACGATAATATAATATAATCCTGTCAGATCGATTTCTTATTTATGCTGACGATCTTAAACTGTGATCTCATTTTCATGTAGGAAAAATTCAATCCAGTGGAATTACACTATATCTGAAGAAACACTCAACAGAGTAACGGTAGTTATAGATCTAGTTAGGCGTACTCTTAGTTATGCAAATGACTTTTAGAAATCATTATTCCTATATCATTGCAGAGGAGAATAAAATGTTGAATAGGAATTTGGGATTTATTATAAGAATTGCCAAAGGATTTACTCCATACTGTTAACCAGGATTGTATTTTGCCCTTGTTCGTTTCAAACCGGAAGACTGAGTGGCTCTTAGGAGCCCATACACAGCTGTTTGGTAAAACTGGATTGAAGCAATTCAATCCACACTCTTGTATGATTTTACCTGTAAATAGGTCGGATTTAGCTAAAACTTAGTTGAAACTACTCAAAATGCCCTTAATGTGTACAAACCTAAGTTTTGGGTAAAAAATTCAACCAATTTTGGCTACTTGCTACCAATAATTGAATTATTCTCTGTGGCAAATAACGCACTTTTAAGCTCCTACTGTCAATTTTTTGGTTGAAAAACTACTCAAAATCTGAGTTTGTACACTTTAAGGGCATTTTGAATAGTTTTAACCAAGCTTTACCTAAATTCAACCAATTTACGGGTAAACTCATTGAAGAGTGAAGTTTCCTGCGCTATGCTTACTTTGGCGAAACCTAATAGAGTTACCACCATACGTTGATCGCTGCCGTTTGCTAGACATGGATACCCTGGCGAAACGAAGAGGCATTTTCCGAGCAAAAACAAAACAACTGTGGGAAAACAACTGCCAGACGAGATCGACTCCCCTTTCATCCTCGCACAAATTAGTATTAACATTCCTCCCAGAAAGCTTAGATCATAGGAATTTTTAAGACTGCAGTACCAGCTCACTGAATATGGTCAGAACAAACCCGTAAAAGCGATATTTGAATGTTTAAATGAATGTTATATATATTTTGACTTTTCCATGACCAGTGTTAGTTTTAAAAACAGATTAAGAGATTGATTAGTTTATAAGTTGTGTGTAATTTGTATATTAGCAATGCCTGTGAACCTTGTGATAAATGTAAACGCCTGGAAAAGATTCAAAGACGATGGGGTTTTATGCCTTTTTGAGACTAATCTATGCAAGATCTTCTCAAAAAGGCTTTCGCCACCCAAGTAAATTTATGGACGCCTACTAGTCCAGATGGATAAGCAAATAAAAATGAATAGAAATGAAATGAAATTACGCAAATTTCCGGATCGTAACAAGCTAACAGATGTACAAGCACATGGATCCTAAGTAGGATCGGGCACTCAGCTAGTAAGCTATAATATTAGCCTAAAACCCCAATTACAGCCCACAATGGTCCAAAAGGGCGAAAATTGGAACTTTTTTTCTAGTGTCTATTTTCATTTTATCATATTATGGTCTCACCACTTTTGATCGTATGAATATCCCCCTTAATCTAAAACTGTCAAAAGTTAGTCATCACTTACTATAATGAAAATAAAAAAATAACTTTTTTGTGTAGGAAATATAGAATAATTTTCGCTGAAACGGGACCACTACCGACACGAAGTCTTCAAATATTGGAACTGTTGCGCTTAAATGGTTGAAAATGATTAAAAAATAAGAATTGCACTTTTGATACTTCGAAATAGTGGACCCCACGTTCATCAAGGGGCCTAACAGATTCAAAAAAAGTTGAAAAAAAAGGAAAAAAGTTCCACTTTTCGCCCTTTTGGACTGCTGTGCAGCGGTGAGGTCAACCAAACACAGCAAGAAAATTAAACCATTTAAAAATGACAGCATTTGTTTGTAAAATTTTAAGGGCAATGAATTTTGAGATTTTTTTAAACATGAAATCAAAGTTATTTCAAAGTAGTTAATGGGTCAATATATTTTTGTGTACCGGAAATGTATTTTGTAAAGTTTCAATCAAATCTATGAAATATTTTGAAAAGGTTTAACCAGCAAATCACAAACAAAGGCGTTTTATTTTAGTTACGGGTTTTGAAATTGTCAATGAATCTACGGCGGTAATGCGGTTCCCACAACCGATAATAAAAATTTTCACATTTGCATACCCTAACAATGTGCTCGCCTCCACAATCATTTTATATTCTGTAATGTTAGTCGCAAAAAGTTTTTTTTATCAGTGGGAACGTCTTGAGAGTTTCATCTGCCGAGAAAAAACCAATGTTCATTATAATATGATGCAATTCCTTCCGAATTGAAGAAACACATCTGAACTAGAACTGACATCGTGATGAAGTTAGCAGGTGGGCGTCTCGGAAATGCTAAATTTATCCGATACTTGGAGCGTAGGACGCGGCTGCACGAACCGTGAATAGGAAGGCAGCTTGAACTGGATCCGTATGGAGTGAATCGCCGTGCCTAATGGTGGAATCTTACAAATTTCCACAAATCATTTGTAAACTGTGAATAACAGCACCCCCGCTGCTGCTCACAATCAAAATCGAAATCCTAAAAAAGCAACCAAAGGTAGAGTACCTAGCGCTACGGCAACGTACTTACAGCGGTAAAGTAATATCAGCTTCAATAGCTACAACGGTACAGGGCTTGGTTATAAATTATGCTATTACGCAGTTTCTCTTTTTTGAGTGCGATTGTTCGAATGATGGTGGTATGGATGAATTGATGGCGATGACGAATCTATACCTCTACACTACCTTTCGAATGTTTGCGATTAAACGCGCCAACGTTGTGCGACTGGTTTGACGGTTCGATACTAGTTTCCAACACTTTTAACTGGCAACGTGTAACTAACGCTGTAGCTACGTATAGAATTTAGTTTTCCAAAATATCAACCAGCCGTCGTCGTCCGGGACGGCGGCCACGTGAACAAGTTTGGCAGCTGAACTTTAACGTTTGCGCGTGACTCTTCTAACCATGTAGGTTGGTCGGTTTCGAATCACCTTAATTTTGGCCACAGTAATTCGATCAACAATAACAGTCGATTATTTCAAATTGATTGAAATTTTACACCTAATGTCATCGTCATCTCTGTAGGGTATCAATATATAACATCTGTTTTGGTATTTATTCCGCTCGCATTCAATTAGTTCTATCGATCGAAAAGTGCATTTGTTTAGTGGTCATTAAATACGAAGTCGTTGAGACTTCGATTATCTGAGTGGAGCTATAAATAATGTCCAGCCCGTAGAAGCTTATAATCATCAACAGCTGAATAACTAATCACATAGCAGTGTCACCGACGTCAACCGCCAATCGGAGTGGTGACTAGTTTAATGGACCATAAATTTTCTTGTAAAGCACGGTGTAGAATTACGTTGACTAAGACCGTAATACTCTAGGCCCATTAAACGTAAAGCTTTCCGGTAGCAGGACATCCAATCCAGCGGTCTACCGCTCTGGCAGACTGGTAGCATTGCTTGAGAGGTCCATCATTATTTCTTAACCAGAATTCCATTTCGCATGCAATTTCAATAACGTCATATTCAGTTTCGATTAAAAATTCCTCCCAGAATGATGTGCTTGGAATAGCACTTGACGATTCGTCCGGAACAGGAATTTCCTCTCCAGGAATCGCGTACACACTGAGCGGATACCAGCCAGCACTCCGAATAAAATTGCATTGTCAAGACGAATTCTCCGCTCTACCACAGCACAGCCATACCAAACTTCGACCCGCTCAAACATCGACGTATACGGAACGGCACTACTTCTTTTGTGGAACGAAATACAAAATGGAGCACTGAAATGATATGAACGCGAATTGAAAACGTTTAAAAGTCACATCCATTCAGTTTCAACCCTTCTTCGGGTGCGGAGGTCGACGTCGCCTTCAGTCACACACCCACCGGGGTGGATGCACACAAGAAGGAAAACATCCACAGTTTTTTTTTCTCGCTTCATTCCACCCGGATGGTTGGTACCTAGTGGTTGAAGGAAAGGATAATGTCAATTCTCGATGCATCACAGCCACAGGGCATACGTTGGCTGACCATCAGCTATGTTAAATGCTGTTTTACCTACCTTCTAGGGACAAGTTGGAAGAGTCGACGCAGATTATAGATGTACACCGATGAATGTAATAAAAATCTAACAATTGCTTCGAGCTTCAGGGCAAGTTTATTTGATTAAAAATTTTCAACGCTTGAAACTTTTCGCATAAAATACTAACATGTAGGTACGTGTTCTAGTTCAACTGAAGATGGCTCATTCGTGTATCATAAATGAGATGAAGTTTATTGGTTTTTTTCCCATTACATTGAAATTTAACAAGCCCTGAAAATTATATCCAAAAGCAGCGTCAGTCTCAAGACGACAAAATGGGCCAACCTACCATACCGGTCGCGGTCGGGTCTTGTTGAAACCATTTCCCTTAACTCACAAAGTAATGATTTACACTCACTTACCTACCGGTGCGGTGCGGTGCGGTGGGACTAGAATGATTTTCGAAGTTGGCTATAATTAATGAATAATCTTCCACAAATTATGCTCTCGGTAAATTCGTGTGGGGACGTGACTTTGTGCCGTGACTTCGTTCGTGAAAGCATGGGAAAAGTTGTAGTCAAAGTTTTTCACACACCCCGCCGCGCCCCTTTGCTCTCGCTGCATTACCTTGCACCAGCAGCAAATACTCAGCATTATTTCTCTTCTTCAACTAAAACAACATGTCGAACTATGTAGTACTTGCTGCTCTTGCTTGCTCGCAAGCACATGCAGTGTCATAACAATGAGTACTGAGGAGTAACGTGTGTTTTTAACTGCAGTTGCTGGGGTGAGATGTGCGCTCCCGTATGTGCAGTTGTGTTTACAAATTTTAATATCGCATGTTTTATTAACGTGCTAGCTCTGCTGCATAGTTTGCATACTTCCGCTTTCTTCTAGTGGAACAGAGCAAACATGCTCTGCTGGCATTCGGTTACCGGTTGACTTTCCGGGAGAGTAAATGGAAACTGCTTCCGCATTAATGTGGCAACGCCTGGCGTCTTGTCGATGAAGTCAAGAACCAAGAACTGTGGCGTTTGTCAGATTTTTCAACAATCTTTTCTACTAAACCCTGGCTGCAGTTCTGGTTCCGACTGGATGGGATTGCGCAGCTTTTTCCCATACTTTACAGCAGATTCGAACCAGTCAAGTTTCAGGAAACTTAACACCGCACCGAATGGAATAGCATCTGATGTTCTGCTGAAATTAGATTGGTGTTACGTGAGCTTCTGACTGGTTGTTGGAAGTAAACGGGCAAATATAGTGTTTCCACTTTCGCATCGAATCGACCGACACTCAACGCGCAAATAGCCCTGAATTGCAATTTTCAAGTTCTGCTTACGTATGCCCAATATAAGTTTAGCCGTGTTTGCGGTGGCTGGCACGTTTCTCCGCAACAATGTATGGACAACGGCGATGATGGGTGGGTTAAAAAAGCGAAGCAAAACCATCAAACCGGTTTGCCTACTACCGAGTGTTTGCAGCTTTTTGTTGCACTCCTAGACTTTGAATTTAAGTTTTATTCGTCATTACCATTATCGTCATTGTCGTCATTGCTTTGCTCAAACATATGAAATTAACGACTAGTTCCTATTGTGTATTGCTTTCTATGTCCAGTAACGGAGTCTATTATCAAGCCGGTGCTAACTGCTGGCATTCGTAAACGGCTGAATAGGCATTTTCTAACCTCAACGATAACACACTCATACAATCCTTTTTGTTTGCTCATTTGAAATAAGCTTTCTCATCTCATCAATCAATCTCATAAGTAAAACTTTAGGATATTCCATGGTTTCATTTTCTTATTGAATATGGTTGGCTTTACCGCTGCAATTGAAGTTCAACTTATTTAATGCCGGATTACAAACATTTAGACAATGATCGATAAGAAATTTTTCTACAAATTGATTTGCGTGAAAAAAAACGATCGTATTTTAATTGCTGCATAGTGAATGAATGATACGCATTCTCTTGTTTAGTATTGACCGTAGCTTTAACCAGGTTACTGACAGCTGTACATTGTAGCAACATGAATTTTTCACACTCATATTTGACCCCTTCTTTTTCGGGCCCATAACCAATCCTGCCTCGGATAACAGAGAGTTCATGAGGTGTTCGCACCAGCTGAACTTTAGGTGGCAAATGTATTAGTTTCAGTTTTGTATAAAGCGCATAGGAAGCGAGCTGCGATTCTTACCACAAAAGTATGGCGTCCTGTGAGGGGCCTGGCTTTGGTTACAAACAAGGCTGTTATTTATTAGATTGATGTGTTCAACAAAGCTTCACAGCACTTTATTGTAAGAAATATAACTGAATTCTAAAATCCTCTATATCTTCATTGCAGATAGGAAAATTCTGTTTTTTATATATTAGCTTTTACACCAATTTTTTTTTCATTACAACTTATTTGTGATTGATATACAACTATTTTATATACTAGAAAGTTGTATAAATACTGAATATACACAACTTTGCTGAACGTAGTACAGCTTTATCTGTGCTGGTTTTGAAGCTGCAGGACTTCGGACCTTTAGAACCTATTTTTGACTGCGAATTACTCGACTATGACTATGCAGACGGCGGCTTCCAAGACGATCGGTTAATATTGTTTTCCTGGCTGAGTGCCCGATCTTACTCGAAGCCTGTTTGTCTTCCAGTCAGGCTTCATTTGCTGTTTTTTGCTCAGTATATGCTCTTGTTCTGACTACGCGCATCAACGAAACAGAATTAGAAACAGTGGTGTACAGGGCAATTATAGAGTTAATCATTATCAACAATATTGTTGAAGAACGTAAAGTTCGAAGCCAAGAGCGGTTGACCGTTGTTTCTTCCGGCAAAATCGAAAGGGTTTCTTCATCGCACCGTGACGGATTATGAAAAATGCATACATTGTAACAATCTAAAGAAAAGAACTTCAGAAAAAAGGCAACTGCTCGCTCATGCTCCTACATCGACTGTGCCAAATATTTACTTTGCGAGAATATGATGCTATTTGAAACCGAACAAAACCATTACTGGAAAACGATATCGAATTCAGTTGAAGCGATTGAGCCGAGCACTACCCGTAAAATGGCCATACTACGAGCAAAGGCACGAAAAAATGATTTTATAGCATGACATCGCTTGACCTCACTTTGCCAAAGCCGCTAAAACCTGCTGGAAAACATTCAAATAGTCCTAACCCACCCGCCATATTCATCGGATATTGCGCCGTTTGGCTGTTACTTGTTTCTGGCGGCTCAGCAGTTCCACTCATCTAAGGGTATCACACTATCGCTTGATTTATGGATAGCATCAAGGGACGCCCAAGTAACAGTTCTAAAGCCACGTGGTTTTACTTGAATTTTATAAAGGTTTTAATGTAGTGTCAATCATTATCTCTAGTTTTATTGTGGTACTGCGCAATACCAAGAGGATACGAGTCCAAACAGCTAGAAAACCATCATAAAACTGTCAATAAAGTAAATTTATTATGGTTGCTTATATTACCACGTTAAAACTTGTTGGCTGTACCTCTCTTATAAACTTACCATTAGTGTGGCGTAGTAATACAAAATGGCGCACCAATCAAATTCCCAAGTAACGATTCTGAAGCCACTTGGTTTTATTTGAATTTTTATAAAGGTTTTATTGCGGTATTAAACATAACCTCCAGTTTTATAGTGGTATTGCGCAATGCCAAGAGGATACGAGTCCAAACACACTTATAGCTAGCTAGAAAACGATAATAAAATTGTTAATAAAGCAAATTTATTGTGGTTGCTTATATTACCAAGTTAAAACTGGTTGGCTGCATCACGTTTCTTATAAACTTGTGACGTAGCAATACAAAATGGCACACCAATCAAAATTGATCGTATCGCGGTTGCTTGTCAAACCACAATAAATCTGTTTGTTTTATAGAGCTTCTAGCTGACCCGACAAACTTCGTATTGCCACAAATTAAACTGTGTTGTACCTAAATCGTGATTCTCGGATGACCTTTGTCACAATCTTGATCCCCGCAGTGGCCGGCGCTTCCGACGGCAGGTCGCCGGCAACACTCATGGCCGGTGGCCGTCTCGCGCTCAATTATCTAATGTTACTATTGATAGTTTTTGGTGGTCTTGTTATTGATAAATGTTTTATGAAAGAGTCTAAAATTTCTCGAGTTCGATTAGTTTTTGAGTTACGCGAAAATTTCTGTTTTATTTGTATGAGAATCCTTATCCCCCTACCGCAAGGGTGAGGGGTCTCAAACCATCATTAAAAAAATTCCTGCCTCTAGAACCGCCCACATGCCAAATTTGGTTCCATTTGCTTGGTTACTTCTCGAGTTATGAGGACATTTGTATGAAAACCCCCACTCCTAAAAAGGTAAGGGGTCCTAATTCATCATAGAAAAAAATCATGCCTCCAAAAACACCCACATGCCAAATATGGTTCCATTTGCTTAATTAGTTCTCGAGTTATGCAGAAATTTGTGTTTCATTTGTATGGGAGCCTCCCCTCTTAGTGGGGGGAGGGAACTCTAACCATCATAAGAACCTTCCCTGGCACCAAAAACCCCTACATGCAAATTTTCACTCCGATCGGTTCAGTAGTTTTCGATTCTATAAGGAACATAGAGCAGACAGAAATCCATTTTTCTAGGCATAGATTTGTATGGGAGCCCCCCCTCTCAGTGGGGGAGGGGTCTTTTGCCATCGAGAGAACCTTCCCTAGCCCCAAAAACCCCTATATGCAAATTTTCACTCCGATCGGTTCAGTAGTTTTCGATTCTATAAGGAACATACGGACAGACAGATAGACAGACAGACAGAAATCCATTTTTATAGGTATAGATTAAAACGGTAACCCTTTGACCAAACAGTTTTTTTGCTGCTATTATGAAGAATACCGAAGTTTAACACCAAAATCATTTTTTTATGCGAGGCCATATTCCCATATTCTAATATTTTGTTTAAGCTCGCAAACAAAAATTCATCAAAGCAAAGTGTTTTGCAGAAAGAAAGCTATTATCAATCGGTTTTCCTCTCACAGGAAGCAACTAAAATGATTTTGCTAGAAATTGAAATTGACTAACTAAATATATTTATTATATTAAAACAATCAGTTTTCAAAAATTGCAAAATTTCGATGGCGCATTGATTTTATGAACCTATCATATCAATATGCACGATAAAATTTAAAGCGCACATGCACGAACTAAGACTGCTAAAAAATCATTTTTATTCTATGTGATGTTTTATTATGGACGCTATAAACCAAATCGTTTAGAATGATCTGACAGTAAAACTTTAACTTTGCTGCTCACGGAAGTATTTTCAAGTTGATAAAGCTGGCGAATTGATATTTAGCTTTTCACCAGAGCGAAAAGCGAAAAGCTTTATTAAATTATGGCGGTGGCTATCAAGCAGCGAAAGCTTAACCGGTTTTATTACTGCTTTCAGCAGAGCGTGATACGACTACTTGAGTTTATAACCTGATTCTTGTAGAGGTTATGAAAACATTCTGAGGAGTGGGCCACTTGGTCAGAAGTCAGTTTTATAGCGGTCATCAGAAAGTTCTGGAGGAGCTCATAGTTTTATTAGCGATTTTATGAAATTGGTCATGAAAACTACTATACGAACGAAAGAAAATTTGGCCTGGCTTGCCACTTCCTCGCTCATTGTGCAAAAAGTGCACTTTTTTTGCAGATGACAGCACTGCTGCCACAAATGAGAAATCCATCCACGCAAAGGAAAACAACCCAAACATAAAGAGAAATATAAACAAACTTTAGTTTCTCATTGAGCGAAAAAGCAACTGCACGGAAATTCCAATGCTGTCATATCTTCAACAGTTTCTTTATGGTTTTGTAGTTAATTTTAAGTATGTTACTCATATCATTTTGGTATTGCGCAATACCGTGATAAAACCAAAGGTACTGATTAATACTGCAATAAAACCTTGATATAATAATTAATACCGCAATAAAACCTTTATAAATTATAAAAGCGAAGACTACAGAACTCAAGATTGGGTATAATAGAAGGTTCGCATATACACAGCAAGGGACGATACTAAGTGGTGGCAACTAAAATTTTGGAATTTTTTTCTCAAGCTGTCAAAAAAAGACAAAGATACATGAAGAAGATCTGATTTACCGAAATTAAAGATACATTATCCATTGTTGAAAAAAAGTAATATACATTTGAAAACGGTCCGTAGTCGGCTCTACGGCAAAGCTTTCGTTTGACGTCGAAACAGGAGCATTGTACGGCCGTCATGTCAACTTTGCGAATGCACCTCTTGATTCTACCAATCAACTGTTTGCAATTCGTGGCTCTCCAGTTAATTTTGTGCACCAATGAACTCAAAATCCCGAAGAAATCTTCGATTGGGCGCACTGAAACAGATTTTTCGGATCGTGATTTTTTGGTAAAAATGGAATCGAATGGGTATTCAGGAACGATTGCGTTTTTGTGGCATAATGCAAGGATGCTCTATTCGGCCAAAACTCGTATTGTCCATTTGCATGATGTTTTTGTAGAAACGGGATCAAAATTTTCTTTAAACATTCGTCTGGTGTATCTTAATTGATAGCCAAACCAGAGGGCATGTTATTCAAGAAATGAGAAAGAGAACGATGTCCTTCTGCGTCCATAATTTTGGCTGGTCTTTCACTACCTTGCTTGCGAATAATTGTTGGGCATCTTAGGATATGGTAAACAGTCGAAGCCGCAACATATTTGCTTTTTAAATGTTGTATCGTATACTTTTTGCCGAGATTTCTGTTGCAGTTCGTAGAAGTGTACAACGCGCTCCCGAAATGCTTCTTGTTTCGCCGCCTTGTTTAGCAAAACTGGGCAAGCATAAACAAAACAAAAAATATTAACAAAAAGAGGAGAGAGAGAGAGAGAGAGAGAGAGAGAGAGAGAGAGAGAGAGAGAGAGAGAGAGAGAGCTAACACATACATACACTCATTTCTCTCTGAACTCGTTTGTTGTTGACCATAAGGGCCGCGAAAAAATTCCAAAATTTTAGTTGCCACCCGTTACTAACGTCATCTGTTATTTCAAGGGAGCTACTATTGTTTATGTGTGCTAGTGATATCAACCAATGATGTGGTAGTGTGGTAGTGATGTTAGAATGATGGCACTCACACAAATCAACTTTTACCACAGTCGTCCGTGGACGGTGTATTAACTCTGTCCTTAGAAATTCGACTGTGTGCCCAGTCTTGAGTTCTGAAGTTTACGCTTTAAATCAAAGCTATTCATCTGATGCTGCAGCATTATACTGTCAAACAAAATGCAATAACCCGATGAGGTTTTTACAGCCATATGCTTGTTGTTTTGATAGCCTGCCTAGTCAAACGATGTACGTAAAAGACGCAGTGGTTTGGATTGTTCATTTGGTTCCGCAAGGTAGCAGTTCTGGTTTGTTTTTCTTCCCTATCTATATAGACAATGTGCCGTGTTTGCTATTATCTGTACTTTGAATGTTTTGTATCGACGACAACATAAAAAATCATGTCTATTTGATGCCTGCACGATTATTTAGAGTATTTGATTACAGCCCTGATATTGTATACATTTTACTTACTAAATACTGTGATTCACCGAAAATTCTTCAAGATAATATGTGTTTTTGATCGAATTAGTTGCAAAGTCTGTCAGAAAATCAAGTTTCTAAAACGGAATGTAACATCAATACTTTGCTTTTCTACGTAAATCGAGTTTAATTTTCTCGCTTGTCAAATTTAACCTTATTATAATAGAAAGCTCTTTCAAACTAATTTCATCGAAAACTGCCAGAGCATTCAATCGAACAAATGGACAAATGCTACAAGCTACACTATTAACGATAATCAATCTCCTTAAAATTGAACCAGCTAAATAGCTCCCACGTAATCACTCGTCGGAAACCGATTATCGTTTCTGTTGATATTCTGGTAATTGCTTGTGTTCGTCATAAAAAGCCAACAATCTTCGATACGAAAAACGATGGCGGTCGGTGGTGGCTGCCAACCGCAATCGGAGACGACTGTCGTCGTCGTCCGTCCATTCGGGCGGTAATTCGTTGCCTCGAACGTGCTCCGACGGCTTCAGTCAGGTTCACTTCAAGCAGTGTGTGCGTGCCTGTAGCGATGCACGTGTTGGTGTACTAAACAAAACCGTCCTAGTTGAGTTCAAGATAGAGGAGGGCTCCTCAGAATTTTTTGTTTCGGTGATTGACTGACTGTGACCACGAAAGTAATAAAAAAAATGAAACGTTAACTGAAATATCTAAACATTGCAATCAGTGATGTCAACCGCTCCGGCGACTAGCGTAATCGCACATGTTACGATGTCGTCGTCGTCGTCGCTGGCTCTAGCGATGCGAGATGATATTAGCGGCGATGATGGCAAGAGAGGTGGTGGCATCGGTGGTGAATTCATTTAGACATTAAACTGTATACAATAAATGTAACAACTTCACTACTGCTGCTGATCATGTCTTGATCGCCCGCCGGATAGCTTCAACTGAAACGAACGACTGAGGCTGCCTCAATTCACTTAACGGTTGAATAGATTTCGGTTGACGGAAACCGAAATTAACTGGTCGATTCAAGGTTTTATTTCCAACGGGTGAACTGCTAATCAAAAATTAAATTTATATTTTAACTTTTTTGGAAAAAAACTAATTTAATTTTTTTCTCTTTACAGGTATGTATCCATTTTAAACAAGAACCACCAGTAAGTAGTCTAAAACAAGCACTTTAATTAAATAATTATAGGTTCAATTCACAACAGATTTTTTTGATCGATATATCGGTCACCTTGTTCTTTGTAACAGTGTTCCCATAACACTATGTAGTCTCAAAGTTTCGGTGTGTCAAACCAGCCCCAACCGGTTAAAGGCCAATTCTTGTCCGTTTCAAGGTCCGGTCTCGAAAGGAACTGAAATGAGTCATTTACTGTGGCAATTTTGTCAGTTCCGTCGAGAAAAGCACAACTTAAAGCGGTAGCAGCAGAAACCTTTCGTTCGACGATTATGCGTTCTTTCAACCGTGACACAGCACACAGAATCGTACTGGATGGAGTGAATAAATCATACACCAACGAGCGAGCGAGCGAACGACGATGACGAAGCAGGCAGGGAGGCAGGCAGCAGAGCCACATAAAAGCTTAGGATGTGTCACATGGGCTGCTGCCTCGTAGTCAAGAGTAGAGTCAGTCAGTCACACGTTGCCGCGCCAATTACTTACCTGAGTGACTGATGCTATTCCGGCACCACACCGTTGTAAATAAATGTCGTGTCAGAAATGTGGCGACTATGGCGTTATTGTCGGCTTTGTGTTGCTGCCAGGCGCTGATGGCGATGCTGCCAGCAGCAGATTTCAATTACCTGCCCAACATCGTTCCCCGGTAGTAGCTCAGCTCGTTGCTGAACAATAATCGAACATTTGATGTTAGACGATAGGGCTAGGACCACGCTAGGACTGGACTCAGAGTGATAGACAATCAAACAGATGTTACGGTTGTTAAGACATTACGATCAAAAGAGTGAGTAATGTTATATTTTGAGAACTGCAAAAAAGTTATGTTTTAAGAATCTCAAAAAAGTACTAAGTACTCTTGTTTATGCACTTAAAAATTAGGACATATAAACTGTATATCTTCATATCATACTGTTTTATACTCGTCAAATCGTCTTCAAGAACATAAGTTCAGTTTTGGAAATGAAATACAAATTTTTCTATACTAATAGTCTCAGCTAGTGAGTCCTTCAAAGAAATCTCTTAGGCTTACGACTGTTTCTTACCCTCAAAAGGTATGTTTAAATTATTGACTCGCTCACCGTATTATGTGCGAAACAGTCTATTTCTTCGAAGCAACTGGAACCACTTAACGGGAAATTAGCAGTCATTAACTTTTCGTCGGAGAGCCCAATTTCGGCAGCAGTTTTTAGACCCAAAAGCTGGATTCTGGTTGTAAAAATGTAAATACTGCCTTCTTCTTGCCAATCTGAACACAGCGAATATATTTTCATGAACAGAATTTTTGTTTCAAATAAAAAAACTGCTTTTGAAATTGACAGAATCGATGACGACTAATTTCACCTGAAAGAAATAGTTTTCTTTTGATATAATGAGGACGCATGGTGTTTTGTTTTAAACTGCAAGAAAACGGGTATATTTGACAAAGAAAAATTAGTAAAGGACATTCAAAGCTAAGTAAAAATAAGCAAAGCCATAGGTTATAAACGTCTTTGCGACTTGACCGTTATCGACAGACTGCGCAGCCGGTTATTGGAATACAGGACAACTACGACTTAACTTGTGACTCCAACTGACCGGTTCAAAGCTCAAATTCACGTCTATTTTTTCCAATTTAATCTCTGAATTCCAGTTCAATTTTAAGTACAAATTTGTATTCAATGTCCAGTTCATTTTAAGCTAAATTTAATGTCCAATTTTTAGTCGAGTTGAGATCCATTTAAGTCCATGTCAAGTCCAATTTCAAATCAAATTTCATGTCCAATATAATGATCCATTTTGAGTTCAATTACAAGTCTAATTTAATTTCCCCTTCACCTCCGATTTCTGGTCCAATTTTAAGTCCAAATTCAAATTCAATTTCTGCTCCAAATTATGTCCATTTTCCTGTCCCATTTTAAAGCCAACTTTAAATCTAATGTAATTCCAATTTTGGTTAACAATTATGTCCATTTTCAAATCCAATTTCATGTGCAATTTAATGTCAACTTCTTGCCCAAATTAATGTCCCATTTTAAGTCCAATTTCAAGTCTAGATAAATTCTAGGTTCATTTCGCATTTCAGGTCCAATTTTAAGTCCAATTTCAATTTCAAGTTCAATTTCATGTACCATTTTTAGTGCAATTTAAGCCTAATTTCAAATCCCATTTAATGACATCCAAATGAGATCCAATTTTATATTTAATTTAAATTAAAATTTCAAATTCATGTTTAAGTTCAAATTGAAATTTAATTTCATGTCTGATTTCAAGTCCAATTTGAGGTCGAATTTCAACTGCAATTGTTAGTTTAATTTCAAGTAGATACGAGGTACGACAATGGCGCAACCGTCGTCGTATATTCGGGAGAGGTTGTTAGAGTCAATAGGATCGTAGCAATGGCCTGACAATTGTCCTGTACTTTAACAACTAGCTGCGAAATCTGTCTAATAAGGACAGAAAGTTAAATTTCGTATTCGAAGGTATCACCTAGGGTTCGCATATCAAGTTCAATTTCTTGTTTCGTTTGACATAATTTCTAAGTTTATGTCTAATTCATTTCCAATTTCAAGGAACAATTTTAAGTCTTAATTCAAATTGAAGTAAAATTTTCAATTTAATTTCGAGTCCAATTTTAAATAAAGCCTCAAATCTAATTCAAGGCTAAATTCAAATTTAATTCCGAATTCTAATACAACATCTAGTTCAATTTTAAGTTTAGTTTCAAATCTAATTGTAAAGATTGGGCCATATCTATCACCTTCTTTATAATTAACTTGACCCGACAAACTTCATATTGCCACAAATTAAACTGCGTTGTACATAATTCGTGAATCTCGGATGACCTTTGCCACAATCTCGAGTTTTGCAAGTTTCTGAGGAGTTCATGGGTGTTTAAATATACAAATTTTCCTCACAGTAAAGTATAAAACAACTCCCCCAACTTCTAGAATTATGAGAAAATTTGTATTTCATTTGTATAGGAGCCCCCCCTCCTAAAGCAGGGAGAAGTTTCAGTTCACCATAGAAAAAATTCTTGGCTCCAAAAACACCCACATGTCAAATTTGGTTCCATTTGCTTGATTAGTTTTCGAGTTATGAGGAAATTTGTATTTCATTTGTGTGGAAGCCCCCCCTCTTAAAAGGGAGAGAGAGGTCATCATTCCCCTTCTATAGAGGAGAGAAATCTCAATTCACCATAGAAAAAAATCATGCATCCAAAAACACCCACATGCCAAATACGGTTCCATTTGCTTGACTAGTTCTGGAGTTATGAGGAAATTTGTGTTTCATTTGTATGGGAGCCGCCCTCTTAGTGGGGGGAGGGGTCTTTTGCCATCGAGAGAACCTTCCCTAGCACCAAAAACCTCTACATGCAAATTTTCACTTCGATCGGTTCAGTAGTTTTCGATTCTATAAGGAACATTCGGGCAGACAGACAGAAATACATTTTTATAGGCATAGATTTGTATGGGAGCCCCCCTCTTAGTGGCGGGAGGGGTCTTTTGCCATCGAGAGAACCTTCCCTAGCACCAATAACCTCTACATGCAAATTTTCAGGCCGATCGGTTCAGTAGTTTTCGATTCTATAAGGAATATACGGACAGACAGACAGAAATCCTTTTTTATAGGTATAGATAATGCAAGATTTTTCATGGTGGAACTCTACAATCTGAAGTTTTTGACGTAGGACTACGTCTTACGGCAAGGTTTGGGATAGGGTGTCATTCCAAAATATCGAAAAATGCGAGCGTCACGAAAAAATGAAATATTTTTACACCAATCGATCGGAAAATTTTCTACGCATCCACACCAGTAATGAAACCTATTGATTTCAAAGTACGTACTATTGAAAAATTCAAAATGAAGCATAGTCCAACTGGAAATCCTCGCTTCGTGATTGGTTGGAAAAGACACCATCATAATTTTAATGTGGTTTCAGAAAAAAGTGACAAAATCTCCCCGTCCCAACAGGTTGAATATTCTTTATGACGATCTAAACCTATACCAATTTTAAATCGGTGCTTTGGCAGTAAGCCAAAACAAGAGATAAAGATTCCTTGTCTCAACAAGATTTGTTAGCACCGCGATTAAACCTAGACATTTTGATGTCCTTGCTTGGGAAGTACACTCAAAATATTCTGTACATAACTAATAGTAAATTTCCATATGAAATTCTATATGATTATTATGTGCCACACACATCCATAATAAATTAATTATATTGCCGGTATGTTGACAGCACTTGAAAAACAGTGACACGTAACGGGTGGCAACTAAAATTTTGGAATTTTTTCGCGGCCCTTATGCACAACAACAAACGAGTTCAGAGAAAAATGAGAGTATGTATGTGTTAGCTCTCTCTTTACTCTTTTTGTTAATATTTTTTGTTTTGTTTATGCTTGCCCAGTTTTGCTAAAAATGGTGTCGAAACAAGAAGCATTTCGGGAGCGCGTTGTACACTTCTACGAACTGCAATAGAAATCTTGGCAAAAAGTATACGGTACAACATATCAAAAGCAAATATGTTGCGGCTTCGACTGTTTACCATATCCTAAGATGCCCAACAACTATTTGCAAGCATGGTAGTGGAAGACCAGCCAAAATTATGGACGCACAAGGACATCGTTCACTTTCTCGTTTCTTCAACAACAAGCCCTCTGGTTTAGCTATCAATTAAGATGCATCAGACGAATGTTTGAAGAAAATTTTGATTTCATTTCTACAAAAACATCTATGAGCGACTATAAGCGTTTTGCCCGGATAGAGCATCAGCACGCCAAAAAAAAACACAATCGTTCCTGAATACCCATTCGATCCCATTTTACCCAAAAAAAACACGACCCGAAAAATCTGTCTCTGTGCGCCCAATCAAAGATTTATTCAGGATTTTGAGTTCCTTGGTGTACAAAAATAACTGGAGAGCCACGAATTGCAAACAGTTGATTGGTAGAATCAAGAGATGCATTCGTAAAGTTGACCTGACGGCCGTACAACGCTCCTGTTTCGACGTCAAACGAAAACTTCGCCGAACAGCCGATTACGGACCGTTTTCAAATGTACACTAATTTTTTTTCAACAATGGATAATGTATCTTTAATTTCGGTAAATCAGATCTTCTTTGTGTATCTTTGTCTTTTTTTGACAGCTTGAGAAAAAATTCCAAAATTTTAGTTGCCACCCGTCAAACCATCTGACCCCCTTTTGGTCTGCTGTTAAAGTACAGCAATCCACTGAATGCGCCCCACGCTATGTTCGAATGCACTTATTATTTCACTTTCATGCACCTCAGATTTTTCTTCACAGGCTGCTAGTATTGATCAAAGCAATGAATTTTAAGAAGGTCTTAAAATATACTACTAGCTTGGTTTTTTTTTTGAAAAATTCCATTTTTAAGTTTATGATCCCTATAATTCCCTCTCAAGTGATCTGACCCGTTGTAATCGACCACCCCCGATTTCAACCAAATTTGGTATAATTGCTCACTCCACCCCCACATTCAATTTTTCAAAGTTTTGTACGGATTGATCAGTCCCCCTCAAAAATAGTTTAAAATAACTTAAATTTAAAAGCATTTTATTAATGTTAAAATGTACTCAAGTATTCAGTAGATGTTATCCAACTAATTGCTATGATTAATAATTGGAATTTGATTGGAATTTGACCATAATTCATGAAAATGATTCAGGCTACCGCTTTATAGGCTGAAAATACCCTCCCGTACGCTACTTGGAAGATTGAATGAACTATTTGGTTTCAATCGAGTGTCAATCCATCTTTCGCAAAATATATTACATGTGTATTGCTTTCCAAAATCGGCAAACAATGTTAATATAGATTAAAAATCTTAAACTCAGATTTTAATTCAAGCGTGATCACACCTTTTTGGGTAAAATACCATTTACCGCGGGACAGCCTTAGAGCATGGCGACGACGGTGTTGTTATTCGTGTTGCGACGATCGTGATGTTTGCGTTACCCCATCGCGCCGCTTCAACTACGACGGACACGCCTATTTTCGCCATTCCATTTCCACCCAAATATGTCATCATAGCGAATACTTTTGCAACAATAACAAACCCTTCCTGTTCTGTCCGATGATGTGGTGCGATTTAGCAGCAAACACGGTAAATAATTATGACGCGAAAGAAAGTACAAGTGACTTTGATTAATCCGACGCACGCTGCGTGCGCGCTCTGTTGGTGGTGGAAGGTGATAAAATCGAAATGACAAAACCAATGCCTTGTGAATCTAGATAGGCAATTAGTTAAAACCGTCAATTGGAAATAGTCAACTCATAGGTGAATTATTTATTTATTTATTTATTTACTTTTTAATGGGGCTTTCAACTGATTGTTGGTTCGCCCCTAATAGATGAATTATAATAAACCTCACAATTTTATTGGCAGAATGCATTGAAGTATTCATAAGGTTTTTTTTATTTAGGTAAAAACCTGTCTATTCAAGTTGTTTTTAGGTTATGAATAACTAAAGAACGATAAAATAACGATAGAAAAACGGAACTAACTACGCCTTTTTTTTTGGAACCTCGCTGGAAGGCATAAAAGTGAAATTCCGGATTCCATCAGCTGGGGGGCATGCATGGTTATGCAATGCAACATATAAACCCCAAGAAAAAAAACATCGAAAATGAAAGTTGTTGTTGGTTTGGGTCTTATAAAACGACACGAGAGGGAAACTGCAGCGGGTAGCTGTTGTCGGTCCGGTTCGAGTTCCGAACCGGCAAGGGCTTGTTCGGAATTTAAGCATCATGCATTTAAGTGGCACACTGGCTGAAATCGGCTGCGTGACGACGCGACGCGACGGCTGAAGATGACATGATGTTCAGTTTTTTATTTATACAGAGATGATGATGCTAATCGAATCTTCACGTAACGCTCATGGGAGATATTTTTCGGCTTATACGCATCGAAGTGTGAGTGATAATGTCAAAAGTAACATTCGTAATTAGAGTAAGAGTTGGTCGAATTGATATAAATGTTAAATAAATGATATAATGCAATGCGGATGTAGTAGCTACATGTTAGATGAATTTTATGTTATGTTTTCGACTATGTTTAATTTGGTCAATAATTATTTGAATTATTTCATGTGGGACCATACGACTATTTGTTTAATAATTGCCACGTTTTAATTTACCGTCACCACATTTTATTCAATTTTCTTTTGGATCAAGTCAGTTGGGTACGAGGACTGTAACAAATTGAATCTGAATCATTGATATGCACAACTAGCAAGAAAAAAAAACCCATTTGTTCAACATTCAGCCAAGAAGGGAAAACAATACCACCGTTGAATAACACCCCCTCCAAAATTACATACCGGTTTTTTTTAAAGTCAAGTTCACGCCTGTTGTTCATCAGACCAGCAGCAGTGGGAATATGTGTGTATAATAAGCAGCAGCACCACTTATTAGCGGTGAGCACGAAAATGAAAGCTCTTTGCTACATATAGCAGGAACGCCTATACAGTTACTGCCGCGCCGCACTGGCACTGCCGCGGCTGCCTGCTCCGCTGGTGTGTCCCACCATCATCATGGCCACCGTGTGTCTCACCGAAAGGAGTAATTCGAGCGAGTGTGTACGTTGTACCACCAATCAGGCAACTTGGGCACATCACACCCCGAATTTCGAGTGGCACTCCGAGTGGCGGACCGATGAGATTGCAAAATAGCTACACACGGTAGTCAGCAGGCTGGCTTGGCTGCTGGCTGCTGGCTGCCAGGCTAGATTGTGGATTTTTGCATGTCGGTTGAGTAAATAGTTGCTATTATATGGCGCGAAGCGCGCGTGATTTGAAGTTCATGCCGTCCAGGGACCAGTGTCAAGGTTTGCACCAAGGAAGCAAAGACCAACCAACCATCAGCCGGACCTGGCAGTTGTAGTTGGGTCTTTGTGTTTATTATTTTGGGAAACACAAACGGTTAATGGACAGCAAATGGCACCCGATCGCTCTATAGAGTAGATTAGATTGCATTTAGAGAGGCTCTAGAAGTACCAGATTGCTGGCCATGACTGGTCGGTTTCTGAAGTTCTGGTTGAAAGTACAAGCTGAATAGATTGGAATTAACAATACATAACTCGTATTTTCGTATTATAAAAAAATAATGATCGAACAATGCCAGCTATATGATAATGCTTTAGTTAGCGCTGAGTAACTTAGAATAACCTGTTCTTCTGAAATTTCCAAAAAATTAATCAGCGAAATAGAATCTTTCTTACATGACCATCATCATGATACGATTGGTTCGTATATTTCGGTTGCGACTTGTTTTCATGCTACATATTCGGTAATGCGTTTAATTTATATAAATTATCAAAACACTTCATCTAAAATACGCAAAACTTTGGGCTTAAACGTTGTTAAGACTTGACCCTTCCTTACCGACAGACTTCGCAGTCGGCTGTTAGAGTACAGGACTATTACGAAGCTAATGCAACGATCCTACTGACTCTAGAGCAACGCAACTCAGCTGAAAATCGAACATGCGACTACTGGCTTGTTAGACCAGCACTGTACCGTATCGTATTTTCGTGACGGTAACTAGAACCTAAATTATGGATAGACACCCTGCCATGAGACGTAATCCTACGTCAAGAAATTCACGATTTTTCACAATTATTTTTCTTTCCTGAATTATGGCCGAAAAACTAACGGTTAAGGTTGGCACATGACAGGTCACGGTGCATTACAACAACTTAGCTTAGCACTTAACTCACGTTCTGTCGCTGCTTCTTACTCTCAAGCAAATCGGGTGTACCACAAAGCAGCAATATTGGCCCATCGCTTTTTACTGTATATTTCAATGATCTCATATGGGTGAGAAGGAAAGGGGTGTAAGTGACAAAATTGAAAAAATCGAGATAATGGTAGGAAACTATACTTTGAGCATGGTTTTATGCATGCTAGAAAATTCACGTCAAAATTTTACCGTTTAATGACTTTTTTTAGAATCATGAAAAAAACAGCAAAATAAAAGTTGGTTTTCACTTGGAAGGAAAGGGGTGTAAGGGCACTATATGAGCAACTCAACTAACAAAACGGTTTGTCTCGAATATTTTGGGATGAAATTTTGCTGATGTGTTGGACGCTACGCAAGGATTCATTTTCCATGAAACATAATTATTTTCGTCTAGAGTAACTTTTCAAAAAGGCGTATTTATAAATAATTTTTTTTTTCAAAATATATCTTGAAAACTACTTTATTTGTTAAAAATGACGTCAACGCAAATTAAGTGTATTTTCGAAAAAAAAAACTCTGAAAGAAAAAACTTTGCAACATTAAAATAAAAAGCATAAAACGTGAATTATCTCAAAACATGTCCCCTCAGATTCGTCTCATTTGTATTAATGATAAGTTAAAACATGTTCTAAAACCTGCGAAGAGCTACTAATGGGCACTCAATCGGATTTTTTGTTTTATTCTGACAATTTTTCAAAATATTCCAAATATTACTTATTTTTGTAAAATTAAAAAAAAACATTAAATTCTTCGCATAACAAATTAAACAAATTAGAGAGCTCTAAGCAGGCTACCACTATAGCCGAGAATAATTGAACAAATTACGTCATATAAACTTATTTCTTAAGTTCAGCCGTTCTGAAGTTAGGCTATTACAAATATTTTATGAAGATTTTGATTCTAAGATGTCAGTCCACCGAAGAAATGGGGGGTCGCGAGAAACAAACAATGAGATTTTTTTAAAGTGAGACACTTCTGTACTATTTTCCCTACTATCAGCAAGGCTGCTATTACTAAAACCGTTTCCCCGAAGAAAGTAATATTTTTAGTTACTCATATCGTGATATATAACGTATACGCATATACGCTAGCCCCGCAGATGACAAAATTCTGAACTATTTTTCATACCATCTTGAAGGTAACAATCACTTGTATAAACTTCTCGAAGACCACTACTTTCTAGGTAATCAGTACCGTAAGTTACAGTGTATACTATAATATTACATATACGGTAGCGCCACGTAGTGAGGCAATTCTGCACTATTTTCTATACCATCTGCAAGGAGGCTGTTACTCAAACAACTTTGCCTAAGAAAGTAATACCTTAGGTTACATGAATTATAAGCTATAGCAAATAAAACGAATTCGCATATACACTAGCGCTGCACGTTGAGAATATTCTGAACTATTTTCAGTGTCATTTCCGAGATGACAGTCATTTGAACAACCTTCAAGAAGACTGCAACTTTCTAAATAGTCAGTAGCGTAAGATACAGCCTATACAAGAATATTACATCTGCACTAGCGCCACGTAGCGAGAAAATCCTGAACTACTGCTGCCTGCCCGCTAACCTACCTTTCAATGAAGACGATTATAATATGATTCCAAGATTTGCACTTGCACCCTTTTCACTCCAAGCAGTAATTCCCTATAATCGCTTGGAATGAAAGGGGTACAAGTGCATAACTGAGAAGGAAAGGGGTGTAAGCGCAAATAACATTTTCAAAACTATCTTATAAATCCCGAAAATCAAAGTGGTTTTCCAAGATTTCAATATAATTTAATAAAGTAAAGCCAACACAACCATAGTGCGTCATTAGTTTTTTATTATATAATCTGACGAATTTTCTAGACGATGTTAATTTTGGATCTGATTTTCTCGAAATTTACTTTTTGTCACTTACACCCCTTTCCTTCTGACCCACTCATATGGCATTACTGTTGGCTATTAAATGCAAGTTGATGTACGCAGACGACCTGGAATTGTATCTAGCTGAACGGGTTTTATTGGTGACTACCGTAATTTACAATAGGTGCTAAAGCCAACTTCTAACATTTGCAGACGACCTCGACATCATTACTAGAAACCTTGAAACGACGTATGCAATCTACGCCAGGCTAAAAACGGAGGCTATGAGGATAGGGTTACAAATCAATGCGTCGAAAACCAAATATACGGTAGGAAGAGGCTCCAGAGAAAGCAACCTTTGCCTCCCACGGACAGTGACCATTGACGGCGATGAACTGGAAGTGGTGAGTTCGTTTATATAGGATCTCTGGTCACCGCCGACAATAATACAAATAAGGTGATCCAACGACCGCATTCAATCTGGAAATCGAGCCTACTTTTCGCTCCGCAAGACGCTTCAATCAAGTAGCATACGTCGCCGCACCAAGCTGACGATGTACAAAACGCTAATGAGACCGGTAGTCCTCTACGGACTTGAGACAGTAACCTTGATTACGGAAGACATACGTGCACTTGGCTATTCGAACGAAAGGTGTTGGGGACTATTTGTGGCGGAGTGCAAACGGATAGCGGAGAGTGGCACTACTTGGAGAAATTCCCATCGTACACCTGGCGAAAGTTGGGAGACTACGGTGGGCCGTTCATGTCGCAAGGATGCCGGACCACTGTGCAGTGAAATATGTTCTCTTCAAGAACCCCACCGGCACCAGGAATAGTGGGGCGCAACGTGCTAGATGTCACGACCAGGGCGAACCCGACTTGCGTGTGTCTGAGCAGAGCTGATACTGAGCTCGCCGTAGAGACGCGCGAGCTCGTGGTTCATTGTTCGCCCCCATGCACCGTTCTTTTGAGCGCCACCAAAGATGGTTCATAGCACCGTTCGAAAACTCCGAGTGATCGTAGGTCCTCTTCTAGCAGTGTCCACGTTTCGTGCCCGTAGAGTACAACCAGTCTAATTAGCGTTTTCTACAGTGTGCACTTTGTATGGGGCTCAGACTGTTCGACCGCAAGTGTTTGTGGAGTCCGTAGTAGGTCCGACTTCCGCTGATAATACGCCTGTCCTCTGTTGCCAATGAGCCAAGGTATACGAATTCGTCAACTACCTCAAACTCATCCCCATCGTTTACCACAGTACTGAAAAAGCGGGTCCTGTCGCGCTTGGTCCCGCCCGGCAGCATATATTTCGTTTTAGACGTGTTTAGCTACAACCCAATCTTTTCTGCTTCGCGTTTTAGTCTGGTGTACTTCCACCACCTCAAATGTTCTGCCGATAGCATCCCCGTCGTCAGCAAATCGGGTAAATTGGCTGGATTTATTGACAATCGTGCCCCACATTTCGATCACCGCTCGTCTTATAACACCTTCAAGCGCAATGTTGAATAGCAGGCAGGAAAGACCATCTCCTTGTCGAAGTCCCCTGCGAGATTCGAATGGGTCCGACAATCCACCCGAGATTCTCACACAGCACTGGATCCCATCCATCGTAGCCATGATAAGTGTAGTAAGCTTACCCAGAAAGCCGTTTCCTTCCAAAATTTTCCATAGCTTTTGCCGGCTTACACTATCATATGCGGCTTTGAAATCGATTAACAAATGATGCGTGGGGACTCGGAATTCGCGGCACTTCTGGAGGATCTGCCGCAGGGTGAAGATTTGGTCCGTTGTAGACCGACTCAGGCTCCATGAAGCCGGCATGATAACTTCCCACAAATCTGTTGGCTATTGGCGATAGTCGATGGAAGATGACTTGGGATAGCACTTTGCAGGCGGCATTCAGGTTAGTGATCGCTCGGTAATATCTCACAATCCAGCTTATCGCCTTATCGTCTTTCCACTCCTATACTAGTCGTTCCGTTCCAATATCTTGAGAATCAGGGAGGGGAATTTTGATTCGTATTTCATTCGATGCCCTTTCGGGGTTAGGCTGGCAGTTTTAGCAGTTTTATTTCATTAAAAATTCACAACTCTTCAACCGTTGAACTGATTTTAATGATCTTGGTACCAAATGACAGGAATACGTTTATGAACTTTTCAAGAAATTTGACTTGAGCTAAAAGTTTCTAATAAATGAAAAAATATATCGAAGATATCCGTTTTTTGTTTGCTTACACATCAAACCAGAGACCACCATTTTATGTATTGGGAAGCTTAGATTTTTTTACATAACGTAAAAATTTAGAAAAGTAGGTTTGGTTTTTGAGATACAATTCTTTAAAGAAACATTCCTAGTGGCGAGTTAGATACCTAGTTAGTGTCAACAGGATCGTAGCAATTGGTCCTGTAATCGTCCTGTACTCTAACAGTTGGCTGCGAAGGTCATTTTTCGATAGCGGAATGTAGCACCTAGGCTTTGATTTTACCTACACGCAGAAAAATGGTGATAGTTTGAAACAACAATCCCCTGTTGTTGAGTTCAACTTGTATCATATTTTTGAATCAAAAAAATATTGTTTAAACTGAATTCGTACTTCTTTTACTTCTACTAGATCGTTTATAAACCCAAAAGTACTTATTTTTGATTCTACAATTTTTTCTTTGATAGAAACTAGCAATTAGGGTAAGAACCCCACAATTCGCCCCCACCCCAGAATTCGCCCTCCCATTGGTATTCCCGTGATTTAACTGTATATATAGTTGATTTATAAGTTGTTAGTTCAATTTATATTCAATTTAACTCAGTTTTCAGTTATTTGAATAGAATTCGTTACGTTGTTTTATGTATTTTAATGATTTAATGTGGTTTGAAAAATAGGTATTGTATTTTAAACGCGATTTTTCCATTCTCAAGAACGAGCACGAAAAATAAAATTGAGGAAAAGTAATGGAAAATCATATCTCCTTGCACTTTTTTCGCATCAATTTGGTTATATCTGATTCAAATTTCATAATTGTGCTTTTATTTTAATATTTTATCGCAATTCTGCTGAAAATATAACATAAATGCACTGGGCGAAAACTGGGTATTGTAAATCATATGAGTTCCAAAATTCGCCCGGGTCGAATCTGTATATACTTAACCGAACTTACTGCGTGAACCAGTTTTCGCCCTCATCTATCAAACATATACAAATATGCCACACATAAGCAAAAGCAAGTCACAATCGATTAGTTTGTTCGCTGATTTATGTTTATCAAAATGGTGAGTAAAAGTATCGAATAAATAATATTTTGATGCAGAAAGCACATCATATCTTCACTTGAATTCATCTAACAAAAGAATTACCTGCTAAACATGGGTTTTTGGGGCTTCTACCAAAAGAAATGTTGAATTAGCAATAAACGACATCGAAATTGATAATAAGATTAAAACTGCACGAATTAGTAAGACGCGCATAATATTGTCAAAAATCTCAATTTTTCTTGTCATGAGAATAAATCTGACTAATGAAAACCACGTGAAAATCCGTCTACTCTTTTAAAGCATATAAGCGCAATAAAATTGTTGTCATGGAGAAAACTTTGAAAAGTATTTAAAGTGCAATGCAGACAACAAAGAAATAATCGTGGTGATAAAATAGATTATTTCGATAATATCATGAAAACTCTAATATCTTAGCATTACAAAACCGGTCTAACTAAAAACGCTAGTTAAGAATTCCAAGTTATGTTAAAAAATCTCATCTAATCTAATTTTTTATTGTTCACAGTAAACATATACTCTTTCCCAAAAAATTACTAAACAATGACATAAGTAATCATTATATAAGGTAATTTAAACTACTAAAATAAACTTGTACCATTCCGTATGCACTGAATTGTATTTATTCGCCCACATATCAATAGTGAAAATGAATTCAACAAATGACCAGAAAAATAACCAACAGGACCATTCATTTTAAATATCTTTGACGAGTATCAAAAGCCTTATTTTACTGCAATGAAAATAAACATTTAGTTAAACCCCGCCTTCTCTGTGTTTTTTAGTTTTACTGAATCAGGTATCAGGAGGTGATCATTATCAGTTTATTTCAATTTAGATTTACATTTAATGAATTCCTGATACAAATTGATTGCCATATTAAGCACTGAATAGACATAATCTTAACGTTAAATAATAGTAACAACAATTCTAACAAAATAATTGAGGTTATTTGGGAAATTTGCAACAAATAACAAGTGGGCGAAATTTGGGTCACATGGGGGACGAATTTTGGATCGCTATGGGCGAAATGTGGTACTAGAGGTTCCTGTTCAAAATTGAGTCTTTTACTATCAAATTTCAATTTTCGCTATTCCGAATAGCCAAAATAGATAGAATATTAATATATAGTCATACTTGTCTGAGTTCAGGGTTGATTTTATAATAATATGGCGATTTATACATTTTACAGCATAAAAACCTGATAAAAGGGGCGAATTCTGGGTTCGTTACCCTATTTGAAATAACAAACCTTATTGTTGAACTAAAAAGTCAAACAGTTAGAATCAAAAAAATATCTGGGTTAGCCTTCAGTCAACAATATTTTTTGTTGAATTTATACAGAATTTTTTTGCATTTACAATTTTTTTTTCTGCGTGTAGTTGAGATAATGCAATGGAGGCGCACGGTGTTTTGCTTTAAAAAAGATAAAACCAAACACCATGCGCCTTCATTTCCTTCTCGCAACATTGCAACTTTATGAATTTGAAAGTTGAAAACTAAACATTTCTAAACTTTTGACTTTGACTCTAAGAAAAATTGAAAGTGGGGACGAAGATCCAGCATATCATGACAACATGAAAAGGTGAATATTTTCGATGTTTTTTGCAATCGTTTAATTTTGAGGCTCAGTATAAGACTTTTCCTCGCAAGCTCATTAAAATACCGTTTATTTGGTATCAAAATCGATTTTAATCGTTCTAGTGGTTAAAAAGTTTTTGAAAAAAGATTGATTGCCAAAAATGGTTATCTTCAAAATCTCCTTGACTAAGACTGGAGCACGGTAAAGGCGAAGCCTAGGTGCTGCATTCCGTTATCGAAACTTGACCTTCTGTTTTTATACGACAGACTTCGCAGCCAGCTGTTATAGTGCAGGACCATTGCAGGGCCAGTTGCTACGATCCTATTGACTCTAACAGCCTCTCCCAGTCGAGATTCGAACATACGATGGCTGGCTTCTTAGGCCAGCGTCATACCTCGGAGCCAACTGGGGGCATTGGAGCGCGATAAGGAACGAATAAACACGAGTAATGTGGGTTCTTTTTTCTAAGATCATACAAACTGCGAAACCAATTCAGTTTGCAATTCCAAAGTAGCTGACTTACTTTTTTGGCGATAACCCGCTTATCGAATCCATGCAGAATTCAGGTACCGTCTCCACATTTCTCGGTCTTGGGCTACCGCTCTCTAATCGCCCCTAACACCCGCTGTTCTAGCATCCTCGTCAACAGCGCTAATCCAACGATTGGGTACGGGATCTGCCTCGAAGTCGTCGGTGTCTGTCAGGTTCTCTGCTGAATATTGTTTTCGCTGGTCTCTCATCCGGCATTCTTGCTAAGTGGTCAACCCATTGTAGCCTGCCGTATGATGCATGCGCCGGGGCCACACTCCTTCGTCTAATATGCCGCCAAAAATCGATCGCAGGATCTTACTCTCGAAAACGCTAAGAGCTCGTCAACGCTAAGCTTCGTGGTCGTAAAGTACCACCGGGAGAATTAGCGTCTTAGAGAGCGCGAGTTTTGTACGGAGTTGCAGGCTACGGGACCTCAGCAGGTTACGTTATCCGTAGAAGGCCCTGTTGGCATCCACTATCCGCCGTTTTACTTTACGGCTCACATCGTTGTCACATGTCACTAACGTACCAACCCAAGTAACATTTTGGGTTTTGTTACACTCTTATGAAGGCATTTAAGATCAAAGTTAGTCATGAAGACCGCTATAAGAGTACAATAAAACTTACATTGTTGCTTGAGAAGGTAGACAAATTCGTCGACCACTTACTACCAAAGTATCTTCATCTACACCACGGCTGTTCCAACACCCGTAGGGCTACCGCGCTTTCTACCAGCCACCATGTACTTTTTTTTGGTAGAATTTATGATAAACCCTATCCCCGCAGCTTCCTCCTTAAGACGCGTGTACGCTTCTTCCGATGTCGTCCGCAAAGCCTTGGAGCATATGACATTACGTGATGATAGTATCGCTTCTCTGCACGCCTGCCCTTCGAATAGCACCTTCCAAAACAATGTTGAACAGAAAATTCGATAGTCCGTCACCTTGCTTCAAACCATCTAACGTCACAAACGAGTCCGATGTCTAACCCGCTATTCTGACGCTTGATTTTGAACCATCAAAGGTAGCACGCATTAGTCTAATCAGTTTTGTTAGAAAACCATGTTCAAGTTTAACCTGCCACAGCTCATTTCGTCTAACTGAATCGTACGCCGCCTTGAAATCTATAAACAATCCCGGAATTTATCAAGGATCTGTCGTATGGTAAACAATTGGTCCGTCGTGAAGCGTCCCTCTCGAAAACCGCACTGGTATTCGCCAACAAAGGTTTCCTGCAACGGTCTTAGTCTGAGAAACAGGATGCGAAAGAGTTTTGTATGCAGAGGAGAGTAATTCCTCGGTAATTGCTGCATTCGAATCGATGGGCCTTTTTGTATATAGGGTATAAGAGACCTTCCAACCAGTCCGTAGGTAATTCCGCATCAGTTCTTTAGTATAACCTGATGGATTGCACAATACAGCCGTTCGCTCCCGACTTTCGAAAGTTCGGCGGAGTTGCCGTTTTTCAGCTCTCTCGCTGCTCTTCTAACCTCGTCCAAAGTTGGTGGATCCACAGCTTGTCCCTCATCTTCAATCGTTATCCTGTGTTTGTTGACCGCTCCATCTTGTTCACCATTCAACAATGCATCGAAATGTTGTTTCCAACGCCTAGCCAGCTCCGATCTTTCGGTAATCCGGTTCCCTCCTTGTCGTTTCCCAGGAGGGATAACCGCCGAATGTTCAGTCGTATCTTCCTTGTTGGTTTCGATTTGAATACGTTGGACAACCGGGCGCGGATTTTGCTTACTACGAGATAGTGATCCGAGTCGAGATTTAGATCCCGGAAGGATCGCATGTCTGCGACATCAGAAAAGTGCCGGCCATCAACCAGAACGTGGTCGATCTGAGAGTAGTCCTCTCCATTAGAGTGTTTCCAGGTGTGCTTCCGAATGTTCCATCGTGTAAAATTACTACAGATAACCATTCCTCTGGTTCAGCGAAGTTGATTAGCCTCAGGCCTTTGTCGCTTGTGGTAGGATGGAAGCTTTCTCTACCAATAACGGGACGAAAGAGCTCTTCACGTCCGATCTGTGCAAAGTAGCTACGATCACCAAGAAGGTGTCGCAAAAAGGCCAACGCTGCACGGGCTCTATGGTATGTAGTGCCGTCTTGTTGAAAACAAGTGTCGTCGTAATCAAGGGTTTCACCTTCCGGCAGCAAAATTATTGGCAATCCGGTCAACTAATTGTTAGTAAAAGTAGTCACATTCTACAAATTTGCACGCTTTGAAATTCAACACTGCGACAGGTTAGTATCTGTGGTAACCTTTCGCAAGCATTAAAATAGTCTTGGATTTAAATACAGATCGATGCCACTTTATATGTGTTTGCTTTATTAAGTTTGCCAAATTGTCTTTTTTTTTCAAATTGGACTAGTAACAAACACGACATTATTTGCAACTCGAATATTTCGACCCAATTTTATTGTAAGTACAGTGAAAACATCGTATTTTCAAACAATTTGATCAAAGCGCTTAAATCAGCCAGCTTGAAAGTTACTGCATGCCACAGCCACTATCAAAAAGAGCTTACACGGCTAGCAAAAAGCAAAAATCCTCATTCAAAACAATTTCTCTCTCTTTCAAACCCATTCTGCATGACGATTATGGAACCGCATTCCATTCTTTCAAGGCCACCGGTCTCCTTCACAGAGAGAACCTTCTTTTTTTTCGCCAAACTACCGCACCTCCTCGGTCTCACGGCACCCGACAATCTTCACACGGGCAGGTGCGGCTTTTGGTTTGCTTGGTCCCAGCAAATCAACGACTCGACTCGGAGTAGCAATTAAAAGTATTAATTCCGCACCGAAACAATGGAAGCACGGTGGTGATGAAAATTTCTCCCGTTCGTCATGTTTCACTTTTCCGTTCATGTTTCGTCGCCGTCTCCGTTGTGTTGCTGTAACAATCGAAATTTACAGCATCTTTTTCGTCAACGAAAATAAGACCGAGGAATAAACAGCAAATGCGGTTATTTAATAACGTTTCTGGATAGTTATTAAATTTTTGTTAAAGGAATCCTTCACGGAATCCGTATTTCATAACACGTGTTCTTCTGTACTTGCAAACTTTTTAGTTATTAAAAATATCGACACCAACTTTTCAAAAGGGCCAATCTGCATAATGTAAACAAACCGAGTGACGGCTATTTTCTGCTGGACTAGGCATAGGGTTTGTTTACATTTTGCAGATTGACCCTTTTGGAAAGTTGGTGCCGATATGTTTTTCTCAATCAAATAAAAGTATTTAGTTCACTATCCGAACAGTACAAAAATCATCGCAATATTATAATAAAAATTTCGAATGAGTTTAAAAGTTGCATGGAATATAGCCTCGCTCGCTGGCTAAGTCAAACACAATTCCTTCTTGATGACAACTGAAAATAAAATTGCAAACTTTCGCCGAAACGAGACGACGCTCCACATCGCAGCCCGCAAATTGCTTCTTCCCCACACCCCGACGGACGCCGGCCAATTGCCCAAAATTTCGTAAACTCATCATTATCGGTCACAATTGGTTGATTATTAATACCCATTTTGTTACGGTATTACAACAATCAACCGGTGGTACTTATGTGCAAAAGGAAAAAAGCACAGCTTCGGGGCGTTATCTTGGCAGATGGTACCCGCCAGCCTGGTGCCAGCCAACCAGCTAGCAAGCATATACCGGTGGTGGAACCGAATCGAATGCGTCATGACGCGATAGCGCCATGATTCGATTCGTCGTATGAACGATCGCTTGCAGCGATTGGTTGATTACGTTTCTTTCATTGCTTGGCATAAGTGAAAATATGTATAAAGCACGCACACACAGATGATGTGGGCTACGCAATTAATCCACCTGACAACAGCAGCTGTATTGTGTAACAATCGTCGGGCGGAGAGATTGTCACGTGTTCGTTTGAGGTGGCGGATTTTTGGAGCTAAAAAAAACGTTTGATCACGATAAACACGAATCCTCGTTAGCCAGCAGATGACATCATTGCCATCGAGAATGTCATCTTGCTAACCAACTTCACCCATGCCCGGTAAAAGAACGACTTTCATGTCATCGCCTGACAGTGGGGTACAATAAAATAACCATATTTTATCGTGCCCCACCGAGAGAGGGCTCGCGAAAATTCGAAAAGTGCGTGACGCGTGCGCGTGTGCCGAACGGCGAGCACAAAAGGACAAACAGAAATAAAACGGGCAAATAAAAATAAACCATTGAACAGCGAAACCACCATGGACTTGGACAATTTTATTCGGCTGATGGCGGTCGGTACCGACACGTTTTGCTTTCGATCTTATTTCCGTGCAAATACCTACGGCAAACAAGCGACCGAGTGAGTGAGAGCCGGCTCTGCCACTTTTGCTGGTTGCTTCTGCTTGCCGTAGGACGACACTGTAGCGGTGCGGTGGTGGTGCTTCCATTTTCTGTGCGAAATAAAAGCGCTATAAAAATCGGGTCAATGATGAACGGGCGCACACACTGGCGCACTCGGACCACCGCCGCTGCGAAGTGGGTCACACACAGCATGCAATTTTCACCCTGTTGATTGTTTGGCTTGTGCTTTGTTATTACCGCTGTCTGCTGCTGCTGCTGTTGTGGTCGTCGGTGTTGTTGTTGTTGTTGGCACTATCTTCGGAAGGAGACAACGGTGCGGTGGGAGTTCGCAGGTCGGCGCAATGCTTTCGCATTTTTCACGATCACACCGACCGGCGACGATCTAGGGAAAGGTTGAGGTCTACACGCTTGGTTTTCGTTTCGGAAACACCCAGCGAGCAGCGACAGGTGAGTGTATCACTGTGTCAGATGCGTCACGAGTGAAAGAGAGAGGGAAAAAAGAAAGAAATGTTGACAGTATCGGTGTTTGTGTAGTATATTCGGTCATGCTATAATAAATTTCTTTAGAAATTTCGACGTCGCTTTGATAAATTATAAAAAAAAATTGTATTTTAAGCGTCAAGTTTAAAAATTTTAGAATGCTAGTTCCGAATAAGGCTTATTTTGAGCATGAGATTTACAGCTCAAAATTCATTCAAATTCTTACAATAATCATTGATGGTGTTTTTTATGTTGTTCATTTTAAAGCTCTTGAAATTTTAAAACGAATGAGCCGAAAGACAAACATTGATTTTTATGTATTAACTAGCTGACCCGACAAACTTCGTATTGCCACAAATTAACCTGTGTTATACATAAATCATGAATCTCGGATGATCTTTGTCACAATCTCGAATTTTGCAAGTTTCTGAGGAGTTCAACCGATTCATTTTGGCATTTACGTAACTATGAAAGCATTCCAGGTAACCAATAAGCATCACCAATGCTATTCAAACGTAGGCCAATAAGCATTTCAGTCGCCTTAAATGCTACTTCAATGCTATTTTGGCAAAATATACAGCTACTTTACTGATAACCTTCTTATAGTGCTGACAATGCTAATTTACAGCTAATTACCGACACGATGAATTTGTATACAATTTTGGATGCCAATTTACAACACCTTTGCAGTCAAAAAGCTAATATACAACAACGTGCAGTATAAAATGCCAGATACGCTGATTTGCTGCTTATGTTAATGCTTGTTAGTTACCAGGAATGGGTAATTTAATATGCAAATTTGCAATTTTTCCTCACAGTAAAGTAGAAAACAAATCCCCTGTCCACTTATTGCATAGCCAGAAAGCGGAAAGTAATTTTGGCCATGATTGTACAACATTTCACTGAATATCATTTTGCGAAAAACCTTAAGCGGAATGTACCATTTCTCGAAAAACTTTTTTGTGGAAAGTACCATTTCGCGATCCTCTCCTTACTCGCTGTCGCTCATTCCAGGAAACCCAGGTAGACCCAGGAAAACAAATAAACCATACAGTAGTGATTTCTGCGGAGCGTTGCCTCCCCCCAGTAGGCGGCGCTTCCGACGGTGAGTCGCCGGCAACACTCGCGGCCGTCTCGTCCTGAATGATCTAGTGTTACTATAGATAGTTTTTGTGGTCTTATTATTGACTAATGTTTTATGGAAGAGTCTGGAATTTCTCAAGTTCGATTAGTTTTTGAGTTTCGCAAAAATTTCTGTTTTATTTGTATGAGAGTCCATAGCCCCCTACCACAGGGGTGAGAGGTCTCTAACTATCATAAAATAAATTCAAGACTCCCAAATCTCCCACATGCCAAATTTGGAAATTTGCATTTCATTTGTATGGAAGCCCACCCTCTTAAAGGGGAGATGGGTCATAACTCGCTTTCTAAAGAGGAGAGGGGTCTCAATTCACCACAGAAAAAAATCTTACCTCCAAAAACACTTTCATGTCAAATTTGGTTCCATTTGATTGAGAATTAAGAATTAAGAGAATTAAGAGTTATGAGGATATTTGTTTTTCATTTGTATAGGAGCCCCCTCTCCTAAAGCGGGGAGGGGTCCTAATTCACCATAGAAAATATTCTTGCCTACAAAAACACCCACATGCTAAATTTGGTTCCATTTGCTTGATTAGTTCTAGAGTTATGAGGAAATTTGTATTTCGTTTGTATGAGAGCCCCCTCCTAAAAAGGTAAGGGGCCCTAATTCATCACAGAAAAAATGTTTGCCTCCAAAAACACCCACATGCCAAATATGGTTCCATTTGCTTGATTACTTCTCGAATTATGAGGAAAGTTGTATTTCATTTGTGTAGAAGCCCCCCCTCTTAAAGTGGGGAGAGGTCCTAATTCAACATAGAAAATATTTTTGCCTCCAAAAACCTCCACATGCCTAATTTGGTTCTATTTGCTTCATTAGTTCTCGAGTTATGAGGAAATTTGTATTTCATTTGTATAGGAACCCCCCCCCTCCTAAAGTGAAGAGGGGTCTCAATTCATCATAGGAAAAATTCTTACCTCCGAAAACACCTACATGCCAAATTTGGTTCCATTTGCTTGATTAGTTCTCGAGTTATGAGGAAATTTGTATTTCGTTTGTACAGGAGCCCCCCTCTTAAAGTGGGGAGGGGTCCTTATTCACCATAGAAAATATTCTTGCCCTCGGAAACCTTCACATGCCAAATTTGGTTCCATTTGCTTGATTAGTTCTCGAGTTATGAGGAAATTTGTATTTTATTTGTATGGAAGCCCCCCCTTCTAAAGGGGAGAGGAGTCACAATTCCCCTTCTAACGAGGGAGGGGTCTCAATTTACCATAGAATAAATTCTTGTCACCAAAAACACCCACATGCCAAATTTTGTTTTATTTCCTTGATTAGTTCTCGAGTTATGCAGCAATTAGTGTTTCATTTGTGCGGGAGCTCCCCCCTCTTAGTGGGGGGAGGGGTCTCTAACCATCACTAAAATCTTTCCTGGCCCCAAAAACCTCCACATGCAAATTTTCACGCCGATTGGTTCAGTAGTTTTTGATTCTACAAGGAACATCCCGACAGACAGACAGACAGAAATCCATTTTTATATGTAAGATGCCATTCGAGCGTAATCCAGCCTCCTCGGTCACCCCCGTGGTCTGTCCAGCCTCCTCGGTCACTTTACTCGCCGCGAAACTCCGCCAGTTTGCCCTGAGCTCCGATCAAAACAGCTTGAAACGATCGTATTACTTCTAGAAAGGCAGCATATATTTTTCCAGCATCTCGTTCACGTAAATTTTCTCGTTGATGGTCCTGATTGCAATGAAAATGTCGTTTTTCAAACCACAGCTATAGATAGCACGTCAAACCAGATATTTCTTAGCGAGCTTCGACAGTTTAATATGCTTGAAAATGTCTGGTTGTCGTAAAAACTTGCTCCCCAGTCATCAGTGTAGCGGAGAGCACCATCGGATATGTGGCTCGGAATCAGCGGAACGATTGCACAGTGGTTTGATTGCTCGGAAGTGAACTTTTTTAATAACTCTTTTCATAGTGTTTTTTTTAATATGGCTCCTTCGGAAGAATTTCTGTATATCAATAGACGCAGCGACTAGTGGTTAGTATTAGTGCGGAACTCAAACACAGGTGGCGTTGCAAAATTTAACTTTCTTATTTGACGATATAGAGCTATTGTATGTTCGGAAAAGTTGTAGATAATCTTATTATGAAGCTTTTTACTGAATTCAATTTTCCTCTAAGTATTACAGTTTTTGAGATATTAAGCGTCTTTCATGACGGATACCCAAAAATCGGTTTTTTCACTATAGCTTCAAAATTATGTGATTTAGGGAAAAATAATGTGCTACAAACATTTGCATCTCTTAAAAACACACACTTTTGCAAAAGAAACTAAACACATATCTTCCATACAGAGCGAGTTAATGAACAATGTAGGTAATAATTAGTTATATTTCGTACTGCTATTGATTAAAAAGTTGCAAAAACTGGCAACCGAGATATAATTAAAGTGAAAAACTGATCTTAAAACATGTTAAGTCATTTGTCTCTTTGAGTATCATCGTCTATTGATATACAGAAATTCTTCCGAACACGCCATATTGAATAAAACACTATGAAAAGAGTTATTAAAAAATTTCACGATTCCGAGCAATCAAACCACTGTGGATTGGTTTGACGATGACTGTAGGAGGGTGATGGATGAGGAGAACGCTGCGCGAGCGGCCAAGATGCGCAGTGCCACACGTCAGAACGCGGAAACACGCAAACAGAAGAAGATGCAGCAAAACCAAATCTTCCGAGAGAAAAAGCGCTACCTGGAAGAGCAGGAATTTGCAGAGTTGGAGCGGCTGCAGCAGCGAAAGTTCTACCAGAAACTGAACGGATCCTGCAAAGGCTTTGTGCCGCAAACCGAAATGTGTCGGGATAAGAATGGCAGTATTCTGACGGACGATCCTGAGGTGTCCGATAGGTGAAAGCAGCACTTCGACGAACATCTGAATGGCGCCCAGGCGGAGAACCATGGCGGCAGGGAAAGCGATTTCGACGGTGCAACAAACGAGAACGATAGGCGAAGTTAGGGAGACCATCAGGGCAGCTAAAGAACAGCAAGTCAGCTGGGAAAGATGGCTAAAATGGGACCAGAAAAGCTGGCCGTTTGTATGCACCGGCTAATGGTTAGAATTTGAAATACGTAGCAGCTACCGGAGGAGTGGAAAAATGGGATTATCTGCCCGATCTATAAAAAAGGGCTAAAAGTTGTACTGTGAGAATTATCGAGCGATCACCGTTCTCAATGCCCCCTATAAAGTGCTGCCTCAAATCGTTTTCCACCGACTATCACCAATTGCGAACAGATTTGTGGCAACTTATCAAGCTGGCTTCGTCGAAGGTCGGTCTATAACGGATCAAATATTTACGATGCGGCAGATCCTGCAAAAGGGCCGTGAACACTGAGTTAACACGCACCATTTGTTTGTTGACTTCAAAGCCGCATATGATACCATCGACCGGAAAGAGCTATGGAAAATCATGGACGAAAACAGCTTCCCCAGGAAGCTGTTCAAATTGATTAAATCTACGATGGATGGTACACAGTGCTATGTTCGGATTTCGGGTGAATTGTCAAGTTCATTCGAATCTCACAGAGGGCTTCGTCAAGGTGTTACGAACCGAGCGGATATCAACACAGGAAACGATCCTCAACAAATCCAGTCAATTCATCTGCTTTGCCGGTGACATGGATATTATCGGTAGAACATCTACGGCGGTGGCTGAACAGTATACCGGACTAAAGTGCGAAGCAGAAAACATAGAGTTAAAGGTAAATACGACTAAAACAAAGTACAAGCTGGCCAGCAGAACCGAAGCCGAGATCGACGGCGATAAATTCGGGGTAGTCGACGAATTTGTATATCTTGGCTTACTGGTAACGGCGGACAATGATAGCAGCCTTGAGATTCGGAGACGTATTATCACCGGAAGTCGTGCTTACTATGGGCTTCACAAACAATTGCGGTCGAGCAGACTAAGTCCCCCTTTACTAGACGTTTATTAGACCGGTTGTCCTCTACAGGCATGAAACATGGACAATACTCGAGAACGACCTGCGAGTGCTTGGAATTTTCAAACGACGAGTGCTAAGAACGATTTTCGGTGGCGAACGGGAGAACGCGGAGTATGGAAGCGGAGGATGAACCATGAACTCGCACAGCTCTATGGCGAACCCAGTAGCCAGAAGGTGGCTAAAGTTGGACGGATTCGATGGGCAGGGCATGTTGCAGGAATGCCGGACAACTGCCTTACAAAGATGGTGTTCGCCTTAAATCCGGTATGATCAAATCCGGACCAGGTGGTGCGAGATCTGGTGGAGTGTACTCGATGACCAAGAAATTGGAGAGCAGTAGCCCACAACCGAGGTATATGGAGAAACCCTGTTCAACAGACTTTGTCTTAGGATGGCAAGCCATTTAATTGAATTGATTGCTCCCCAGAAAGTAGTTTGAATTCTGCTTCGACACAATCGAACTTCGTCAGCATCGTAGCGCACAACTTCCGGGATCGTGTTTTGCTGTTTCCGGTTTTCGGTTTCTCCCCGATCCAGGCTGTCGACAATCGTTCACCTAACACTCATCGCCAATTCACCAACACTCGTAAAATGGCTTCAACCAGATCAAACCCAGTGACAACTAATACCGAAAATAGCCGATTTGCCATCCAAGTGGAGCCGACTTCTTGATTGGTTGATTTCAAACAAGCAGCTTTAGAAACAAAAATTCACCAGCGAAGCGCAAAAGTGTTGCTGGAAACCACAGCAAACACCGAATTATCGCCAAAAGTTTTTCTCGTAACTAGACTCTAAAAAATCGACACGTCTCATCCACGTAAAAAATCATGTAAACTTCTGTACAGCAATTTACATGGGCTTCAGGTGCTATAGCTAATACGAAAAATGATCAAGTTTAATGGGATTGCACGTAAACCGGTTGGTATAAGTGTAAGTTACCAAAAATTCACGTGAACTTTACATGAAAACTGCGGTGGATGACAGTTACCTATGGGTCATTCCACGTCAAGTGACCGAGAAAAAGTACAAACTATTAATGTTTTAATCGACCTTCTCGGATTTGAACCAAATTTTGTCCGACTGTTCGTTTTAAGTCAGCAAAAAAAAACCCTAAGTTTGGTGCCGATTGGACGTCCCCTCGATTAACCGTTGTGTTCGGCTGGGTACCCGGCTACCTTTTCAGACTTTATTGCCTAGAAAAACAAGATTTACCTCAACTCAGCCAGGTAAATCTCATAGAATGCACGTAACTAGTGGGAATAAACCGTTCGCCATCATCAGACTGCCTGTAATAGCAGGGGGGGGGGGGGGTGGTCGATGGGGGAGCTTTGAATTTTTTTTACCCCATAAGTGTACGGATGGGTACCCGGTTACCCATCGGAATGAAATGCTTCTAACTTTATCAATTCTTGACTGATTTTGGATCTTGAACCGTCAGAAGATTGGAAAATTTGTCTATTTTTATTAGAGTACGAGACAAACAAGACCTGGAAATACGTCTGGTTGCCGTAAATCCGGATCTCCGGGACCATGTTCCAGACCCTAGACATATTTGTACAATTGTCAATAAAACCACACAATATTGGTATCAAAATTTATGAAATCACTTCAGGAGTTGATGTTTATCGATTTTGAGTCCATTTAACGAGTAGTCTTCGGAATGGCCACTCCGGAGCAGGTTCCTGCGGGGCCTCATGAGGCCGCTAACATGTTTGGATAGAAACCCTAGCAATATGTATGTCAAAATTCATGAAATTCCTCCAGGAGTTGAGTTTTATTCATTTTAAGTCCAATTGATGACTTTTCCCCCAATGACCACTTTTGGGCAGATTCCCGTGGGGACTTTTATGACCACAAGCATGTTTAGATAGAAACGCCAAAATTCATTAAATCCGCCCAGGAATTGATTATTATCTATTTTGAGTACATTTGATGGGTTGTCCGCGAAATGGACACTTCGGAGCAGGTTCCTGTGGGGCCATATGAGGCCACTAACATGTTTGAATAGAAACCCCAGCAAAAGGTATGTCAAAATCCATGAAATCACTCCAGGAGTTAATTTTTATCCATTTTGAATCCAACTGACGAGATGTCCCCGAAGTGGCCATTACGAGGACAACTCAACAAATGGACTCGAAATGGATGAAAATCAACTACTGGAGTGATTAAATGAATTTTGACACCTATATTGCCGAAGTTTCTTTTTATATCAAATAAGTTAGTGGCCATATTGGGCTCCTCGGAAACTTACTCCGGAATGGCCATTTCTGGGACAACTCGTCGAATCGATTTAAAATAGATAAAAATCAATTCCTAGAGAGATTTCATGAATTTTGCCATATATATTGCTAGGGTTTCTATCCAAACATGTTAGCGGCCTCATAGAACCCAACCGAAACCTGCTCCGGAGTGGCCATTCCGGAGAGTACTCGCTAAATGAACATAAAATGGATAAACATCAACTCCATGCGTGATGTCATGAATTTTGATACCAATATTGTGTGGTTTTATTAACAATTGTACAAATTTGTCTAGGGTCTGGAACATGGTCCCGGAGACCCGGATTTACGGGAACCAGATAAAGACGTAAGGTCGTTCCGGTCCTACATGCTAAAAATAGACAAATTTTCCAATTTTTAACGGGTCAAGTTTCAAAATCGGTCAAGAGATGAAAAAGTTAGAAGTATTTCATTTTGCTGGGTAGGTACCCGGGTACCCATCCGAACACTTATGGGGTAAAAAAATTATGGGTGTTAAATTTTCCGTACACATAACGGTTAATGGGAGTACCTCCATTTTCAAAGAAAAGACACGTTTTCGTCAAATTCTCCTTCATTATTTATGAAAAATCGCTGATTTCTTTCTTCAAATCGCGATAACTCTGGATCGGCAAAGAACACCTCTTGGTTTTGAGTGATTATTATGTAAATAAATCTGAGGAATACGATGAAGTTGGAATTTTTGAAATCAAATTGTACTCATAGAGAGCAAAATGCAAATTTAGTTTTTAAATCGAATTTGAAAATATTTGGCAACACTGCCTCTAAAATTAATATTTTTTTCGGATTCCTTGAGCAATTTTCTTTGGAAACATGATAAAATGGTCTTTTTAAACCTCTTGTTTCCAGAGTTACAAGCAAAAGAAAATAAGAGGATTTGACGAAAACGTGTCTTTTCATTAAAAATGGAGGTAACTCCCATTAATCGAGGGGACGTCCAATCGGCACCAAACTTAAGATTTTTTCTTGCTGACCTGAAACGAACAATCTGACAAAATTTAAGAGAAGGTCGATTACATGGCACTCGGACACTTGACGTGGAATGACCCCTATATTTCCGCGTAAACTAGACGTGCCGATTTTTTTGAGTGTAGGTTTGTGAAAATTCACGAACAGGAGCGAAGAGCAAAATAATATCAAAATGTGTTATTGGAAATCGAATAACTCATATCAAAATTTGGTCTTGTTTTGGCTGACATAGTTGGTAAAATATCAAAAAATAATTTCAAAATTTTACTTCTTTAAGGCCAAAAGAATAACTACTTGTGTTATTTGAATAGCAAAGCAATAACATGACTGTATTCAGAGTTTAGAATAACATGTTTTACTGTTATTAAGGTATTGAATAACAAATGCAGTAGTATATGAGATATTTAAAAATCATTTTATAAAATAGTTATAATCTGCAATCTCTTTAATCAATAAAAAAAATTGTATGAAATATATCGAATGTCATTTTAAGGCCAAAATAAGATGTGATAACAAAATCAGTTATTAAACTCATCTTACAACCACTGTTTTAAATATCTACTCAATAACAAAATGTGTTATCAATGTATCTCCATATCTATTCAATAACAAAATATACCATTATAACACAGTTTGATATTGTTTTTATATTATTTTGCTCTTCGCTCCTGCTCGGGTTTGCTTATCATGGCGTGTTTTCCCAAAGAAATTGAAATCCGGCCCAATTGAATTGAATTTTTGTGCAATTGGTGATCTTCTAGGACAAGTGGTTTCTTATTATGAACGGCAGCTGAAATTTAAACATTCATGAAAATACTTTGCGTTGCCGTGGCAATGGCATGCTACAAACCTTAAAATCTCGTCAATTTACACAAATGTCGGAATTTAGGCATTTTTTTAGGATTTACTCAAATGTACTTATATGTCTTTGCTACGCGTAATTTTAAAATTTTTTGAAATCCCGGGATATTTGTAAAAAAATTATTTTATAACTATCTTTTTGGGCCGTAAAACCACAATCCTCGTTCCAGTCGGTTCCTTGCGGGAAGACCTGGTAGGGATTGACTTGGAAATCTATATGCATATCTTAAAATGGGAAGTTTTGTTCCACCCGCCGTATTCAGTAGATATCATTCTATATAATATCTGCATATTCCAGTTCATGACGTATGTCTAGTCAATAAAGCATTTCGACTTCGAAAGTTCAAACCATTGATTCAATTCGTTTGTCATATCCAAGAAGATATAAAATATAAATTCTTAAACGTCGTATTCGTGATTTGCAGATGGATTGCATTGAAAGCATTGAAAAGCATGTGGTGTGCGTTTTCCATTTATTTTGATACGGTTTTAAGGTAGTCATACATCTAGTATATCAGCAAATGGAGGAAAACACTGCTTATGTATAATGTATTTTTTTTTCAACATATTACGGGCTAGGTACTTGATCGTAAGAGACGAGTCATCCAAATCCCGAACTGTCCCGCAAAGTCCGGGACATCTGGTCAGTTGAACTTACTACAAGAATCCAAACATCCCCTGTTATTCATTAAACGATTTTGTGCATATTCGTTTTTGCTCTCAACTAAAAATCAATATATACTCCAGGCAAATTTTCCGTATAGAGTACCATATGTGTATATTTTTTGCTGGAAACCCTTCTATTACATTCCGTGTTCCATAGAATTCGCCATACAAGCCACTTTGCACGTCTCCAACAACGGCTGCTGACCACTTACTTAGTCGCACCCTCGGCTCGTATAAACTCTCGTTTACTAAGGACTACCATCTTCATCGTACGTGTCTACGGTGCTGGTGGTTATCGTAAGATAAACCTTCCGCCTCTGCCTTCGCCGCATTGTATACGACGTGCAAGGTACAGTAGAGTACATGAATGCTCGTATTCAGACGATGACGGTATCCGTCGCCGAATACACCAAAATTGCATTTGCACCACCCGCCGGCCGCCAGTATCGGCCTCCGCCGTGACTGTGGCTATGTCTATAGGCAGTCGCTGAATTGACTCTGACCTACTGACACCGTTTTTCGGTATTGTTGTTGCTTTGACGTGTAACTTACCTATACTAAGCAGCTTACCTTAGTAGTACGGTACTGGTTGGTGTGCAGGTTCGAGCTGCCGTACAATTGCCGATGAAATTCTGAGGAACCAAACGATGATGAAAGCCCGTCCTTGAGGTTTATCTGCTATATTGTAATTTCCTTACCATCCGGGTAGTAGCTTTTACTTTAGCTCAAGGGCACTCCAGCGCGTTCAAAGTAAAACGATCTTAGTCCTACAATCATGACCGTTAGCTAGTTCGGCTAAGAAATTCCGAATAAAAAAACACGCACAAATTAAAATTAATTTGATGTTGTCATCTTGAATTAGAGGTATTTCAGTGCTGCTTTCTCATTCCATCCGTCAAAGGTACAATTGCAAACAACCATTCATGGTGACGCAAAAATTATCTCGTTTCGCACACTCTCACTTTCTCCACGGTATGCGCACTCATACCAACCGAACCGACTGTGACTGGTTGGGTTGGATGGAATCGAAAGCGCAATCCACCACCATCAGGCCCCATAGTCGTGCAGTCAAGTCAGCAAGGCAGCGGCTGTGCTGTTGGCTAATTTTTGAACCGGTCTCTGTCTCTCTGTATATGGTATGGTTCGGCCGAACTTGACCCAGTTTTAAGCGCTTGTTTAGTGCAAAAATTGAATCACCAACAACGGTGAATGGAGCCGCCGCGCCAGCAGCAACAGCAGCAGCAGAGCCGTGTCGAGCGGTAGAATTTCGGTGACTGTCTACGTGACGTGCCCCAAACCAAACACCGTAGTGAGTGCTGCAGCACTGCGTTACATACCTGCGTCCATAACCGAACGAAGGCAACAACCACTACCCGCACTGTACTAACTGACTGATGATCAAGATGGTTTTCTAGCTGAGCTGAGCTGAACTTCGCTCCGTGCGGATGTAATCGTGCCACTTGGTACGCATTCCGCGAGATATCCTCCCCTCCCCGTCTTCGCAACCACCGCCCGGGAGAATGCCGGTGGTTTTGACCTTTTGTTAAGGGATTTCACCACGTTGCGTTGTTGGGAAAAATGGCATCTGACTGTAACTCTGACTGACTGCACGAACGAACGAGTTCTTTCCGGAATTGATATTCGCTGCCTTGGCAGTGTGGTATTTTTTTGCGCGGAATAATAACCAGTTGGTCGGCCGGAATTCGAGCAGTTTCGATCAACAAGTCGCAGTCAGTGTGTCGATTTAGTTTTGTTTAGTTTTTATCGTCGATTGTTTGTTGTAAGTTTTTCCTTAGTATTTTACCTACAAAAGTGTACTTATACCTACAATACAGTGATTTTTTGAGTGAAAGTTGGATGCCACGATACTAATTGGGATACAGTCTTCGAGCCATTAGAGTAGTAGTAATTTGGATAGATATTAAAAAACTCTAGGAAACATTCCTTGTCTCATCTGAAATAATAAACAGGAAGAAGCTACCAGTTTTTTTTTATAATCAGAAATCAGAAATTCGGAAATGAAATGAATTCTGTATTTTCTACGTATCATATTCGCATCATTTATAATTTGTTATTCTTGTGCCATCTTTTTGGTTTATTCTCGCATTTTTACATAATTTTTGTGCCATTTTTAAATTACTTTGATCATTTTTAAATTACTTTATGTTACATTGTTCAATTTTTTTAACGTTTTTTATCATTTTCGTCGAATTCCTATGTTTTATACCATTTTCCTTACTAAGTCGTGAATGAAAATGGTACAATTCTAACCTAACAAATCCTTTTTCAAGCAAGTAAAAAGACTATACTCATTATAGTTCCACGTTTGAATCATCTCTTCTTTAGTTTTTTGGTTATATTCATTTCTTTTGTGGCTTTTTTTTTACTTTTTTCCATTGTTGCTACTGTTGTGTTATTTCTCGTTTCATAAGCTACATATTATTTTTATTTTGACTAATTTTTCTATCTTTTCGTATTATCTTTGTATCATAATTGCATCATTTTTTGGTATTTTTGGTTTATTCTTACTGTTTTGTATGATTTTTGTATCAATTCTTGATCATTTATGTATTAGTTGAGTCATTTTTGTTTTTTTAAGTCTGCTACGTTAAAAACAATTTATGTCATTTTTAGGTCATAGTTTCTCCCTCAATGTTTCGTCGTTTATGAATCACGCTGTTTTGATATCATTCTTTAACCAAACATATATTGGATTGTGCAATGGCAGGTGGGGCTCGTACCCACGCGCTTTCGGTTAGCACCCGAATATTTTACTAACTAAACTACTGTCGCCCATTATATTAGGTTTGTTTTATTCTTCAATTGTATCATTCTGCTTCTGCATTCGCTCCACACTGGAGATGCCAATATCGAGGGGGTATTTCGAAACCCGGTTTTTCGGTATTGATAAATTCAATACCGGTAAAACCGGTAAAAGCCAATACTTGAAAAATAAACTAAAAAATTGTTAAATTTATAGAAAATGTTTCCATTAATCAATGGTATTCAATTTTTTGAAACAGCTAATTGACTAGCTCTCTTAAAAAGAAATAAGTACGGAAAGAGTGTTTATCGTGTCAACTCTAAAACGAGACAGACTTTACTGGGAAACTGCATACAATTTGAGTAATACCAAAATATATGGTCTTGTGGTCCAAATTGACAGCTTATTTTCTTACTAATTTTTTTAAAGCCCTGTTCATGCTGAAACATCTGTGATACATGGTGCCAGGTAATTGAAATATCTACTGATTTTTCGAATTATTTTGAGTGACATAGAGCATTAGTGAATTTTGAGACACGCATTTTAAGACGGAGGATAAATAACTGATCAGGAACTGAACATGGTCGAAATGGCAGCAAGCCAACGTTTCACAGTTCGCAGTATGAATGGTTCTTACAAGTCAGTCTACGCTCGCTGCGATGCAATCTTTGATGGTGGTTTCAGAAAATAGTCATCCTGTCTATCCGTTGAGGATTGCCAACAACGGGTCCATAAACGAACTCTTCTTCCGTGATATGCTATGACATTTTTTAAAGCACTAATTTTTCACTGAAATTTTTCTGAAGAGCTACAATGTGTATTGCAAATTTTTACTGTTGCGCAATATTCTTAATTTTATTTTTATTAAAGTCACTTTCATAGATATTTAAATAAATATTTTCCATTTGTTAAAATTATAAAATTGAGCTGTTATTTTCAGAACTTCGAAGCATTGAATTGATTTTGCCTTATACGTTAATAATCTGAACGGCAATGGAAGCTTCTTGAGTTATTTTTTCATTAAATTTACCATGTAAAAAAATACTGAAAATACCGGTTTTTGATCGCGTAAAAACCAGTATTTCGGTATTGAAAAATAGCACGGTAATACCGGTAAAACCGGTTTCGGTAAAACCGGTAAAGCATCCCTACTCCACACAGCACGATGGTCCAAAAGGACGAAAAGTGGATCTTTTTTCCTAGTGTCTTTTGATTTCATTTTAGCATTTCGGGTTCCCCCAAATCTGAAACAGTCGAAAGCCAAGACTAATGGTTTACTATGATAAAAATAAAAAAATAACTTTTTTATGTAAGTTAGTAGTTAGAGACATGGTTTCTTCAACAAAGTTGTAGAAAATGTAAAACCAAGCAAATTTACTGAAGAAATAACATTTCTATCTCTATCCAGTGCAGAACTATAAGGCATTTTCTGAAGAAGTTCTTTAAAAATTAGTTTTTCACACTGAGCTTTTGTTAGTGGCATTTTATAAGAATATTTTACTCTAAGCAATTATAAAACGGTGTTCGGCCACTGAAGGGGGGGGGGGGGGGCGAATAAAAACAAAGTGAATTTTTTTATCAAGCAAAAAAACTTGGATGTAAGCATTTTTATTTAAAGTTTAAACGTGAAAACCGAATCTATTCTTGCTTATCATATATACGTTATTATTTTCTATGCAAAAATCTAAGGAAAAAGACAAAAACGAAGGAAAATTTTTTTGGACGATTTTCGGAAATTCCATTGTTCGAATTTCCATTTTTGTTTCGTGCTAGGAGCGTTGACTCAATTTGTACACTCATTTTTTGAGTTTTTCAGACTGTAGCGCCCACAGACAATTGATTTTACAAAAAAAATTTGACTCATTTCAAGCCAATTTCCAAGGTTCTGACAAAAACTTTTCAATTTCAATGGCCTTATTCGAAAAAATAATAAGTTTCGATTAAATTAATACAACAATCCCAATGCCCTTCTGGCATACAAAAAAGAAAAGACAACAAAAATATCTCCGTTTTATTCGGTTTATGGAACAAAACATTATTCCATCGAATGCCGTGAACAGACAATAGTCAAGGAAAATTCCAATATTCAAACCAAATGGAAGTTGTTTCCTTGGATAGTGCTCAAATTGGCAAACAGTTTCATCATCACGCACTCCACGGATCACTTCTCCACGGATCACCTTCTGCGGCTGCGGCAATTCCTCCTAGGTGAATCATGACGGTGACGATGATTCAACCAATTTTTATAATTGCTTTAGCCATCGTCGATGTATTCATTGCGTTCCGGTTCACGATGTTTCCTTGTGATTTTCGTTGTGACTTTTCGATTGGTATAATGGTATGGTAGGGGGCAACATTATAATGTACCTCAAAGCGATTTGACGAAATCATTTATTCGTGATTAGACAAAATCATTTTAATAATGCAACACTCCTCCTTCTCCTCTCTTGTGAACATTACAGTACATTATCCTTTTCCACCATTCCGACACGAAGTTACTAATATATTTTTCCCATCCATTTCCGGTTCTTCCACAGGCTTGGCCCATGTGAACTTCCCTTGTCGGACCAGTGGCTCGTCCATGCACAGCTCTCACAATCAACGCAATCGTCGTCACAACAATATTCATCATCGTCGCAAACAAGTGGCCCCAGTTTGGGTTTGGGTGGACTGTCAACACTGCCGTTGCAAGCGCAGCAACCTCAACAACAACAACAACAACAGCAACATTCCACCAGCAGTTCTCACCAGCAACCGCCGTCAACATCACAGCAGCCGCACCATCTGCAGCCGAAAATAATGAACGCCGTCGTTCCGGCCGTGTCGGTTCCGGCAGCAACCAAAAAAATTCGTAGAAAACCAGATACGAAGGTAAGCGTTCAGTCGTGGCTAAGATGTCGTTTCAATGATCTCGCTAAAGTTTCACTCTTTTAAATTCGATTCGGAACAGCCTCAGTCACAGATAAACAAGTGCAACAACGAGAAACGTCGCCGAGAGTTAGAGAATGAGTACATCGAACAGCTCGGCGAGTTTCTGCAGATCAACAAGCGGGATATGACCGCTTGCAAACCGGACAAAGCAGCGATACTCAGTGAAGTGGTGCGAACGGTGAGTTTAGTATGATCCATTTTGTGAGAAGAAAAAAACTATTACAAAACTTCTAATCGTACTTCCAAACGTATATTTTGAAATAGAGTATTTCAATCAACAAAAGCTGCGCAGTTCGACTGTAAAATTCCTCCTAACGCGATTTGCTGCTCTCGAAAAAGCTAATCACTATTAATAGCCCTCATCCCCACCCACCTTTTGTGTGCAATCCTGCATCCAACACGCGGGGCACTCACAGAGACGCAACTTCTCAATCTCACTTTTTTCCACACTCGTCTCGAATCGTCTCTTTCTCTGCATCTGTCTGTGTCGCCCCCCGTGTGCTTGAGTATGCAGTTTAAATCGGTCCGATTACACCATTTTCTGCACTAGTGAAACTGTTTTCATAACATCATAATAAAGTTGTACGTTTCACTTTCAATAAACGCCACTTCGACAGGCATTCCTGTGTGTGGCGTTCCGCCGTCGCGTAGCACGCGGCAACTAATGGATTGATATTTGCGGCACCACCATCGCCCGACCAACCGACCGGCACCGCACGATCGTGGGGCTAGATCCGGGGCCTGCCTGCCTGCCTGCCTACCGTCATGCATCCGATCTCATCGGCTGGTTGTTGTCGTCGTCGTCATCCGCAGCAGCAGCAGCAGCAGCATCATTGATGATACCGCCGCGCCGGCAAAGCTAGGCAAACTCAAACCTAAAAGAAAGGATGGAAAATATCAACATCATCAGCCATCGCTAGCATCGAAGTGTATCGACTGGAACCGTTTTATTTACATGCTTAGGGGGCATCCATAAAGTACGTCACGCATATAGGGGGGAGGGGGGGTTGACCTAATCGTGACGATTTGTGACGTAGGGGGGAGGGGGGGTATGAAGTTATGTGACGTCACATGAAAAAAAAATCAAATGGAAAATTTATTCGGGAAATTATAATTTAGCCTTCATTTGAAGATACAACTATTGAAGGCTTCTATAAAATTAACGTACTGATAGATTTTAAAACAAATAGTTAAATTTTTTGAATGAACACTTTTTTGAACATATATATGTGAACAGGACTCATTTATTCTATGTAGTATGAACTCTCCATTAAGGCTTTACAGAATATGCAGTACACCGCTGAAGAGCTGCTTGAGTACCGTCCTGCCTAAAAGATTTTTGCAACCGCAAATAGCAGTCGCACAAACTCCTGAAGGGTTACGGGATGCTACCAGAGACCCACGGCAATGTTTTCCCTTGATATTCGTGCTGAACTCAATCGATGAACAAAAACTCATACCGAAGTTCCACGGCTGCTTTTAAGGTTTTTCGGTATAATTAATACTGCCCATCACTCAAAAGCTCTCTGAAGGATAGGGTTTAAGCCACTTGCGGATTAAATTTCGCATCTAAGGTAGTGTTGAATGATTACACGATTGAAGAAGTACACAAAATGACAAAGTCCCTCAGAAAAGTTATTCCAAGGCGTGTTGCTGCAAGGCGTCAGCTGGAAGTCCTGATTCTTTCAACTAGATCAGGCGAATTTGAGTGGATGAATGTAATGGGCGTAGATATGCGCTAAACATTAATCGACGGCACATCAGCGACTTCTGAAGCATATCCGATTGCAGCAATTGAAGATCATCTTCAAAATCCGTGAATCGATGACTTATAAGCTCGAAAATTTTCCTTTTTTTATTTGCTGAAATTCATTTGATAGCTTTAAATAAAAAGGTTGGAATGAATATTTAATTTTTTTGTTGTGAAGGGGGGGGGGGATTGCCGTTACGTGACGTACTTTCTCAGGGGGGGTCACGAATGTGTGACGAAATGTGACAAGGGGGGGAGGGGGGGTTGATTTTGGTCAAAATTTGCGTGACGTACTAAATGGATGTCGCCTTAGATGTGCAGCAATGCGGTGCAGTCGGCTGATGCATTATGAGTTTATGCAGACAGACACATACTGTGCATGTTCGCTAATTGAACGCGAAGCTCATATGCGACTTTGCCTAGGGGAGCTGTCGAAGAAATTTTCGGTGTAGTTTTGCCTTTTTCGTCGAAAAAAAAAGCTATGATTTCACTTTGAAAGTGAGCTTCACAACTGAAATTAGAGTATTATGCTTTTTAACATTTGTTTACAAGGATTAAGTAACTTTAATTGCTCTTTTAAAGGAATGTCTTGAAGATTAGATTGGATCAAACTTTTACAAAGTTTTTACAATGGAATTGACCCAGGAATCTGAAATAGAAGGCTATTAAATGTATGCAAAAATCATACATTTTCTGTTGAGTGGATTATACCTTACTTTTAGTGTTGTTTTTTTTTTTCGCTGAATACACAATCTTCCATTCAGACAAGTTATTGCATGAATCACTGCTAAATCTGTTGTTTATCAATTAGACACGATCAATAAATGGAGGTTTGCATCAACAATATTTTGTTTAAAGTGAACTAAAATAGCTTTCAACCATCCTAGCGAAATCGTAAACTAGAAAAAATATAATGTAATTTTAGTAGTCATCATAATTGGCTTAGTGAGTGAATCGTTCGGCGTCGCCGCCGTGGACATTAACCCACTGCCGATCCGAGTTCGTACAGGATAGAGTACTCCTACCCAAGACACCAGGGTTGAAGAGGACCGTGAATTGTTGATTCATCGTCGTTCTCAGCAATTAAGACTCGACTACATGAAAAAATTCTACGCTCGGATTTTTTCCTGAAACCATATAATACAGCTCGTTCAAAAACTGACAAACCGAATGTGAACAATTAGTCTCTCATGAGCATGACTGTTCGCCACGGGATATCAAGATCCCGTTATCAGGAATATAAACGCCAAAGTCGATAAGGAAAATAGTATAGACTAGTAGCAGGACTACATAGCCTGCACACCGACACGATCGATGTATAAACTTGGTAGCTTTCCGAGGCCTGGTGACCCAAAGCACCATTTTCCCACGAGAATATATTCACAAAGCTACCTGAAGATCACCTGACCAACGTATAATGGACCAGATTGACCACGTTTCCAGAGAAGGCCGGTTTTTCTCTAGTGTCATGAACATACGTTCCCTCTGACGCCCCGGAGTATACGAAATGATAAGTTCGATGTGGAATACCAGCAATCGATGGATCGAAAATAAAAGAACAGAACAAAAAACTAAATGATATGTAAGCCAATTGAAATTTATGTAAGCAACTTAAAAGTAACATTATAAATGTATTTTACCACAGTACCCCTTGAAAAAGACACCAAAAAAGTATCGAAACGTCGGGAAAACATCAAACTTCAGTCCTGATAAATTTCTCAGAAGACTGCCCTGCCGAATATTAACAGTTACAATTGAATCCAGTCGATAAAAAAAACGAAGATAAAAGAGTTTGGAATAATTATCTGAGCGTTGCCACTAGGAAGAACTAGGCCAAATACCAACGAGCAAGAAACCAGTTGACCACGATTTTAAGGAGTAAAAAGCACCACAAGGACAACAGAGATAATGGAAAACAACTATGCCGAGCCAATTACACTCGCAAATTTTACGAGAAGATAAACGAAACTCGTAAGGGTTACACACCAAATCCTGACATGTGTAGCGACCAGGGAACGAATCTGATTACAAATGACCGCGAGGTCGTCCATAGGTGGAAGTAGTTCTTCGGAGTTCATGAAGGTTTGCGAAACTGCGCACCAAATTTTTACCATCCGACAGATCTTGCAGAAATGTCGAGAGTACAATGTGGCCACGCATTACATTTTCATTGACTTCAAAGCAGCGTAGGATACAATCGATCGAAACCAGCTATGGCATATATTATACGAGCACAGTTTTCCGGACGAACTGACGCAACTGATCAGAGGTACATTGCATCAAGTGATATGTTTCGTGTGCATCACATCGTGTAAGCATTGCACACTTAGCTAGTTTCAACCAAAACGTTCGCTATCAATTTGTGACAGTTCGAAATTGCAGCAGCGCGCTACGCCACATACCAACTGGAGTCTCTCGAAGAAGTAACCTAGGACCTACATTGTTGTTGCTCGGTATAAACGACCTAGCAAGATCAAGCAAACACTACCGTAAACTGCGCCTCTTCTCCGATGACACCACTGTCTTCTATTCTATTTTCTATACAAATAGTGGAACTGTTCGGCAACAAATCATTACGGACCTGGAAATATGATGAGAGAGTGTATGTTCAGTACTGCAAAACAGATGCTTAAAAGTTATTCTACGAAAATCGCTGCTATATCCCAACTTTTATTTGAATACAAACGACAATGACTTACTGGTACCAATAAAATCGCCACGTTTCACGCAATTTCAACCGCCTGTGGTGCAGCTTCATGATTTAATGGCTAAGCGAGACTCCAGCTTTTGTAAGGGTAAGGGCTGGTATTTGTCTGGCAAGCACCAATGATTTGGCGAGCCTAATAAAGTCGGAAATGGTTCTAACACACAACTCAGAACATCTGACACCGAATCCGGCTTCTTCTCTGTTGACTTGCTACTGTTCAATTAACGTCATACTGAGCACAGGCTTCTCCACGGCATACTTCTGTCCTTTCTGTGCTTGGTACAACCGTACGTTGCTTTTTGGCGCAACGGCCAAACGGAACTTCCGATTTTGTTAAAACAGGTCTCAATCGCAATCATTTTATGGGCCCCACTACTGACAGTGCACGCTTTTAACACAGCTTAAAAACTGCCGATGAACAGTGTTTACTAACATTTCTGATGTACCACAGGTCCACAGTACTTTACTTATTTTATAATCGTTCAAAATTACAAAATATTACAGAAGTTTTTCGATTTGCTTTGCAAATGGGGCTTGAGAAAACCGCCCAGTTAGCTTCGAAGAACGATACTGGTCCGCAGTGATGCCAGATCTACGGATTTATCTGTAGTTCTACGGAAACAGGTATTTCCTACGGACCTACGGATTAAGGCTTGTTCGCGACAAAATTTTGACACCCCTAAACGCACACAGCTTCGGAAATACATTAACAATGAGTGAAATATTTTGCAGAGTGGTAGACATATGTCTGTTCTTTCTGAAAATATAACACTTGTTTATATTACAAGCGCTCAGCGTAAAATGGCGTCGAAAGAAGAGCAGGTGCGAAAAGCAATTGTGTGCGGTCGCTGTGAAAATACGGATCTCTCGATAAGAAAACTTGCCTAAACGCTTGCATTTCCTCCAAGCACTGTTCACAGTGTTTCAAAATCGTTCGATACTCGCTTGACAACAGCTAGGAAGAAGGGAAGTGGAACAAAAATGGATCTGAGGAACCACCATAAGGATGCGAAGGTAAAACAAATATTACGGAGGAGACCAGATCTTTCTGTACGTACCATTGCTCGTACAATAAAAATGTCGCCAACATTCATGCACACTTCTAAGCAACGACAAGGCATGAAGTCTTTCAAGATGAGGACTGTGCCAAACCGTAATGATAAGCAAAATACGACGGCCAAAACACGCTTTCGTAAACTTTATCGCGAATATTTAACGAAGTTTCCATGCGTTATAATGGACGATGAAACATATGTCCTAGAAGTCTTTAAACAGCTTCCTGGTATATCTTTTTACACTGCCATGAGACGGAATGGCGTTGCAGAGCATTTTAGGACAAAGAAGAAAGCCAAGTTCCTCAAAAAATATTTAGTATGGCAGGCAATATGCAGCTGTGGTCGAGCAAGCAAAAGTTACATCGCTACGGGAACGGTTAACAAGGTAATATACCGTAAAGAATGCCTGCTGAAACGATTGTTACCGTTCCTACACAGCCATGATGTACCCTCGCTGTTTTGGCCTGATTTGGCATCCTGTCACTACGCCAAAGATGTTTTGGAATGGTATGATGCTAATGGATTCCATATTGTACCGAAGGAGGCGAATCCTCCTAACTGTCCAGAGTTACGCCCCATCGAGCGGTATTGGGCTTTGGTGAAGAGAGAGCTGTCCCAGCACAAACAACAAGCAACAACTATAGATAAATTTCGAAAAGCTTGGACAAACGCAGCTAAATTGGTTGCCAACAAGTCTGCACTGACCCTCATGGCAAGGGTAAACTCTAAAGTTCGCCAATTTTTCATGCTCATATCTACAGATTTTCATAAAATTGACGGAAATGGACAAATGGTTGAAATTTTTTTCAGGTACAAAACTCCAGGGTACGTTACATACAAATAACGACGAGACGTAGTAAAGACGACAAAACTGCGATAAAAAAGGAAAAAGTGATGGAAAACTGCCCATAATACGATGAAAAGTTGACAAAAAGTTTACGAGAAACGACAAAAATTCAACGGAAACAATATGAAAATGCGATGTGAAGATGCCAAAACAGCGATAAAAAGAACAAAAATATGACAAAAAGAGAGATGTAAAAAGCGTTAAAAGCCTGGTATAACCTGAAAAAAAGAGTAAAAGATAGACACAGAAATGCTAAAGAAAAGAGTTTCCGTTTGCGATTTCCTTACCTGTATCTTAGATTATTAAAGGAACTAGATATGCCAGTCTTTAATTTTCTCATACACGAGTAAAAAGTACGCATTCAGCACTATGTACTGGCGGTAGGATGTACTAGAGTATCATAGTCTTTGTATCGCCTTCTCATTTAACACAAGTGTTAGTGACAGATGATACCAAACGTCAAACGTGTGCCTATGAAAACGCTCTACGAACACTATGACTGGTTAGTAAACCCTATTGCCGTCAGAGCCACTTTACTGACGATTGAATCTCACAACGCACAAGTAATATTATTTCACGTTCAGATGGCGCAGTTTTAGATGCACATAGGCCCTTTTCATATGTTGCGCGAGAAGTGAATAAAAATGTTATTTTTCCGTACGGAATTGCTATTTGCATGCAATGCCATTTTTACTACAAGAAAATCTGACAGGCAGTTGCTTGTCTTGGAGTTGTCAATTTTTTTTATTTTTTTTTACAATGGAGCTTTCAACCGGTAGTTGGTTCACCCCAATCAAATTTTTTTCAGTAAATAGCAGAATTATTTTTCGAACTGTTTTCTTTCTTTTAGTACGCAGTTGATACTAGACTTAACATACTTAAAATTACAATGAACAAACGATGAAAAGATAGTGAAAAAGTAACATTTTTGTTGTCTTGACAACCAACAGAATGACGTAAAATTAACAAAAGCAAAGGAAAAAGTAACATTTTTGTTGTCTTGACAACCAACAGAATGACGAAAAATTAACAAAAAGTGTGTTGAAGAGACAACAAAAAAGCGGCGAAACATTGACAAAAGATTAATAAAGATTTCAAAAATGAAGGAAAGACGACTAACTGATGGTGAAAAGACGCCAAAACAGCAACAAAAACGTCGAAAAAAGACAGCAAAACAAAACAAAACCACGGATAGATGCCGAAATAACAATACGATGACAAAAAGAAGCCAAATAGTGTCAAAAAGACAGTTTTATCTAAAAGGCGTCAAAATAAAAAACAAAGATGAAGAAAACGGCAAAATTGGATGAAAAAGCGACAAAAATTCTTAAAGCAGATTTCAAAAAACGACAAATACGTTGAAATGATAACAAAAAGACTGAAAAGATGACAGAAATATGGCCGAAAGACGACGTATACCAAGAGAAGACAACGAAGAGATGACAAAAAGACTACGAAAAGATATCTCAAAGACAACAATAAGATGACGAAATGATTGTAAATAGATGTAAAAAAAGCAATGAAGAGACGATAAAAGAAACGGTAAAACAAGGACAAAAAAACAATTAAAAAGCTTCATAAAGGTGACAAAATACGCCAAAAAACAACGAAAAAATGGCGACTATACGACAAAACAACGAAAAGATAGTAAAACGATTGTTATCTTGACAGCCAAAAAGTAACAAAAAAAGTTACGGAAAACAACAAAAAACGATGGAAAATGATAAAAAGCGAAAAAAAATCTACAAAATGATAGTATACCAAAATAAAGGAGCAAAGCGAACATCAAAAAAGACGACAACAATGGTAAAAAGCCGTCAAAAAATGCAAAATGGAGTCAAAAATGACGAACAGACGCCGGAAATGTAACGTAAAGATGACAAGGCGACGACAAAAAATAATGAAAAGACAACATCGACGAGAAGACAACAAATAGACGACAAAAAGATGGAGAAGGGGCGACAAAAAAAGACAATGAAAAGATACCAAGTAAGTGATGACAAGTAGGCGAAAAGCTGATGAAAATAAAAGACGAAAGAGTAAAAAATAGGATGAAAACAGCCGAGAAACGTTAATGAAATGGCAAAAATGCGTCTAAAAATACGTATAGACTAGCATTAGCATATTTGACTAAAAATACGTATAGACTAGATGCAGAAAAGGCGATGAAGAGACAATTAAACGACAGTTAAACAGCGGGAAGAAATGTCAAAATATACAGCCAATGGGGACAAAAAGACGCAATGAAGAACGCAATACAAGACAATAAAAAGTAAAAACAAATCGTTGGAAATAGACAGCAATACAATGTAAAGGTGCCAGAAAGGCAGATGTTAAATACTGGACTATAGTAGTTAGGCTGGTTATTCGCCGTTGATCGGCTTTCCAGCGGTTTTGTAGCTCAAGTACGATCTGGGTAGCAGCCGCATTGACCGCTCCCCAGACGTCCGAGCTAGAACACATCCTTTGGGCTAAGTTATCCGGAGTAGTGTCCTGTCTGCTCACTGTCATCATGTTGCTTCTCACGCCTTTCCTCTTACCAACGCTAATATGCAGAGATATAGCGCCCTACACGCTTATTGAGGTCAGCAATGCTGCAATTATATACTTTGCCCACCGCCGACTCAGTTTGGCCAAGTCGGATCGTAATTGAGCGGTAGTACCGTCCCAGGCTCTGGATTGTTTAGGACAGTAGGCCGCTATGATATTGATTGGGCCTATCGACGTGCTTACCTCGACTGAAATGGATTCGATGATCGTTTAAGTTTTATAATCAAAAATGAGTTTCACTGGAGGCGCCAGGTATGCAATTATAGATAGGAAAACAACATTGAACAGCAAAAGTGAAAGAATTTGATACAGAGAAGATTCGATACCAAGCTTTTTAGCTAAGAGGAAATCGAACTTTTCTGATTCATTTCTTGCAATAGACATGACTTTCAACTCAACTATGCAATTTACTGTGTACCATGCACCTACATTAATGCACCCATTTTAATGCCTTGCTTTTGAGTCAGAATGATATCTCTGAAAAAGCATAAAAAATGTTAACGATGGTAATAAGTACCTAAATACCTAAAACGTTTGAGTCGTCACTGGACTCTTAAGGCCAATAGTTTCACATTTAATTTTGAGCATTAATAAACCATTCGTCCAATTTAAGACAGATTAATGCATCTCCATAATCGTAATATCACCTAACTATTCAACATTCCGTTGAAAACTTATTTCCATTAGAAATTAATGAACGAAGCACTAAAAACGGGTTTCAAACTGCTTTTAGGCTATACTTAACCATTTCGCGTCAATAAACCCCAGCACCGTAATGTAATAAACCAGCAAACTCTAGTCTTCAAACATTCAAAAAGCAATCTGGCAGCAATAAATCTACCAATTTTAAACCAATCCTCGGTCAACTTCCTTCTATGATGAGCTGCTGACGTGCCGTTCTTCGATTTTTAGAAGTTGCTTTATTTACCTACTCTGTCTTGTCTTATGGTGGGCAGCTAACAACACACAAACGTACGAAGCTACACGTAGGTAAATCGTCTTGAAGAGGGTGCCCTCGCAAATCTCGTCGAATCAGCTGCTCTGCTCCTATTATGCAGACATGCACGCTCGTCGGTCGTATTCGGCCGGGCCGAACTGCCGGGAATGAGTAAGAGATCATTTGCACAGCAGCCAGCCAGCGCCGTAATGATCGCGGTCATGATCATCCCACCGAGCGTCGAGCAACTGTCCAAAACAACAACTGAAACTCATCACTACTGTGTACTGTGAGTGTGTGTTTGCGTGCGGATCTGTGATCTGTGATGATGAAGCGACGAAGACAATCAATCATATTTATGTCGTAGTTGTAACCGTATAGTATGTAGTGATGGTTGATGCTCGCATGCAGCTAAACTTGATTTACTGCGTAATCATGATGCGGGGTTGACTTGCGCTTGAGTGTACCACCAACTGCTGCTGCGGTGCTGCTCTATATTTAACGATCACGGTCAAACAAACCGAGAAGAGATTTGTCTCTGCGTCAGGTCAGTTAAGTTGGGCTTTCCTACAAGAAAAGAACTCACATGAAAGCGAAATCGTACCAACAACAGCAACAGCAACAACCCTCGCCGTGACAACAACCGGCTTAATCATCTTCGGCTATGTGCGACTGCTTGAGTAAGATTGATTGTCAGTCAAAGTCACAGATGTGAAATGTTGTTGTCGTTGTTGTTTTTTCGACTATCCTCTAAGTAAAACAAAACAGTTTTAGTGCTTGTGTGTTGTGTCTAAATAAAATGAGTATTTCAACCTATTCCCGGCAGGTACGATTTTAAATGGGATCATGTGATTTTTTGGTTTTGATTAAAACTTTTTGTTTTAAAAACGATGTTCCGTATCATTCACGTTTTCCGTTCAGGTTCATTGAGAATTTGTAAACCATTCTGAAAGTTTTGAAAATCATTAGGAAATACATTTAAATACACGCACTTTAACGCAATGAAAGGTTCTTCGCGTTCTGTTTGCGTATAATTTCCGATTGTACCGGACAGCCAGAAACAACATCAAGTGGTGCTGAACCATTGAACAATTATGCGATACGTTAAACAAACATTGCCTTTGCCGGTTGGTCGTACGATTAGAAACTGTCGATGTCTACATTCTGCATTCTATATTTAACGACTATGAACAACTGATTATTTTACTGCACGTTCTGGTTACAGTTTCGCCGATTGTTGGAGCAGGGAAATCGTGATCTAACCGGCCCGAACCGGTGCTCCAAGTGTTCGCCCGACTGTAGCGACTCCTGCAAGCTGCACCCCGTTCAGCAGGGGGAAGTGTCCTCGACGGAACCACCACTACCGGAGCCGTCCGTTAACGGCCACTCGCCGGAAAAGTCAGCCTACTTCGAAGCGGTTCAGCACTACATTTCGAACGTGGGCTGGGCGCTGCTCGAGATCAACTCGGAAGGTGTCATCGAATGTGCCACCGAGAACGTACTGGACGTGCTACACTACTCGCGCTCCGAGCTGCACGGCCAGTCCATCTATTCGTACCTGCATACTGGTGATCATTCAAAGCTGAGTCCTATTTTAAATAAGAATACGTTTGAGCTAAATTGGGAGCAAGATGAGGTAAGAGTTTCCGAAGTGAATACGTAGTTGATCGTTTTGGTTTGCGCTACAGATATTCACGCCCCCTCCTTTCCCGTGTATTTATTAACCGTAGATGTTTTATCAGACACCAAAGCGAACGATTCGGACGAAGATTCGCTGGCTGCTGAAGGCCCCGGAGAGTGCTAACGATACGATCGAGCAAAAGCAACAGCGTCCGGACAAGTATAAGGATCTGCTCATCATCTCTGCACCCGTTAAGGATGACACAGACACCGAGTCATCGTCGGTGCTTTGCCTAATCACACTACCAGAGGACGACCATCAGGGCGCCATCGAGAGCAACACTATGCCACAGACGCTCGACGAGCAATTGACGCTCAAACTTGATATGAGTGGTGACGTCATAGGTTTGTATCTAAGAAATTAAAATAGAATATGAACAATGACAAAAAATCTTTTTCTTGTAGATTTGGATGCCGCCACACTGAGAAAACAATTTGCAGGATACCTAACCAAAGAGACTGTACGGTCAATCCACGATCTCTGCCACTTTCAGGATCGACCTCGTTTGAACGAGCACCTTAACAATGTGATGAACGCGAACGGAACCGCTCAGGTTTCCTCCTACCGGTTGCGTCTGGGCGGACCGGACGTGTACGTGCACGTCAAGGCCCAGACGAGATTATTTCGCAACAACAAACCAAACGAACCGGATTTCATAATGGCCATCCATACGATCCTGAACGACAGTGAAGTGGCAATGGTGGAGTGTGGTTTGGCCGGTGGAGGCAATAATCCTTCGTCATCGTCTTCGTCCAGCCTGGCGATGCCCAGTGCCAGTAGTAGCGGTGGCAGCAGTTCAGCTCGCCAGCTACAACAAATCACCCAAGGAGTCAGCAACATGGGTGGCCCGTTAATGTCGAGTATACTGAACGGAGGAGGTAGCGGAGGTGGAACTGGTGTGCCCGGAGGGCTTCCAGGATCACTATCTTCGGTCGTGTCACCACGGAGTAATCCCAACTCGTCCCTGCTACCTTCGGATAGTTCAAACTTTTTCAGTTCGGATTTCGAATTCGAATTTCCACATTCCACGTTCGACATGGAGTCCGTCGGTGTTGGCTGGGACTCGCGGCCTGACTCACGGACGAGTGTAACTCCAGTCAGTACGCCTCGGCCACCTTCGGTGACGGCATACAGTCCCGCTGCAGCTCCCATGTGTCCCTCACCCTTAACTCCCTACCACGCAGGAAGCGCCGGAGGTCAACCATCACCGTCGAACAACAATAATAACAACAGTATGACCAATAACAACACCGGTCCCTTCGGAGGCAACTTTCCGTTTCCTTTCGATGATAAAGAGAAAATTCAGGATCAAATTCACCATCAGCAGCAGCAACAACAACAACAGCAACAGCAACAACAGCAGCAGCAACACCATCAGCACCAACAGCAGCAGCAGCAGCAGTCACAGCAACAACAGCAACACATGGCCTCACACGACTCAGAGCGATTACGTAATCTACTGACAACCAAACGACCTCACTCAAATGCCTCGTCCTCGTCTGGCTTGGATATGGATCATGACCATCGGAACCCGAATCGGATTCTGAAGGTAGGTGACAGTCTCTCTCACTCTCACTCTAGCTCTCGGTTTAGATACGGGTAGTGGGAATTTGTATAAAGCTTGGGAATGTAACCCCCATCCGAATTGTCTGACATTTTCCGCAAACCTAGCTACTAATGCTATGTAAATATAAATCTATGCTCTACCAGCAGTTATGAGAACATGTATAATAAACATACTTTGTAATTTGTAATTTATAAATGTAGTTAGTTTGAGAACAGTTTTCATGGGGACACAAGGAAATGTCTACTATTATGAGTAAAGATTAAATTGATAAAATGTGAAGCTGAACATGCTAGAATTCAATTTAAAAATGGATGTTGAACTCGATTTTTTTCAAACAAATAGGCCAAAACCGATATTTGGTCATTACTTAATATAGAACAGCGAGAATAGTTTGTTCTATCAAGATCACCAATAATGTTTTGAAGAGTTGAAATTGAACAGAAAAACTGTTCAAACAGTGCACCTAATCACTGAAAAATATGAAAAATTGAACACAATAAATGGAAACACCGCATAAAATAAAAAATAATTAAAGAAAAACTCATTGACAGAACATGAAAAGGGCAATAGTGATACAAAAGTAATGTAAAAATAACACCAAAATAATATACAACTGACATAAGAAGTACCCGTTATAATGACACAAAACTGATATATAAACGATATAAAAATGGTAAACCAACCCAACGCTAAAAACAACAGAAAAATGGCACTAATAGATACTAATGGATACTAATGATACAAAGAAATATAATAAAACCATAATTGACACAAAAATACGTTAAAGTTATGCAAGTTATAAAAAAATGGCACAAAAATATCACTAAAGAAATAAATGACCATTATGGAAATATGACAAAATATAATAAATACCATAAAAAATAGAAAAACAAATTTTCAAAATATTGTTTATAATACAAAAATGACATTAGAATGGTACAAAAACAACAAATATGACAAAGATGACACAAAAATAATACAAACACATCACAATAATGCGCCAAAAAAGGACAGGAAAAGACACAAAAATTACTAGCAAAAAATTACAATTAATACAAAAATGGCACCAAAATGTTTGAAAGATAACAGGAAAATGATTCTGCAAAAGTACGTGCCGTAACAAACGTGATTTTTTTTTGTTTTGTTGGTAGTAATTTGGAAAAGAGTTCTATAATTTTTGTGCTTTGTAAACTAAACACAGCTCAGTCTGTATTTCGTTTACAAAGCCCAAAAAAATAATAATACAACAAAAAAGTGAGGCCCTGGAACAGTGCTCAGAGAAATTAATACCCCTGCCAGAAGGCGAATGTAAAACGCATTCAGCGCATACAGTTTTACCCCTGGTATCTAGTATTCTTTTATCTGTCAGCCCATAGACATGACTACTGAACTGCTGACAGTGTAAGTGTTTCTCAGTTCGCTACTCTTCAAAACAATTCATTCATGGATTCCGGGTGCTGAATGATTGCTCGACTAACCTATCAGCCAATTTTCTTGCGCTGGACTTACCTTTGAGTCGTTTTAGACTAAAGTTGGGTGGTTTTGAACAGCACTATAATTGTTTCTCAATTTAATTTTTGCAACAAATTTAGGAGAGTGTTATAACTTCACCACAGTGAAGTTATATGTGACAACATTTTTCCGAATCTTAAAGTTTCACAATTAGCTTTATCAGAAGTAGATTTCATATTGAAGTGATCAAAATAAGCACATACAGATTTTGATAAAAGTCAACTTTTATCTATACCTTTACCCAAAAAAATCCTTTTTCATTACTTTCCCTTACCGTCCCTTCATCAATTGTAGAATTTTTGACAAGAATTTTTTCTATGGTGAATTGAGACCCCTCCTCTCTTTAGAAGGGGAATTATAACCCCTCTCACCTTTAAAAGGGGGGAGGCTTCCATACAAAAGAAATACAAATTTCCTCATAACTCGAGAACTAATCAAGCAAATGGAACCAAATTTGGCATGTGAAGGTTTTTGGAGGCAAGAATTTTTTCTATGGTGAATTAGGACCCCTCCCCACTTTAGGAGGGGGCTCCTATACAAAAGAAATACAAATTTCCTCATAACTCGAGAACTAATTAATCAAATGGAACCAAATTTGGCATGTGGGGGGTTTTGGAGGAGCAATGGGGAGTTGTTTTCTACTTTACTGTGAGGAAAATTTTTATACAATCCCCAAAAACTTGCAAAACTCAAGATTGCAAAGTGACAAAGATCATCCGAGATTCACGATTTATGTACAACACAGTTTAATTTGTGGCAATACGAAGTTTGTCGGGTTAGCTAGTAATTGATAAAAGACACCGACATAATTAAGATGAAATTATGATAAAAGCCCATAAAATTGCTTAATTTCAACAAGAGAAAATCAAGAAAAATTATAGTAAAAATCTAACATAGAAATCTTATACTAAACTAAGATAAGATTAAAATTACTAAGTAGAAATAACTCATACAAAATCGAAAATTATTTGAGATGAATAGTTGAATAAGTGCGCTATCATTATTATTAAAATATACCACGATGGTCACTTCACGCTACTCGTGGTATGTTTCACCGTGCCTTGTTAAGAATTTATTCAACCATGAAATCGTCGGAAACATGATGGGTGACTTAGTATTTAGGTTAATAGAAACCTTAAAGTAGTAATGTAGACAAATATCGATAACTTCCTCACTAAAAAACTTCGGGTAATTCATGAATTTAGACCCCTTCTCTCGTCCAACAAAAATTCTACTTTTCACCCTCACTTCCCCTGCAAAAGCACTTCTATTTACAACTGGAGCCTGGCATATTTTGTATATTTTTTTAGGGCTTACTAAATTCCGAAGAAGATAAGGATAATAGTGGAAGTAAATTAAGTACTACTACGACGGGACTCTCGCACCGTTTACCTCAGTCAGTTAGGCTCCATCAGGGTAGTGGTGGTAGTGGCTTGGGGGGCAGTCGCCCGGGCGGCACCGAGACCAAATCCGGTAGCAATAACATGCTGTTACAGGTACGCGTGCAAAAACAAAAACAAAATCTTTCCTATTTCTTTCTGCTCTTCTTTTTTTTTGGCTGAAATAGATTTTAGTTTCCTTTGGTACTTTCGGTTGATAACATTTTCAGTTTCATTTTCCTGTTTTCGTTACACTTTGGTTGGTCTTTGAGCCCCCTTTAGCTGCTACTGTTTATTCAAACGAACACTTTTTAGTTCTTGTTGTACAGTGTTGGGTGCACTTTTCTAAGTAGAAAAATTGGTTAAAATAATTCATTTTAGTACAAAAGTGTTTTTAATTGACTGAGTAGTAAATTCGTGATTTAAACGTTTAGTAGACGTTAGTTGACGTAGTTCGAGTTACCAAGAAAACTAAAATTATTCCTTTGCTTTCTAGCTACTCAACGAAAAAAGTGATGATGACGATACAGAATCGCGAAATCGGCCGACGAGTGAGCTGCTGAGGCAGCTGCAGAAAGTGAAGGTAAGTGGAAACAACAAACTATTGCTTTTATTTCATCCGAAATTTTTTCATGCATTCCTTGTCGTCTTCACAGGATGAACCCAAGGAACACCCGGCTCCATTGAACAACGAGGAACTAATCCAGATGCTTCGCCTACAGGGAAACGATCGCAAGCGCCCGTCGAACGAACCGGACGAGGGCGCTGCTGCGAAGCGCCCCGATGACAAACCGTCCAAATTGCGCGAGAAAAACAAAATGTTAGCCTCGCTACTGGCCAACCCGGCCAAGGCACCGACACCGCTGCTGCCCGGTCACCTGCCCCTGAACCGTATCATCCCCGATATACCCATCAGTAACGTGGCCCGGCAGATGCCTCCGGTCACCAGTTCGACGCCACCGAATCAAACCATCAACAACAACAACCTGACCACAAACAACAACAATCTGAAGCAAGTACAACAGATGAGCCATCAGCTACGGATGCAGCAGCAGCAACAACAGCAGATGCGCAAATCAGCTATGCCTTCACAATCACAACAGCCACCTACTTCATCCGATATCTACCTCAACCATCAGCAGCATGTGCAGGCTTTGCTTCAGCAGCAAATGGTTGCTGCCCAGCAGCGCCAGCCAAACTACTCGCCAGCGATCCAGGACTCGGGCATCGGTTCCGTCGGCAGTGGTCCGTTCGCCTCTTCAGCTTCGTCGACCACCAGCCAGCCGACGCCCGAATGGGATCCGGAGTTGAACGAAATACTTAACCATGTAATCGACATCGCTCCAGAGGGCAACTTTGGCGATAACGAACTCAATAGTCTTTTAGGTAAGTTTCGATTCGAGACTAACACAATAAGAAACTAAATGAATGGCCGTCCGATTACAGGTATAAGTTCCATCGAGTCATCCACATCCGCAACTCCATCCCAATCTAGCCAGCAAGACATTCAGGAAAAGTTAGCAATCAATGCAATCCAGAAGTCGCTGATGCAGATCGAAAACGTAACCTCTCCCATACAGTACAGCGGCAGTCCGCCAGCGTATCCGATGCACGGAATGGGACCGGGTGGCTCACCCATGTCTCAACAGCAGCAGCAGCAACAGCAGCAGCAGCAGCAACAGCAACAACAACAGCAGCAAGGTCCGGGAACGCCAACGACTGCTAACCCTTCGAACTTTACCCCGCCTCCAGTATATACGCCACGCACGAGAATGTCCGGTCCAGGGCCCGGCGTTGGGCAAATAGGAAACGGTGCACCTGGAGCAAATGCATTGGCCATTCAAAAACTGCAAGCCCAGCAGCAGCAGCAGCGTGAGCGATTGCATCAAGAGCATCAGCGACAGAGACTCCTGCAGCAGCAAAAGCAACAGCAAATGGTTGTGCCGGTGAATGCCACAGCTAATGCAGATATTAACCGTGAGTGTACAATCAGCAGGATTGCGAAAGCCTCATGTTTACTAATGATGGTTTCTATTTCAGTGGGTTTAACACCCGGCATGCAAAACATCGAGTCGTTGCTCAACAATACCGTTGCGCCGAATGTTTCGTTAACGCGAGCAGGCAGCGTACCGGACTCTCAGCTTAGTCCAGGTTTCTCGCCAAGTCAGCTGATGCAACAGCAGCTAAGTCCGAGCCAACGGACGCAACTTAGTCCACAGCAACCAGGTCAATATCCTTCAAAATTAAACCGAATCTTTCTCGTTAAAGATAAATGAAACTGTTTTGTAGGTTTTCAAGGTAATCCGTTTACCAGCAACCCCGGTCATCGGATGTCGCCGCAGCAGCAGCAGCAACTGGTAGCTAGCTTCCAGCAAAGTAGTGCCGGCAGTCAACAGCTATCCCCGCGTCAACCCCAATTCAGCAGTGCCCAACAGGTGCCCCAACCTAATGCAGCGGCATTACAGCAGCAGCAACAGCAGTGGCAGCAGAATGCCAATGCTCGCCTCTCCATCCAACAGCAGAATCCTATGCTTAATGCTCAACTATCGGTAGGTTTCGCCGGATCATTCCATCATTTCCAAACTCAACTTTCTAACGTTCTTTTTTAGACGGTGCCGGGTTTCAATCCAGCCGCCGCCAACCGACAATTTGTGGCTCCACAGAGACAGCGATCGCTCAACTCGCCGGGAACTCCACGGCAAAGCTCGTTCGGTGGGACGGTAGACGGAGGGTTCCCCGGACCACCGAGTCCCTCGCAAGCCAACACAGCGTCCGGACCCAACTTCGGTAACCCGGTCTTCGCCAGCCAGCAGATGAGGCTCCAGAGACAGGGTAGTGTTCCTCCCCAAGCCACCCAGCATCTTCCAGGTACGTTTTAAATGAAACACACACACTCACAGACTGCCAATCCTAATACAAACGCTTCCAATCCACGCTTCTGGGAATGATATAAACTAGCGTAACCAACTAGGTTAGGAAAGAACGATTTTGAATGGAGGGTGTCTTGGAGAAACGAAACAATTTTATCTCATATTGGCCAAATTTTCAAATTTAATAAAAAAAATAATAAGGAGCTCCTCCCACTCTTTACTAATCGCTTCCTAGCAGTGCGAAGTAAAGAGTGCGGTTAGCAATAAATTAGATTTAGAAAATGATTCGTCCACATAAACACACACACATACATTCAAAACATCCACGGGCTCTATGGCCGAAATCATTCGATTCGAGAGGATTCGTACGAACTAGGTTTAAATCGGCTGTTTCCACTACACACAGGATCGCCACGTCCCTCGTACGGCGGACATGGACCCAATCCAGATGCTAGTGGCTATGGGATGATGTTCAGCAATGCCGCCATGCAGCAGCACACGGCGGGCTCACCAGGCGATTTCTTCAATCGCAGCCAAACTGGTAAGCAGTACCCACCAAAAGCAACACCCCACACACCCATCTCCACCCACGAAACAGAACGCATCTCATCTCCTTCATATAAATATGTCTCTTGCTCAAGTTTTAAGCGCATCGAACCATTGCCATTGCCTCAATATCATGCATATATTCTACTCCGCTCGAAACAACATTTCACCATCACTAATCATCCCCCTGTACCGAGAACATACTCTACCTGTAAATGTGCTGTACCACTATCTGTTTGTATATGTGTTCGTACAATCTAACCCGCGGGTCGACGCTGGGCACCTTTTGGCCTCCGCGTGAAAGCAACTTTGGGAGCAATCAAATCAATTTGGCCATTTCACCTATACTGAATGTATTCTTCTGTATCTTTTTTTGTCTGGGAAAATTCGAAATTTTTAGCAGCTAACCTACCTTCCTTGGCTTTGTCATAACAGACCCGCTTGTACATAACCTTTCCGCCAGTGCACAACAACTTAACCCGAAAAAACATCGGCTGTAAATTTATAAACAATCACCATAACGACCGGAATTTCTGCACAGATAGAAGAGAAACCCCGACATTTGTTCTTGTTGCAGGTGCCAACGGTGGTGGTGGTGGGCTGAACACGTCCGAGCATGTCCGGCAGGAGCTGCGAGCGGTCGTTAGTGTTCGCGCGCAGAACGCGGCTAGCGGCGGTGTTGGTGGAGCGGGCGGCCTGCGAACACCGCAAAGTCCGATCGGCATGTCGCCCATGGGAGGCGTTAGCGGGGGCATACAGGGACCTGGAAGTGTGACAGGAGCTGTCACTGGTGGCGGAAGCACCCCCGGCGGTGGACCGAGCATTTCCGTGCTCAGTCCCGGAATGGGGGGCATCACAGGGAATCTAGTTAGTAGTGGTGGTGGTGGAGGAGGAGGAGGAGGTACAGGAGGAGGAAGTAGTACGGCAGGAGGAGGAAGTGGAAACGGCTCTGGAAACGGAGCAGACGGTATGCAGACATCACAGTTACCAGGTACGTCATCGTTACTCAACACACCAGGCGACATGGATCCGTCAATGCTATTCAATTTTCACCTCGCGCCGAAAGGTTAGTGTTTGTTTGTCTGCAACACATATTGTATTGTTTCGCACCATTCACCATTGTCACTTGACACCACCCACCCGTGATAACAACGGTCGTTACTGAAAGCAGCTGGATTCGATCCCTGCATTTTCCCCCCGTTGACGCACCAACTAACCCTAACTTCATCCCTAATCTGGTGTTTTCTTTCTCTTTCTCTCTTCTCTGTTTTCTTTACTATCTTCGTATAAACGGTGTCCTTTGCGATACCTTTTGTCGCAAATGATTCTTTCATTTTGAAAATTTCTTCTTACACTGTGACGAACCACCATTTTGCTATTGGAAGAAATCGGTGGATCTGTATTAGGTAGTAAATTACTAGCTTCTAGCGAATGGCCATCGGTAGCCGACGAAAACGAGAACCCTATCAAGAGGGTAAGAAATTGGCATTTAGAACAATGTAGAATCAAGTATTTAATCTAGAAAAATCACATCAATCAGTTCGCTTGAAGTTGTTATCCTTTAGTTCGGTATGTTCGTTGTGCCCCCCACAGAAGAAGAAAAATGTTGGAGTAGAAGATCGATTCCTTTATGATTTTGCCTGTAATAAAACTCAAAAGTGAGTTTTATGTGCACTGCATTGTCTAGTACACCATTAGATTGTTATCCGAAAATTTAGTAAATGTATGTGAGTTTTTCTAAAAAACTTCACACGCTTCGTTCAGATACCTGAACCGATCTGAGTGCTCATATTTTAATGTTGAAAAGTTGAAAAAGGAAAGTAGTGCCACTGCTAGGGGGATTGATCAATCGGTGTAAAACTGTATTGGGAGTTCATTGTGGGGACGAAACGAACAATTTTGTCAATTTCGGTTGATATCGCTGATTGCCGATTGCATGTTTTCGATTTTCTTGGTCACTTGAGCTAGAATGACCCATATTCCGAATTCGTTTATTAACATGGAGCTGGTTGACTTGCACGAGGTTCAATCGTTCAAGTGCGTTTGAAGTGTTCATAACTAAACCAAGAATTCAACCCGGTTAACGCAATTTTAACGTAATTTTAAGCAGCCTATAAGCGGATCGCTGGTAGTTTTATCTTATTATAAGCGATGGCTTGACTAAGTGGGGAATATCAACATACCAATCTTATTCTTTAGTTCTTCAAGCTGTTTCCACTAAAAGTTACTGTTATTAAGCCAAACTTCCGATTTTTTATATTAAAAACTCAGGCGCTGAAACTACTTTTAATCAGCCCGAACGTATTTCAATCACCAGGTGCTTTCTTAAGCAGTCCTAAATTTCACTGATGTATTGCAAACTTGTCCCAAATTAGCACTGTTATAAGCTTGTCTACTACAATATCGTATGTGAAAATTGAGCGCTTGACTTTTAAAAAACGGTAATTAATGCTTTAAGTAGCGAGGTTGTGATCCTTTTTAGCAGTTGCGACTTCCGTGGTGGGAGAATCGCCATCAGTAGTTGAAAAATGCAAGTTGTATGACAACAATTTTTAATTCATCATATTTCTTGTCTAAAACACAGTAAATTGTGTTTGCATGAATTACATCTATGGTTAAGTGATTCAGGATGTTGTTCTTATCAAAGGATTCTGAATATATGAACGAAATGATGCATTTTAGGCTGCCGAAGGCTGGGATCGCGACAGAAACCCAATTATAACTCGCAAACCATATAGCGTAAATACTTCGTATCTTCGGCAAAGTTTAATGAAATTTATAATTCTATAACTTTGCTGGATTCATGAACCTGTTATCTAGCTCCTACAAAAAGTTATTATTTTTTTGAAGTGTGATATCCCTTTAATACCTCATTGTATGAAAAAATCAAAACATGCAAAATAGTATTTTAAGAAACTTCTCCGAAGACACCTAAGCTCACAATGTCAGAAAAAGGCGAGAAAAGTCCTTTGACCGTCTTTCTTCAGAATGGTCCCACTGTGCCTGTGCCTGTGAACAGTTAGACCTCTCAAGAATGGTTGGTGTAAGATCGCCACAGCTATTATGGAATTCGCGACGACACCGCTAGGATTAGAGCTTTCGATCAGTCGTAATGATTGGTATAATGTCAATGGGTTGCAATATTGGTAAAGATATACCATACCTGAGAGCAGAGCCACTGTTTAGGCCGGCAAACCCGTGCGGTGGAACGGAGCCTCGCGCTTCGTAATGACTGAAAAAATGTTGAAAATTCTAGTAGCTTCACAATTGGCTGTTAAGAAATATTTGCATGATTCCCATTGTTTCCTTCCTGTTTTATATAAATGTAGAGTGTAAAGTGTTAAGAAAACATTGATGAAATTAGGCCTCGCTGCTTTGGAATGTGTCGTTACATAATGTGCCAAACCGTGCCGATTGTTTACAGAAGCTTCGATCAAATGGGCACTTCAGATCCGCATGGTATTCTGTCAGTTTTCATACAGAAAATAAACAGCAATATAATGTCCGAGCTAATCAACATTTTTCAAGCCATTTCACTTTGTGACATAACCCGGAGAATTGGCGGAAAGTCGGAGAATTGGCCGATACCTAAAGGCATACCTAAGGCAGATACAAAAGAACAAGCAATGCAAAAAGCTTTCAGACCAATAACCCTGACATAAACGCATTCACAAGTTGATGGAGCAAATCGCGGATAACTATATCCGCAATGAGTTTTTAATGAAAGCTCCGTTGCATGGAAATCAACATGTATACCAATACGGTAAATCTACGGTAACTGCACTGCACCGCGTTGTGGTGTTAATTGAAAAATCATTCAAATATCAACAGATGACACTTTGCGTTTTCCTAGATATTGAAGGCGCTTTTCGATAACGCTTCCTTCGCTTTAATTTTTACCACTCTCTTTCGAAACAGAATCGACTACGAGCTAGATTCAAGTCATGCTTTCAAGTAGAGAAATCACAGGTTCGTTGCGAGATATATCGGTCACGATTTCGGTTATGCAAGCAAGTCTCGCCCTTGCTTTGGTTTGATCACTGGTGACCAGTGGTGGGTGACGCATTTCTTCACAATCTATCACAGTTTGGTTACGAGACTATTACCTACACCGTGTTGTGATGTTTACTAGAGGGGCTTAATATAAACCCCACAAAAACAGTTGACCATTCACTAAGCGCAGGACATACACTGTTATTCCCCCTATACTAGTTTGTGTCAGACTGAGCTTCAGTAATGAAATCAAACTCCTCGGAATAATTCTGCCTTAAACCTGAACTTGACTGCCCACCTAGATTATGCTGTTAACAAAGCATCTCGTTGAAAATATAGGGTTATAGACTAAACAGTTAAACAGTGAGCTGCACCCAATCAGGGGACTCCTAACCTAACTGGACATAGTCCCGCTCTTCATCATTTAAAGAATATTGGATGATACAGACACCTGCCACTTTTGCAATTTTGAACTTGACCAAACTCGTGACTTTAGTTATGACCTTGAAATGCGGTCAGGCATATATTAATATTTATTTTGAAACGATGATTCTACAATTGATGAAGGGACGGTAAGGGAAAGTAATGATGAAGGATTTTTTCGGGAATGAAGGGGAAGGGTGGAAAGGAGGGGGGGGGGGGGGTAATAGGTAGCTATAGAACTTGAAAGTTCAACGCATCTGCTCTGTAATTGCGGGGCTCTTAACTTATCTATGCGTAACTTCTTCGGAAGTTTGGTTCTTACTCCTTATCGAGTGTAGAGCCCAAATCCTAAAAGGTCATTGATTTTATTAACCATGTAGAAGCAGTAGAGCAGCCACGACGGCGTGACTAAATTGGAGGGAAGCTGTGAGTGATGAGACGCCTGGGATCCTAAAGCCAAACAGGTCAAAACCAAATTGGACAGAGCCTTCTTGGTACCATATAAGCAACCGAAGTTCTAGTCTGCTAGCTAAGATAACCTAGATAACACAAGATCGTAATAGTTCACATTAAATCGTATGCATATGAATTTTACATTGGAATTGTATAATTATTAGAGTATGTCACAACAAAGTGAACAATAAGTAGTTTAACTGTCGTGCGTGTCCTCATATACAACTCATGATTGTGAATTATAAAGCAGTATAGATGATCGTAATATTAAGTTAAATCTTCATCATATATTGTGGAGTATTAAGTTGCGTGTCCTAAAAACCGCTGTATAGAGCGCAGGAAAGAATTACAAATTACTGTTAAAATTTTCGCACGCATATTGCATCCACTTTGGTACTTATATGTTCTTATGTGGTGTGAAATATAACTTCTTCATTAAGATTTGATTTCTTTTTGTCAGTTGCAATTGAGATATACAAACCAAATTGTTTGCTGAGAAGATGAGGTTTAAATTAACCTTTATTATGTCACAGGCAAGCAGACATAACACTCATTCTCCTATTCTGTGACGCTTCTCGACGAAAGGTGAGGAATGCCCCATAAAAAATAGTGTTCGAGGGACATTCCTGCTGAAGTTAATATTTGGGAATGTTGATCATAGATGGTGCTAGTGTTTAGGCAAAATGTGCGTGACGATAATGTTGGTAGATTTTTCGTCCAAGAGTTATGTCTGTTTGTATGTGGTTATACTATAACAAAGGTTTAGAAGTGGGTCGACAAACATGAAGTTGAAGCTGTTTACTACAAAACTTGTTTGAAAGGTCTATCACCTTATAGATTGAACTGTTTTTGAATTCGAAAAATTACCTGACATGATTTCCTCCGGAACCGCTTAACCGAACCGCACGTCATAAGGATGTCAGACGACAGAGAATGGTTCTTGACAATGAAACGCCTGAAACTAGGGGAAGAAGTCGACTTGGCTGTTGAGAATTCTACACTCCTTAATGATTCTACCTGTAAATAGGTCGAATTTACTTAAAGCTAGGTTGAAACTACTCAAAATGCTCTTATAGTGTACAAACTCAGATTTTGAGTAGTTTTTCAACCAAAAAATTGGTAGTAGGAACTTAAAAGTGCGTTATTTGTCATAGAGAATAATTCAGTTATCGGTAGCAAGTAGCCAAAATTCATTGACATTTTTACCCAAAGTTTAAGTTTGTACACTTTAAGGGCATTTTGCGTAGTTTCAACTTAGCTTTAGCTAAATCCGACCTATTTACAACTAGAATCATTTAAGAGTGTAATATGTATCCAATATGTTTTCTAGAAAACTCATTAATATACCTTTTGTTGGTATTAAATTATTAAAATCTGTGCAATGGTTAAAGCCGCTTAGTTGGTTTCGAGATGCGATGCTGGTCTAACAAGCCAGTAGTCGTATGATCGAAGCTCGGCCAGGCGGTGCTGCTAGATAGAGTCAGTAGGATTTTTTCACTAGCTCCGTAACTGCCCTGTACTCTAATAGCCGGCCGTGAAGGCTATCGATAAGGAAGGGTCAAGTCTTAGAAAGACGTTCAAACCAATGGTTCAATGGTTCAAATGTTGGAATCGAGCCCTTTTCGCATCGACATGCGATGAAAAATCGAAGGAAAGAGGACAAATCAAGTGAAAGGATATGACTTCGACTGAGGTTATATTCGCAACCGAATATTTTCGAAGCTAAGAACAAATTGTTTTAAATGAAAGGTAAGGAAGATTTACAATCGTAGGACCGATTGTACCACTACGGAAGGTGACTTCGTTGATGATTAAAAACCAATTGTGCAAAAAATACATTTTATTGGTTAGTCCCAGGATTTAATAACCCATATGTTATATGGAGACGACCTGCAGATGAATCCATCTGCGACTTGGCTTACCGCGCTCGTGCATTCTAGCTATGAATGACCTTGACCACTCTTCCTTTCATACACTCATTTCTTTACTGAGCGGACCACTTGTTCCCACGCGCCGCCCATATGTGGTGCACCAGTGGAGTTAAATTTTTTCTTTCATTCAACACAGTGAGTTTCCCCATAGTGAATTTTAGTAGCTGGCTTTTTACCTAAAAACCTCAGAATAGACGCTAGATGCATTTAACTACTATGAAAAAATTCATTTAGTTTTCAATTTTTGACGAAAAATCTGTTTGCACTTGATTCGAAGGCTAACATGGCTTCTGTTGATGTTCCTGTTCAATAAGTGGACATAACTAAGTTTGAAACAATTCCCGATACAATTTCTGTTAGCTGCTAAATAGTTCAAACATTTGTGTTGCCTCGGACCGAATGCAATTCCATCTTTAGTTTTCGGCAATCTGTCGTGCCAAATATATCTATGCCAAACAATTGTTCGATTATGACAAATTTTCGACGATATGGATTACCCGCATTACGAACTTCTCGAGTTTCCTCAAGGGAGCAACATGTGACCTCTCCTATTTGTGTTGTTTTTCAACTATATTGTTTTGCTGCTTGAAGTTGTATGCAAGGTACACTAATAATTTGAAATACTTACTTACTTACTTTAGTGGCATCGGTCCGTTACCGATCCTGCACCGAACAAATTATGGTTCTCCAGTACCGTCGGTCCTGGGGTGCCGTTCTCCAATCCCCACAAACACCAATTGAACGTGCATCGTCTTCGACAGCGAACACTCATCGGGTGCGGGGTCTGCCTCGGAGTCTACGGCCTCTTTCTGGTTCTCTGCTGAAAATAGTTTTGGCTACTCTTTCGTCGGGCATTCTGGTCACGTGTCCAGCCCACCGCAGCCTGCCACATTGCACTACCTTCACTATATCAGCATATTTGTATACTTGGTACAGTTCGTGATTCATGCGTCTGCGCCATATTCCATTTTCCATTTTGCCACCATCGCATTTGATCGCAGAATGTTACGCTCTAAAACCCCAAGCACTCGCCGATCAGCTTCCTTTAGCGTCCATGATTCGTGCCCGTAAAGGGCCACCGGGAAGATTAGTGTTCTGTAGAGGGCCAGTTTTCTGCGAATTTCCAAACTACGGGACTTCAGCTGGCTACGTAATCTGTAGAAAGCTCGATTCGCGGCTGCAACTCGTCGTTTCACTTCGCGGCTTACGCCGTTGTCACATGTAACGAGTGTACCAAGGCCCCACTACTTCATATCGTTCCCCATCTAACTCCACCTCGGCACCAACACCACTTGGGCTTCTACGTTACCTACCAGCAATCATGTACTTCGTTTTGGCGGTGTTAATGGTAAGTCCCAATCTCGCCGTTTCCCTTTTAAAAGACTTGAAGGCTTCTTCCACTGCTCTGCGGTTGATTCCGATGATATCTACGTCATCCGCAAAACCAAGAAGCATGTGGGATTTCGTGATGATAGTTCCATTCCTTTCCACGTTTGCCCTTCGTAATGCACCTTCCAATGCAATGTTGAATAGCAGGTTAGAGAGTGCATCCCCTTGCTTCAGTCCATCCAACGTCACGAAGGCAGCTGAGGTCTCACCCGCTATTTTAACACATGATTTCGATCCGTTCAGCGTCGCACGAATCAGCGTAACTAGTTTCGTCGGAAAACCATGTTCTAGCATTATCCGCCACAGTTCATTTCGTTTAACTGAATCGTATGCCGCTTTAAAGTCCACAAACAGATGGCGTGTCTGCAAGTTGTACTCCCGGAACTTGTCTAGCAACTGACGCTGGGTAAACATCCGATCCGTCGTAGAGCGACCCTCGCGAAAACCAGCTTGATACTCGTCGACGAAGGACTCCGCTAACGGTCTCAATCTGCAGAACAGGATACGGGAAAGTACCTTGTAGGCAGGCTCGATAGTTTTTACACTCCAGTCGATGTTCATTTTCGAAAATTGGGCAAATGAGGCCATCCAACCACTCCTCCGGCATTTGTTCGTTCTCCCAGATCCTGACAATGATCCGGTGGATTGCTTCGTACAACCGCTAGCTCCCCGCTTTTGGAAGTTCAGCCGGGATACCGTCCTTCCCAGCAGCCTTACCGGTTTTCAGCTCACTGATTGCCTTTTAACCTCCTCCTGTGTTGGTGGCTCCACAGCTTGAACATCGCTTACAATTCCTATCCTGTCCCTGCTGATCTCCGCATTTACCTCTCCATTCAACAGTGTCTGGAAGTGCTCCTTCCACCTGGCTGCTACCGCCGTTTTGTCGGTAAGCAGCTTGCCAGCACTATCATTGCACATCACAGGCATGGCAAAATTCCTGCATCTCACCGTTTTATAGAAACTCCGTGTTGCTGGCGTATCACTCCTTCGCGCCGGCGTGCACGTGCTCCTCGTACTCGCATTTCTTTAGACGATGGATTCTTTTTCCCGCAGCTCTAGTCTCTCTGTACCTCTTTCTGTTTTGACGCGTTGCCGCAGTGAGCATGCGACTCCTGGCCTGGTTCTTTTCATCTGTCATTCTCTGGCATTCGGCATCAAACCAGCTGTTACGCTATTTTCCACGCGGCGTGCCTACCACCTCTCTCGCAGCCGTTTCGATGGCACCATGGATGTTCCTCCACAGCTTATTTATATCTTCTCCTTCTACCTGCTGTTCTGCGATTCGTTGGTCAAGCTTCGTAGCGTACTCCACTGCTACGCCGTCTGCCGTTAACCGCTGGATGTTGCAACGCAGCGTTCTATCAGTGTGAGCTTTCGCCGTGTTCGACAGCCTTGCGCGAATCTTACTCACTACGAGATAGTGGTCAGAATCGATATTTGGTCACCGAAAAGACCGTACATCGATAACATCCGAAAAGTACCGACCGTCAATCAAGACATGATCGATCTGAGAGCTAGAGTCTCCATTCGGATGCCTCCAGGTGCGTTTCCGAATATTCAAACGTGGAAAGTAGGTGCTACAGATGGCCATTCCTCTGGCCGCGGCAAAATATATGAGGCTCAGACCGTTATCATTGGTCGACAGATGAAGACTATGTCTTCCAATGACTGGACGGAAGAATTCCTCCCTCCCGATCTGCGCATTTGCATCTCCAACGATGATTTTCACGTCGTGTTTTGGGCGCTCTCCATAGGTCCTCTCAAGCCTGTCGTAAAACTCGTCCTTAGCATCATCGGATTTACCATTTGTCGGTGCGTATGAGTTGATTAGGCTGTAGTTGAAGAATTTGCCCTTGATTCTCAACACGCATAAACGGTCGTCTGCGGGCCTCCACCGGATAACTCGTTGCTTTTGTTTTCCCAACACTACGAAACCGACTCCATGTTCTGCTTTTTTACCGCCACTGTAGTAGATGTGGTACTTGAAAGAAGTGCCTTGCAATAGGGTCTACTGCACGGAACTCCCTTTCTCCGGAATTTGTCCAGTCCGAGTTGATGCAGCTCTCGAGCAAGCGAGCAAGCCCGTGCCGGTTCATGGAGAGTTTGGACATTCCAGGTATCAAGTTTCCAATCATTATCCCTTAATCGTTTCCTTGTACCTTGCCGTGTCCTATACCGATTGTTCCGTCCTGAATTTCTTTCTCCGTTATTCGTGGTCATTGAGTTTTCGGTATACTACCTCACCGAGGTCGCAATACCTACAACCCGCTGATGGGTCTGTTATCTTAGGTATAGTTGCGGGATACAGCATTTCATATTCAGCCGCCCGTTTCGAGACAGACGCTGTGTGAGCCGCCCCTCACATGGAGAACAGCCGCTCTAGTTCGCACCTCCTAGCTTAGCTGCTTCAGTAAGTACATGAAGCATTTCCGGGTAAGGCCATCGACCGTCATCATTTGACTTAGATCTGCGTGGAGGCGCTGCTAGGTGGGAGCTTGAGAGAGCCAGAGCTATATTTGACGCTCCTTCCAGGTAACTCTCTCCATTTTATACCCAAACTTGAAAATATATTCGATAATTCCATCGACAAATGATTGTAGTCGGCTTCAGAGTCGTTTTCAACTCCCAAATAAATAAGCATAATGTGAATGACACTTTGTTTCAATTAATAATCGAGATCATTTTTAATCTAAATATTCGGTAACTCTATTTGTCTTTACATAAGACGCAAATTACGCACTCCATGAATTTGTTGTTTTGATTTAGCGATGTTAAAGAAACGTATCAGACGTCTTCGCCAAATGCTGTAATGACGCTTCCTAAGCAAGGGAGAGAGGATATATTGTCGGAGGAGCATTTTCTTTGGAATTTCGTACTCGGGTAGCATAGTTTTTTGAAACACCGTATTTGATAGCCTCCGGTGCTAACTGCAGTTATTCAGCAGTCAGTTGCAGTTGCAGATTGGATATTCAGATGTAATTGCTATTTAAAAAAATATACGTCAAAACTTCCAATGTTTCATCAGAATTGTGTAGTTTGAACCTTCATTAACCATAATTAATTGTTACATTCACTGGCCATTAATTCTGTCAGAGCAGTTAAAAAAACTTAGCGAAACAGAGCACAAACATATAATTTATTCATAAAAACCTTATTTAAAAAGTTTCAAACAGCTTATAGAAACTCATTCTTGTGAGCGCAAAACGACTCACAAATCCATAGGGGCTTATTTTTGAAATATTTACACCGGTTTATCTCTGTAAATAACTTGCAAATGTGTATCATAGCCTAGTTCAGCTGTGAGCTCTGCTCAGTTTCTCACGCTTTTCCACCCACTAATCATGACAACGTCTCACCTTCCCATCCCTCGTTCGTCACATCTGTACCAAACATTGCACAGCTATTTCTTATTTGTTTTCACACGTTTGCTTACTGTACCGTCAACGTCCGTTCTAGAATCCTTCATCCGAAAATCGTTCATTATTGTCCTACATATAAGTAAACCGTGGACGATGCTAGCTTTTAGCCAGATCCGGACGTAGTGCTATCATGAAAGCTTTTAGTTATTGTTCCTATTTCGTGTACTAAAATATTGAAAATTTGCACTAAAACTGTTATGTTGCTATGGTAACAAAGCTAGGATCATCCACGGTAATCAAGCTCCTCGCAGAAAGAAGGAAGCCCCGTACCAATCTTCATCGTTTCTTCCTTTGTTTCTTTCCCATTTCAGAATTCTTCGGAGGTAATACGAGTCGGTGACCCGAAAAATTCATCCCTCCTTCTGCAAAAACTTCTGTCGGATTAAAGTGATAAATTTGTTTAGCTTTGTTTAGTAAGTGTAGTTCAGTTGTTTTGTTTTCCGTTTTGTTTTATTTTAATGACAAGAAAAAAAAATCATGAACGTTCAATGGTTCGGTTATTTGTAAATTAGCGCAAACCAGCGTTTTGTATCCATTTTATTTGGCATTTAAAAAATCAAAAAAAAAAATAAAAAACAAAAAAAAGTTAGTCACTGATACTACAAGAAAAGTTAAAAAAACAAGAAATGATATGAGATGTGATGTTAAATAGTGGGACAAAACCAGAAGCAACAAATAACAAAATGATATAAAACTGAAGTATATGAAACTAATAACAAAAAAAAAGTTATAGCGCCTGTAAATATTAGTTATTGTAAAGTGTAAACCAAGTATATAAATTAAAGTATCTATATATACAGAATAAAGTTGATCTAAGGCATAAGCTAACTAAGTAAAAGAAAAACTAAATTAAACAACAAAACAAAGTAAGGAAAATAGAAATACCTCTAACATTAGTTCAAACTAATAACAAGAAAAAGAAAACAAACATGTTAATCATAATAGAAATTGTATCTAAATTAACCAAAAATCAACAAAAACGAAACACGACAAGCAGAGAAAAAGTGAATTACCAACAAGTGACGAATCAAAATTAAACAATTGCCAGAAGGAGGCAACCCTTCTGCGGGATCGATTGGAGCTAGAAAAAAACATTTGAACATATACTTGAAGCGGAAGTATCGAAAAACGAACGCGCAACCTCACAATGCAAAAAGGTTCGCCCAAACGAAAAAAAAAAGAGGAAAAGTCAGCAACATAAATTCGAAAAGTTAAAGGAAATCATTTAGAGGAAATGAACTTACCATGAATTAACGGTTTCGCATTTACATGGAACAAACAACCTAACAAAACCAACACAAGCGACAAGCAAGAATGAAAAAAAATGGTTGCGACAAACAAAAATGTGGCAAGCTTTTGAAAGCAAGCAAATTGTTGAACTATAGTTTTGTTTTTAGTAGAGGACAACGTGTTGAATAAAAACTTAAATTGCATATGATTTTTCATCACTGACCGACGTTTAGCTCCTGTTTAAGAAAAACAAAAAAAAACACGTGAGAACATCTAAAATTGCCATCGCCCAGAAGCCCCAGGGTGGTGTAGGTATATGTAAATTAGTTACTGTGGGTGTATGACGACGGTGGTTCCCGCACAGCTTCCTGCCGCTCCCGAATATACTCAAGTCTCTGGACCATTATTGACACAAATTTCAACACCGTATCGTATGTCATATAAAGCGTGCATCAGGGAAAGACAAGGGCAGATCGACCGATCGAGGGAACGTGTGCTGTGATAATTATTTTCTGTTTATTTTGGGAGATCGCGACCTCTCTAGGTTATCTGCTGCCGGGTGTCGGAAAACGGTTGCAAACATTGCAAACATTAGCACGCTCCGGAGCGCGAAGGGAGAGGACAGCCGCTTGTAGGGTCAAAATCACCGCACTGGCTTCGGCTTCAAGCGAAGCCCGAAAAAATAAATGAGCGTAGGCTAGGTTTAGATGAGACGTGAAACTACGTAGGTACCTCTTAAACCCAATCAAATACACTATTTGTCTTGGCGAAAATGTTTCTAATACTAACTGGCAAAAATGTCCTTTCTGTACAATTCACCCTCTTTGCAATTTCTATTGCAAGACGTAAATCCCTTCTGGAAAAACGCAGGGACTGAAGGCTCTCAAAACACTTCCGGCGCTATTTATTTTCTTACAAACGATCACATTTTCGAGAACATACCATCTCACTTCATGAGAGCAGGCTTTTCGTCACAGGTTAAGAATTTGTATATTTTGTATGTAAAAAATTTGTAAAGTTAGTTGCAAACTACTAGAAAAAAAAAAGTCAGGTTTAGTTCGCTGAAAGCGACCTGTTAAACACGTCAGCATGCAGGAGGAAAGGCAACGCAACAGCAGCAAAAGGGATACAGACTATTGATACGATATACGCTATCTGCGCGAGTTACTAATTTAATTTGCATACTACACAAAATGGAATGAAAGCGGAAGCGGAAGCGGAACTTGAGTGGTGGTTTGCTGTGAAAATTCAGCAAATCGAAGCACCACTCACACAATCATGAAAACATCCATACGCAAACAAACAAATACACACACACACATGGTTTACTTTAATTCACTTATTAATTGCTAGGTTGGAAAGCTTCCCCCTCTTCTTCACTTTTGATTTTATTATTAATCTTATTCGTACACGATATATAATAATTTAATTTTTATTATTATTGCTATTATACATTTACATGTTGAGGTTAGTTTTATTTTGTGTTTTATGCAAAAAAGATGGCGAAATATATTTTTGTTATAATAATAATAATAAAAATATCTAACCGTTTGTTTTATTTTACTCCTATTCTAAAATTTACCAGGTTATGTTAAAAGAAAAGCCATTTTTATTATGTTATTGTTATTTTCATCACTTCTTTTTCAATTCTTTTTAAGGGAAAAGGAAATCGTTGCTAGTTGCCACCCAAACTGAGGAGAAATCGAAGTAGACCGCTGCTAATGGACTCAGCTGACACTTCAATGTCAATTTTACATTGCCGCAAATTTCTTGATTGCATAACATTAATTGAAAAATTAAATCATCATAAAAATTTACCAACGAGACCACATTACAATTTGGTTATCAGTTTTAAGTCAATGTTTTCGTCCATTTTAGTTGAAACCTTTTAAACCATTCGTTTCAAAGATTTTTTTGGATGAAGTTGAAATTTTG